>NC_073633.1:106122500-106432500 GCF_029407905.1 Bubalus kerabau | reverse complement strand
CTCCAGTTTTGGCTGCAAAGAACATAATCAATCTGATTTCGGTGTTGACCATCTGGTGATGTCCATGTGTAGAGTCTTCTCTTGTGTTGTCGGAAGAGGGTGTTTGCTATGACCAGTGCGTTCTCTTGGCAAAACTCTATTAGCCTTTGCCCTGCTTCATTCTGTAGTCCAAGGCCAAATTTGCCTGTTACTCCAAGTGTTTCTTGGCTTCCTACTTTTGCATTCCAGTCCTCTATAATGAAAAGGACATCTTTTTTGGGTGTTAGTTCTAAAAGGTCTTGTAGGTCTTCAACTTCAGCTTGTTCAGCATTACTGGTTGGGGTATAGGCTTGGATTACGGTGATATTGAATGGTTTGCCTTGGAAACGAACAGAGATCGTTCTGTCGTTTTTGAGATTGCATCCAAGTACTGCATTTCAGACTCTCTTGTTGACCATGATGGCTACTCCATTTCTTCTAAGGGATTCCTGCCCACAGTAGTACATATAATGGTCATCTGAGTTAAATTCACCCATTCCAGTCCATTTTAGTTCACTGATTCCTAGAATGTCAATGTTCATTCTTGCCATCTCCTGTTTGACTATTTCCAATTTGCCTTGATTCGTGGACCTGACATTCCAGGTTCCTATGCAATATTGCTCTTTACAGCATTGAACCTTGCTTCTATCACCAGTCACATCCACAGCTGGGTATTCTTTTTGCTTTGGCTCCATCCCTTCATTCTTTCTGGAGTTATTTCTCCACTGATCTCCAGTAGCATATTGGGCACCTACTGACCTGGGGAGTTTCTCTTTCAGTATCCTATCATTTTGCCTTTTCATACTGTTCGAGGGGTTCTCAAGGCAAGAATACTGAAGTGGTTTGCCATTCCCTTCTCCAGTGGCCCACATTCTGTCAGACCTCTCTACTATGACCCTCCCGTCTTGGGTGGCCCCACGGGCATGGCTTAGTTTCATTGAGTTGGACAAGATTGTGGTCTGTGTGATCAGAAGGTATCTTAGGTACTTCTAAATGTGGGTAATTATGAACACAGCTGGTGCAAACATTTGTGCACAGCTTTTCTGTATGGATGTAGGTGTTTGACTCCTTTGGATAAGTACCAAGGAGCACAACTGTTGGATCACGTAAGAGCTGAATTGTCTTACAAAGTGGTTGTGCACATTTGCGTTCCCATAGCAACGAATGAGAGTTCTGCTCCACATCCTCACCCCCACTTGGTGGTGTCGGTGTTGCAGATTCCTGCCGTTTTGCTGGGTGTCCAGTGGCCCCTCGCTGTTGTGACTTGCATATCCTAAGCATATATGATGCAGAGCCAGTTGGGAAACTTTTAAGCGAACTGTCAGTGCGGTCCTGCTCCCCATCTTCGTATCACATAAATTTCTTCCCCAGCTATAAGGGTGTTTATTCATTCACTCATTCACCCAGCTTTCAGCAAACACGTTGTGCCTAATATGCACCAGGCACGGCACTAATCGCTGGAAATACAGCAGTAAAAGCAACTTATTGTTAAAAAAGAAGAAGAGTATCAGGAATGTCTCCTGCTCTACTATCACCTAAATCCTGGAATTTATGCAACCTCGCCACTATGAAACTTGGCACATGTTAAATTTGGGTTGACATTGAACTGGCTCAGCATTTAGTGATGATAGAGGGAATCAGGGTTCAGTTCAGCTCAGTTCAGTCGCTCAGTCATGTCCAACTCTTTGCGACCCCATGAATCGGAGCATGCCAGGCCTCCCTGTCCATCACCAACTCCCGGAGTTCACTCAGACTCACGTCCATCGAGTCGGTGATGCCATCCAGCCATCTCATCCTCTGTCATCACCTTTTCCTCCTGCCCGCAATCCCTCCCAGCGTCAGAGTCTTTTCCAATGAGTCAACTCTTTGCATGAGGTGGCCAAAGTACTGGAGTTTCAGCTTTAGCATCAGTCCTTCCAAAGAACACCAGGACTGATCTCCTTAAGGATGGACTGGTTGGATCTCCTTGCAGTCCAAGGGACACTCAAGAGTCATCTCCAACACCACAGTTCAAAAGCATCAATTCTTCGGTGCTCAGCTTTCTTCACAGTCCAACTCTCACATCCATACATGACCGCTGGAAAAACCATAGCCTTGACTAGATGGACCTTTGTTGGCAAAGTCATGTCTCTGCTTTTGAATATGCTATCTAGGTTCGTCATAACTTTCCTTCCAAGGAGTAAGCGTCTTTTAATTTCATGGCTGCAATCACCATCTGCAGTTTTTGTTGAGTTTAATTTCTCCCGAATGTAGAGAATTAATGAAACTAAGAAAGACATGAGAAGAGAGGCCTTGACCTTGAGTGGACAGTCGATGAGCAGAAAACACCCCTTGCACTCTGCGGTTGGTCACTGGTGTGGCATCGGCCCGGCAAAGACTTCACAGATGGGGTCAACGAGAGAGTCCTCCTCACTCAAAGGGGACACCCCTAGTTTTGACAAGTGATATCTTGTTTATTGACCTAACATTACAGCATAGCTTCACGTTAGGCTAGTCTCCTACCATATCTTCACACACTGAAAATAATCCATCATTTAAATAATCCATCATGATCTCATCTGAGATCATGTTTGAAAGTTGGATTTATACGTTGTACTTACTAGAGGAGTTACCATGACTTTGTTTATAAAATGGTGTTTACTACTTTAAAAGATTCAATAAAACACCAAAGTAATGGTATTTTAGTTGGGAAGCAAAAAAAAGGGGGGTCAAAGTTAGGTGACTTTCCAAGTAGCCAATCACAGCTGTGCTTGAATATAGAGAAAAAGTTAGTCTTACATGAACTTAGAATTTATTATTTTTTTCTTTTTTATTGGTTTTGGCCTTGGCGAGTGCTGGAAATATGATTTCAAAGCCCCCGGGTGTTCCCGGGCAATCACCTGCTTCACTTTAGTGACCAGGAAATTGAAGCTCAAAGAGGTGAATGACACTATGGCCGTCTCTTGTGTTGGCAGGAAGTTTGCCGGATGTGGACACAGGAGAGGCACAGCTGTTGCTTTCTTTTCAGAAAAGTCTCTCAGGCAGACCAACATCTGGAACATTCTGTTTGGAATGTCTTCTATAGTTACCGAGAATTTCATGAACGAGTCGGAGTTACCTGCATACAAAGGATTATTGATCATTTATGGCCATGTTGTTTTATCTGCTGTGCCTAGATTAGCTTTTTGCTGCTAAATGGGAAAGCTGCTAACATCAGCTCTTTCGCTTCATTCTAGGTGTGCCAACACAAAGTGTCCACGGGTGCTCCCTTGCGTCTCGCGGCTTCCTTCTGTGCCCCTTGCTGTGGCGGTGGAGCACACGCTCGCTGTTTGTCTAATGAAGCTGTGACTGCGTGTCTCTGTGTGTGAATGCGTGTCAAATTCAGTGGTCTAAGGAATTTTACTACCCAGTTTAACAACTCAGGTAATGGGATTTTACTTGCAAGTTTTTTTTTTCCTTCTGTATGATGAAGAAACGATTGGCCTTTTAATTTAAAGTCTTCTCTTAAAAAGGTTGCACCAGCTACAATCAATTCTGGATAAAAATGTTCCTGCTAATTCATTTTTCACTGAGCCAACCAGTCTGCCAACCAAGCTGCTTCTGTATTTGAATTCAGATTGATAGTGAAACATTTTAAAGCAAACTATTTGTGGTTTATTTTCTTTTTAAACTTTTTTTTATCATTTAAAATCCAATATTGCACAGAGTGTAATTATCTCTTTCCACAAATATTTGCCATAACTTTGGAGTTAAGTTGCACTATTTTAGCAGCAGAAGGTAAATAAAAAAGCACTGAACCAAGTAAGGAGATCCTAGATTCTGATGGACTGTGCAGCTATGAAAAAAGCACTTAACCTCACAGGGCCTCATTTTTCCTGTTTATAAAAGAAAAGAATTGCACTGTTGTTTCATTGTTTAGTTGCCCAGTTGTGTAGGACTCTGTGTGACCCCGTGGACTGTAGCCCTCCAGGCTCCTCTGTCCATGGGGTTTCCCAGGCAAGAATGCTGGAGTGGGTTGCCATTTCCTCCTCCAGGAGACCTTCCCAGGGCAGGGACTGAACCTGCGTCTCCTGCGGGGGCAGCGGCTCCTTTACCCTGACCGCCGGGTTTTTAATGTCTCTTCCAGTCCAAGCTGTCGTGTTTCTGTATATTTGACTGAGATACTCTTATCTAGACCCAAGGCTGATTCAAATGGCGTTTACACGTGAGTGACTTCCCACTCTCTATCTCTAGCCGAACCTCTCTCTGGAAAGCATGTACCAAAGTCTTAATTTGCTGTGTCCATTTGGATGGTGAGAGGGCAGCTCTGATTTAATAAGGCCTAAGCAGAGTCCCCAGTCCACTGCACGGACCTCCAGATGAGCTTTCCCAAATCCGTGAGATGACTTTACTGCCCACCGAGTTGCTTATGCTAGAAATCTAGGATTTATCTCTAGTTAGCTCTCCTTCCCCACTCACACCCAGCTTCTGGCAAGTTCTGTTGACTCTACCTTCAAAAGCAGTCCTGGGTCTTTCCATTTTTGCTCATCTCCTCACCCCCACTACTCCCATCCAAGCCCTCACCATGCTCTCCTGGACCACGGCAATCACAGCCCAACTTGTTTCTCTACTTTCAATCTTGTCTCTCTGCAAATTGCTTCTTTCCACACAAAAGCTAAAGTGAGCTTTTAAAAATATAAATCAGACCCTGTTCCTCTCTTCCTGAAAGCTTTTCAGTAGTTTCTTATCAAGCTTAAGATAAATCTGCACTCCTTACTCTGACTTCTAAAACACTAAGGGATCTGGTGAGTCTCTGTCCACTACCTCGTGTCTTTCACTTTCAACTTCCCCCATTTCACTTGGGTCACACTGACCTTTCTTTTTCTTGAACCATTAGTCAGGGTTCTCCAGAAAGAATCAGTAACATCTTTATATTTATATACATGAAGAGATTTGTTATAAGGAATTGGCGTACATGATTATAGAGGCTGAGAAGCCCCCCACTCTATCATCTGCCACTGGAAACCCAGGAAACCCACTGGTATGGATGGTAACCTGAGTCTGAACTCCTGAGCACCAAGAAAGCTGATAATATGAGTTTGGGGTGTCCCTCAAGTTTGAAGGTCTAACAGCCAGGAACGGTGATGATAAATCTCAGTCCTAGGAAAAAAGCCAGCTCATTGGAGAAGACCCTGATGCTGGGAAAGATGGAAGGCAAAAGGAGGAGGGGAAGGCAAAGGATGAGATGATTAGATAGCATCACTGACTCAATGGACATGAATCTGAGCAAACTCTGGGAGACCCTGGAGGACAGAGGAGCCTGGCGCGCTTCGGTCCATGGGGTCGCAAAGAGCTGGACACGACTTAGTGACTGAACGACAGCAAAGGACAAGAGAAGACCATTGGCTCAGATCAAGCGGTCAAGCAAAGAGAGTCATTCTCCCTTCCTCCACCGTTTTGTTCTAGCCAGGCCCTCAGTGGATGGAGTGATGTCCACTCACGCTGGCGAGGTCAATCGTGTTTACTCAGTCTACAGGTTCAAACGCTAACCTCACCTGGAAACACCTTCACAGATGCACCCAGCAATCATGCTGAAATAAACATCTGAGCAAGCACACATGCCGTGACCCAGCTGAGCCGACACGTAAGCTCAGCCATCGCCGTGTCAGCCTCGCTCCTCTCTTAGGGCTCTTGGGCTGGTTCTCCCTTGTGCCTCGGATGCTTTTTCATCATCACATGGCTGATTCCTTCTTGTCATTCAGTCACCTTGAGAGTCACCTTCTTCCAGGAAACATCCTTCCCTGACCTGACCATTCAGTGTAAAGTATCCCCCTAATTACTGTTTATCATCGATTTTAATAATCATTCAGTTCAGTTCAGTTGCTCAGTCGTGTCCGACTCTTTGCGACCACATGAATCGCAGCACGCCAGGCCTCCCTGTCCATCACCAACTCCTGGAGTTCACTCAGACTCACGTCCATCGAGTCAGTAATACCATCCAGCCATCTCATCCTCTGTCGTCCTCTTCTCCTCCTGCCCCCAGTAACTCCCAGCATCAGAGTCTTTTCCAATGAGTCAACTCTTCGCATGAGGTGGCCAAAGTACTGGAGTTTCAGCTTTAGCCTCATTCCTTCCAAAGAAATCCCAGGGCTGATCTCCTTCAGAATGGACTGGTTGGATCTCCTTGCAGTCCAAGGGACTCTCAAGAGTCTTCTCCAACACCACAGTTCAAAAGCATCAATTCTTCGGCGCTCAGCCTTCTTCACAGTCCAACTCACATCCATACATGACCACAGGAAAAACCATAGCCTTGACTAGATGGACCTTTGTTGGCAAAGTAATGTCTCTGCTTTTGAATATGCTATCCAGGTTGGTCATAACTTTCCTTCCAAGGAGTAAGCATCTTTTAATTTCATGGCTGCAGTCACCATCTGCAGTGATTTTGGAGCCCCAAAAATAAAGTCTGACACTGTTTCCACTGTTTCCCCATCTATTTCCCATGAAGTGATGGGACCAGATGCCATGATCTTAGTTTTCTGAATGTTGAGCTTCAAGCCAACTTTTTCACTCTCCTAGAACACTCATGAATATCTGATAGTTTCCCTGCTATTTAGTAGTTTATTTTTTTGCTGTCTTTCCCCCATAAAAATGCAAGTTCTGTGAGTACGCAGACCTGATCCTGATCACCAAAACAGCCTCAGCAGCACAGCACTGACAAGGTCTCAGGCACTTGTTGAGTGAGTGATGAATGGAGGAAATCCTTCAGACCCTTCAGAATGCTGGGGGATGTTAACCAGATGGTGATGCTTGGCCCCTTGGATGTGTTCTCACAAGTAGCTCTCTCTGTGACTTTGGAAAGAAGATTCTGCCTTACACAGTCATTATAAATACCTGGATATCTTTTACGGATTTGCCTAACAGAAGTGGTCACAAAAGGTGATACAGCTGTTACAAGCTCCATATGAGGTACCATATGATTGAAAACCAAGAGGAAAAATAAACAGTAAAAATAGGCCTAGAGGTAACCTAGACAATGGAAAGAGCAGATAAGAGCTTTAAAATAACTATGATGACTACATTCAAGAAAACAGAAGAAGAGATGGGCAATTTTATTAGAGACTTGGAATCTATTTCAAAAGAATAAAATAAAAATTTTAGAATTGAGAAGCATGCTATCTGATATTAAGAGTCCCTTAAATGGGTTTGATAGTAGATCGGATAGAAAGTTAGTGACTGAAAAACAAGAAAAGAGAAAATGTTGAACTGAAGCACAGACAAACAATGGAAAAAAAAAAAAACAGAAAAGAGGGCTAAAGATATATGAGCTACAATGAAAAGCTCTAGCTGATAAGAGACTTGGAGAGGAAGGGGATAAGCTGCTGCTGTTGCAAAGTCGCTTCAGTCGTGTCTGACTCTCTGCGACCCCATGGATGGCAGCCCACCAGGCTCTGCCGTCCCTGGGATTCTCCAGGCAAGAACACTGGAGTGTGTTGCCATTTCCTTCTCCAATGCATGAAAGTGAAGTCGCTCAGTCGTGTCCGACTCTTAGCGACCCCATGGACTGCAGCCCACCAGGCTCCTCCATCCATGGGATTTTCCAGGCAAGAGTGCTGCAGTGGGGTGCCACTGCCTTCTCCGAAGGGGATAGGATAGAAGCAATATTTGAGGAGTATTGGCCAAACATTTGCCAAAACTGATGGAGACCATCAACCTACAGATTCCAGATCACTGAACCCCAGGTAAGACAAATACAAAGAAATCACACTTAGGAACATGATGGTAAGCTGCTGAAAACTGAAACCAAAGACAAAGAAAAAAGGACACTAAAACCAGGCAGAATTGTGAAACTGGTGATGAGGTTGTGAAAGGCTGAAATAACCCAGACACTGAGAAGCTTGTCTTTGCATAACGTGGAACACAATGTGAAGCCATCTGAGTTAAAGCCATCCTATAATTTTATGTTTGAGAAGCACATTTTGATACTGCCATGCGCTGGACACATCATTACTGCCTACTACGCAATGTGTTTTTTTCATTCATTGGCTTACTCATTCACTTAACATTCATGCAGATATTTATTCTAGCACCTTCTATGTGCCAGCCCCTGGGTTATGCTCTTGAGATATGGTAGCAAGCAAGAGGAACGCAGTTGTTACCTTCTTGGCACAGATCCAAATGCTTTAAAAAAATTATTTATTCTTCCCGTCCATTCTACAAAAAATGCCCATTTTACACATGTAGAAATGCAAATGCAGGCATGTTAAGTAACTGTCGCCTGGTTATGGAGCCTGCCACCAATAGAGCGGTGATTCAAACCTAAACGCACCAGGTGTCAGAGCTCACGTTCTCTCTCTCCGACCGCGTTGTCTCCATGCAAAACATTCACGCTGCCCTTCTGTTTATCTGAGCCCTACAGATCCTGTTGAGTACAACGGAAATCCTTCTTTCTCTACCAAATCGTGTTTGATTAAGCCCCGGACCTCTTTATCCATACCACACAAACTGGCACCAGACTCTACGCTGTCTTCCTGAAAGGCACAACATGTAAATTTGGGGGCAGGCACGAGGTCTTACATTTTTCTGGTTACCTCTGTACCTAGCCAGTGCTGAGAATTATGGTATATTTGCAACTTAATTGGACTCCAAATTTCATCCATTTATTCAAACTTCTGGATTAAGAGTGAACCAAAAGAAGAGGGAAAATATTTTGATGACAAGGATCTTTTTTACCCTATGAGGCCCACAATTCCCTTGCATATTTTATATGCCTCTGTTTATGTACGTTATTGCCTCGTGGTCTCAAAGGAGCGTGAGAGTCACAAAAGGTCAAGAACCATTCCAAACAGTCCTAGCGGTCCACACCTGAATGCCCCATCTCAAGTTGCTCCTGTCTTCCTTTTTATCTAGAAAATCAGAATTTGCATTTGATAAGGCATCACAGGTCATTTCCCCCTTGACGCCCATCCTCGAGGCCTGGCAGAGAAAAAGTGCCTGTGTTCACTGTGGAACAGCAACAAAGTCTAGTCCTCATCATTGCAAGGCAATTATGAGAAGTAAGACACGCACCACGACGTTTCTGACAGGCTTTTACAATCCACTTTTATGATTCAGCTCTTACTAAAATGCTAATCCCCTGGGAGGAAAAAAAAAAAAACTCTCTGTATGAGTACTTTAGCACAAACAAACATCTTAAAGGAAATGTGAGATAAAACCACACCGACATCGTTTCAGAGATAACAGTAGGAGGGATGATCAGAGCCCCATCCTGCCTCTGAGAAGGGGTGGAGGGAGAACAGGAGCCTGTGGAGAGCAGGGTGGGCTGAGCTGGGAAGGGGAAGGCAAGGGGGCGCGTCTTCCTAATCCATGACCCCTGTGGCGGGAGTAAGGGTGAGCCCTGGGAGAGGCGAGACCCAGATTTCCTGATGACGTGCCTCTTGGTCTGATGCCCTGGCAACGATCTTTAGTGCAATGTTAGAGCTGCTGCTGCTGCTAAGTCTCTTCAGTCGTGTCCGACTCCGTGTGACCCCATAGACGGCAGCCCACCAGGCTCCCCCGTCCCTGGGATTCTCCAGGCAAGAACACTGGAGTGGGTTGCCATTTCCTTCTCCAATGCATGAAAGTGAAAAGTGAAAGTGAAGTTGCTCAGTCATGTCCAACCCTCAGCGACCCCATGGACTGCAGCCCACCAGGCTCCTCCATCCATGGGATTTTCCAGGCAGGAGTACTGGAGTGGGGTGCCTTCATGGCCCTTTTTTGACATTAGCAAAAGCAAATCCATGTGCTCTAGCCTATATAATCATCAGCCAAAAAAAAAAAAAAATAGAAAGCACATCACGAGGGACTTCTTTGGTGGTCCAGTGGCTAAGGCTCCACGCTCCCAATACAGAGGCCTGGGTTTGATCCCTGGTCAGGGAACTGGATCCCACATGCAGCAACTAAGGAACCTGCATCGTGTGTGTGTGTGTGTGTGTGTGTGTGTGTGTGTGTGTGTGTATAGATTATATGTAATAAAGCACATCATGGAATTACACACTTTTAACTACCAAGAAGTGATCAACTTTCTTCTTCTTAATCTTCTGTGGCAACACCAGTAGAACTGTCCCTGGAGTTTTGCTCTAGAAATTAAAACTATAGACTATATAGCTTACATAGATTACATCAGTGGGATGGACTAAATCAATGCTTCGGTTCTGACTTCCACTAAGTTCTTATGAAAATGGAACACTGCCCATGGGAATACATTTGGGGCTGTTTGTATTACTAACTTTGTTTGTAATCCCATCTCCCCATTTTGTTTTGCAGCTATTCCGAAGAAGTATGCTAACTCACTTCAGTCGTGTCCAACTCTTTTCGACCCTATGGACTGTAGCCCACCAGGCTCCTCTGTCCATAGGGTTCTCCAGGCAAGAGCACTGGAGTGGGCTGCTGTTGCTTCCTCCAGGGGATCTTCCTGACCCAGGGATCCAGCCCACGTCTCGTGCGTCTCCTGCATCGGCAGGCAGGCTCTTTATCACTAGACCCACCTGGGAAGGCCCAAATAATTCTGGCTAATATGGGGTCGCAAAGAGTCGGACACGACTGAGTGACTTCACTTTCACTGTTTCACTTTTCACTTCCATGCATTGGAGAAGGAAATGGCAACCCACTCCAGTGTTCTTGCCTGGAGAATCCCAGAGATGGGGGAGCCTGGTGGGCTGCTGTCTATGGAGTTGCACAGAGTCGGACATGACTGGAGTGACTTAGCAGTAGCAGCAGCAACAGTAGAAGTTGAGTGCCTATGTGCTGGGCACAGAGATAAGTTGCTGGGTCTCTCAGTCGTGTCCGACCCTTTGCGATCCCATGGACCGTAGCCCACCAGGCTCCTCTGTTCATGGAGTTCTCCAGGCAAGAATACTGGAGTGGGTTATATTCCTTTCTCCAGGGCTCTTCCTGACCCAGGGATCGAACCTGGGTCCCCTGCATTGCAGACAGATTCATTACCATCTGAGCCACCAGGGAAGCCCCTGAGGAGGCACACATGCGGAACAATTCCAATTTTCAGAGGGCATGAAGCAGGGCATGTGAAGACAAGGGAGGGTGCTGGGGCTACAGTAAAGAAATGTTAAGGATTTGAAGCAGTGGTTGGCTCTTGGACCCAGGAGCATGTCCAGGGCTGCCTGGTCCACCCTCTCTGCCTTCTACTGTAGCCCTGTGGTGGCGGGTCGCACGGCCTCTGAATCCTACAAAGGGGGTTGTGGGGGTGATTGCCACAGCCCATCTCTAGACCTCAGCCCTATGCACATATGCCTCTTCCCTCTAGATTTGTTCAAATCTAGCTTTTCCGGAGCCTGGTAGGCTACAGTCCATGGGGTCACTGAGGGTCGGACATGACTGAGCGACTTCACTTTCACTTTTCACTTTCATGCCTTGGAGAAGGAAATGGCAACCCACTCCAGTGTTCTTGCCTGGAGAATCCCAGGGACGGCAGAGCCTGGTGGGCTGCCGTCTATGGGGTCACACAGAGTCGGACACGACTGAAGCAACTTAGCAGCAGCAGCAGCAGCAGCTTTTCCAAAGCTAGCTTTTCTTTAAAGCTGTGGTACAGGCCTTCCCTCCCACACCCCAGAACTGATGACTCGATTTTTGAGTTGTGTCTCTGTGCTGCTAAATTTCCTAGTAGCACGGGTCCTCTAAGAGAAGCTGCTGGAACTCCCCCTAAAAGATAGGGACCCCTTGTTTACCAACGTGCTCTCTTAATTCTGACCGTTGACCACACCTCTGGGCCCCTGTTGCTTTGCTGGGTCATGCCAGAGCATGTGAGTCCGCCCCGCGATGGTGCCCACTGCAGAGCAGGGCATCTGCGGCAGTGGGAGCCCCGCCAGCGCCTGGGATGGGGCGGCTCTGTTGGCCCAGTTCTGGGTCTGGCGTTAAGTTTTTTCTGGATCCTGATGCCTCCCAGCCTTCCCTGTTAGAGCCCAAGATGCATCTCACTGGGTTCTGAGGTCTCTGGGTTCGAAAAGTCCAAGTGTTAGTCGTTCAGCCCTGTGGGACTCTCTGCGAGCCCATGGACTGCAGCCCGCCAGGCGCCTCTGTCCATGGGCTTTTCCAGGCAAGAATACTGGGGCAGGCTGCCATTTCCTCCTCCAGCCTTGTTAAAGAGAAGACTCTTAAAACGCACCTGCCCAAGAGCTGGACTTGTTCTAGACTCTTGAACCTTCTAGAATCTGAAGATCGGCGTGGGGCTCACATCACACAGGTGGGTCAGTGGTTTCAGCCGTGGGGAGAGCTGGGGAAGGCGGGGTTCTCAGGGTTCTCAAGGAAGAGAACAGAAAAAGCAACAGAGAGAGCGTTAATCCCAGCGTCAGCCTCCTCTCTTATTTCCCTTCCGCAGATTCCCAGCTCGGACTTGGGCTACCGCCTACCTGACCTGGGTGGAGCAGGAACAGCGCCCCGAAGACGTGACCGGGGAGGCCGCCGCGTTAGGGTCATGGGCAGCCACGCTCATGTCCAGAAAAGGGTCCCGGGGGAGCCGCAGAGGGCAGAGTCCGAGCCACCGGGCAGGACCAGAATCGCAGCGCGGCCCCGCCCTGAGGGTCCGCGGGGGTGGCGAGGCGCTGGGCCCGGGGGCTGCAAGCACACGAAGGCGGGCTGCCCCCGCGGGGCTCAGGGATCCTGGGCCTCTTGGGCCTCCGTCCACACTCTCACGACAGGCCACTGGGAAGCCAGTTTGAGAGAATGGCTGGTCACAGCTGTGTTGCAGGAGCGCAGACTCAGCTTTGAAGACCACCCTCCTCCAGGGCCCAGTGGCATCTTTCTGAAACGTGGCCGGAGCCTCGTGTGAGGGCAGCGCTAGCTGCCCCGAGTGACGTGGGCAGCGGTGCCCGGTCTTTCCAGCTCCCATGGGGGGGGATTGGGCCTTGGGATTGGCAGCAACCCCCAGCCCACCTCGCCTGGTTCACTAATAACTCAGCCTTAGCACTGCAATTTGTTTTCAGAGCAATCTTTCCCTTTTTTAATTTTAATTTCTAAAATTAGCTGTTTACTCCTTTGGCCGTGCACGGTCTTAGCTGCGGCACGGTCTTAGCTGCGGCACGGGGCACCCTTTCCTGTGGTACGTGGGCTCTGCCTGGCAACTCGGGAGCTTCTCGCTAGCGGTGGCCGCAGCCTCCGGACTCGCTGCTCTCAGATTCGGTGCTCCGTGGCAAGCCCCCAGCCGGGGATCACATCCATGTCCTCTCTACCGGAAGGTGGACCACCCGGGAAGTCCCTAATTCTAATTTTTTAAAACAATATGCTGGCATTATTAAAAATTCAGACACAAAAAGGAGCTTCACTAAAATTATTAAGGACTTAAGGCATGCAATTTCGTATGCCCTTCTCTCGTGCTATGGAGGAACATAAAGAAGTAAGCAAAGGGCTCCTAAAGAGCAATTATTCAGCAAACTCTATGAGCCATACATGTAAGCATAGAGATTACAAGGCTGTCTCTGGCATGTTTTGTGAGCTGCAAAAACAGTAAAAAACTCCTTAGGAATGTTTTTCCAAGTGTGCCCTGTGGCCTCATCTATATTAGATTCACTGAGGGGTTTATTTAAAAATGCTTATTTCTAGTCCCAATCCCAGACCTCCTGAAACAGAACCTCTGGAAACGGGACCCTGGAAATTGCATGATTAAAAAGCACTCCAGATGAATCTTTGTGCCACAGAGTTGAGAATCAACACCCTTGGAGTTTAAAAGAGAGAGAACACTTTCCTCCACAAGGTGACGGGACCGTCTCTGTGATGGTGAGATCTGGGAGGTTCCCAGAAGGATGCTCCCAGGTCATCGTCTAGCAGCACCATTGCAGAACCGATCACGTTGGGAACTAACTTCCTGTTCCTTGCCTGTCTTTCCGGTGGATAAAGAACTCTTCAAGGAGAGACGTTTGTCTTCTTCGCGGGAATCCAGTTGGCTCATGGTTGGCTCTCAATAAATATTGGTTGAGCAAATGAATAATCATGTGTGATCTAAACAAACAAGTTTGAAGAGTTAAAGGATGGGGTTCTAGGAGGAGTAAGGGCATGGGCCAGATTTCAGCAATTGGAAGATCAAGGTCAGTACTTCCACATGGCAGAGGAAAAAGGTTAATTTCAGGGACCAAGTGGAGATAACTTGGCAGAACACAGGTGTGAGAGCAATCACTGGGGTCCTGGATTGTTCAGAGGGGATGTAAACTCTATGCTGTATATTCTGTGAATGATGGGGGGTCGCCAAAGATCAGGGGCCAGAAGGTGATGCAACCAAAGTGGTATTTCAGGGTAAGTAATTATAAGGCTCTAGGGATTGGCCTAGTTGCTGGTACAGGTAGGACTTGCTGAGATCTTACGGCTGTCTCTTCCATTCAAGCCTTAGACCCATCCAGGGTCCTGACTCTGAGAAATCTTTGTTCTTTAGCTCCCAGCTGCTTAGATCCCCAGGTCTGGTGGGCTTATCCCATCTCCTCATCTGTGTGAGCATGACTGGGAAGCAGGGCAGGATGGTGGGGCTGGGTCAAGAGGTGAGGGGCTGACCGGAGGCAGAGGCCAGGGGCATGGAGAGAAGCTGAGGAGCCGCTCCTGAGGCAGAATCTGCAGAATTCAGAGCCTGAATGTGGGGCAGGAAGGACGAGTGTGGTCAGGATCATGTTGAGGTCTTTGGGTGCTGAACATGGGGATATAGAAGGAAGACGCTTGGAGCGGGATGGTAAATCACTCAGAGTAGGAATATGGATATTGAGTTTGAGGCGACAGCAAAGTACCAGCATCGAGCAGATGATGAGCTTTTTGGTGATAAAGGTGTGGAATTCAGGAGGGAGCTGGGTGCTGGTTATGGGGTCTTGGTGATCATTCTAAGGCACAGAAATGGATGTGATCACCCAGAGAGAGAGCAAGTGGCAAGAAAAGAGGAAGAAAAGCCCATGATAGCACACCAGCACCAGGAAGCAGGCAGAGGAGGAAAGACTAGGAGGGACCAGCCGGAAGGTGGGAGGAAAGCGAGAAGACAGTAGAGCTTTGGAGAGCAGGGGCTCTCAGGAGACAAAGCAGCAGTGTCCCTGGGTGGGGGGCGGCCGTGGGGGGCGCTCTGGAGCGTTAGTGAGGGACGCCCACGGGAGCCAGGGTGACAGAGGCAGGGGGGTGGGGGTGGACAGTGACCCCCACGCCTTGCAGCCCTGTGATGGGATGACCGCCTTTCTCCCTGAGTAACGGGGACTTTTACTCCAGACAACTGAATGTGAAGGGGTTCAACAGGAAAGGTGGGGTGCCTTTCACTGAGACCTCCACACCCCCACCCTGCCCCCAGTCTCTTCAACCCACCCTGCTCTCATCTGAGACTGAAGCATTTGTTCCTTGGCTTATTTTTGTGGTTGCTCAAAGTAAGTGTAAGTGAAAGGCTTAATGATCTCTTTGCCTACTCGTTTTATAAGAAATGATTCCACTTCCACATTTAACTTGCTGGGAGAATAATAGAAAAGGCTTGCATTCCTGGTTTGCATCAGCAGAAATTCATATTTTCTCAATCTTTTAAGGAATCAGTTCTTTGCTCTTTGAGACAAAATGATCCAATCTCACACTGAAAGTTCCTTATTGCCAAGTTCAATGTCATCAAGAAGAGTCAGTGGATGAATTACAAGTATGCTACACAATGCGATTTCTACAAGACAAAGGGAAAGGCTGAGTAAGGAAGATGAACGGAATATGGAAACTGTTTCTTCTCTATTTAAAACAGCAGCAGCAAAAATGATGTTTTCTCTGTCCCTTTGAAGGTTTGTTTTATTTTTTGTTTTGGGCTAAAACTCTAATGCATTACATTCTTTAATGTCATAAAAAGAAAATTAACTACCCTGCCTACAGTACCAGAAACGTGTATACCATACATGCTTCATTTTATCCGTACAGAAATGTATCTGAGATTAAATTTGCTTGCATTTCTGGTTGATTCAATTAGCAGCAGCGGCCAAGGTAACTAGTTAAATCCCCCATGGGAGCAACTGGCTTATTCCATGCCCACGGCCGGCCTCGTACCTAAGTGTGGTTATTAGACGGAGTCTGATGCAGAGTGAGGGGCCTGGAGAGCCAGCACTGCGGTCCAGCGCACGACGGCTGGTTGGCTCAGCCGGGATCTGCCAGGGAGACCGTAAGGCAGGGCCCTGTGTCAGTCAACGCAGGCCAAGTCTAGCTGGTCTAAGCTGACAGGGCATTTACGCCCAGCAGGCGTAATGGCAGGCGGCCCACAGAACTCCCCGGGTGGGCTGGAAGTGGGACCAGCAACGCGGTGATGCAGTGTGGTGTGAAGCCTGCGGTCTCTCGGCAGAGTGGTCTGTTGATGAACCTGCCATGGACCCCAAAGATGCTGCATGGTGCCCTGGTGGCTGCCACCGCTCCTGCGGCATTCTGCACCATCCCACTGCTTCGCATCTGTGGCTGCAGGTGGAGCCCAGGTCATGCCCTTCCCCACCCCCAACTGCAAGAGAGCCTGGGGACTCTGTCTTTGGCAATTTCAGTCTTCAGCAGGGAGCGGGCACTGGGGGTGCGGTGGGGTGGCTTTGCCACCCAGCACAGGAAGATTCCCCCAGCACAGGAAGGAGATCACACCAGAGGCAGCTGAAAAGAGTCACAAATGTCATTCTTGCACTTGAGAACTGGGACCATGTCTTCACCTCCTCTATGTTCCCAGACCCCGCACAATGCCCCGCACACAGTGAGAGCCAGGAGCGCTTTCGGTGATGAGACGCTTTGCCAACAGACATTCAGGAGAGACTCACGCGTCACAGATTCCTAACAGCCTAGAGGCGCTTCCCAGGTGGCGCTAAAGAGTCCAGCTGCCAATGCAGGAGACACAGGAGACGTGGGCTCGATCCCTGGGTTGGGAAGATCCTCTAGAGGAGGAAATGGCAACCCGCTCCAGTATTTTTGCCTGGAGAATCCCATGGACCAAGGAGCCTGGCGGGCTATAGTCCATGGGGTCGGAAAGAGTCGGATACGACTGAGCACACACGCTTTTTTTCCTCAGTAACCTGGAGAGCGGAGCAACCTGAAGACATGTATATCCTCGCTTCTGAGAGCAGCAGCTCCTTGCCTGAGCCTGTTGTAATGTGGCTACAGGATACTCACCGTCTCCACGTCAGCGCCATCAGCAGAACTCACCATCTGCCCTCTGGAAATCGCCTTCTGATCCCCACGAGTACCTCACAATTTGCATGGTACAAGAAATGAGGTCATAAAAGTAAGGAATAAAAACAAAGACCTCGGGTCCCCTTCAGGTGAGAGAGAGAGAAAAGATGTCCTCGGCATTTTAAGATGAACGTCTCAGAAGCTGGACTCTGGGTGGCCAGCGGGATAATCGCGGTGTTATTGGACACGATTGTCCTTCGTCGTCGCTGCCCACCAGAAGGGAAGGCTGGAGCTGACTGCCCGGAGAGTCATCCATTTCCCCTGAAGGAAGGGACGCGCTGGGGGCGTACATGGTAAAGTTATCAAATGTCTCAGATCCGAACACCCACCTTAAAATGACTCCCACGCAGGCGTTTTTTTGTCTTTATTTTTCCTGATGATAATGTTTGCTATTTTAATGTTCAAGATGGTGCTGTGCTGACCCTGGAAACTCAAGGAATTTTTCTTGGTGGTGATAACAGCTAGAGATAACATTCAATTGCCTCTTATTTTGGTAACAACAACAAAAATTGGCAATTTTGAACCCTAAGGAGGTATTTTTATTAATGTATACTAAAAGCACAGATGATGTACTATACCTACTGGGTGAGTGTTACTAATTTTGATGCATTTTAATAGGATTATTGCTGTTGTCAGCTGAGCATTGGTTCCAAAGAAAGAAGGGTTCCAGTACTACTCACCCAACTTCCTGTAATGTCAACACTGTGAAAATGTCCATGATACATTTATCAAAACTAAGACACGGAAATGGTATACGCTGTCAACTGAACTACAGACTTCATTGGGATTCCCCAACCATTTCTTGTCAATGAGAGACTTCAGTGTTAATTTGAGATAAAGCTTCCAAGGCAGCGAGAGAACTGCATTAATTCAGATGGACTGGGATTAGCTAGGGAGATGGTTCAGAAAACTATAAAATATACCATTTTATGTGCCAAACATAAATATGTTTTACATTTTGGTCCTCAATATTTTGCATGTCTGATCTAATTTCATCCTCTGCAGAAGCCACGTTGGCAGGGTGGGGGGTGGGGATGGTGGTGGCAGGGGTGGATGCTCTCATATCCCCTTAACAGCGGAAACAGCGGGATCCAGGATTCCGAGTAAAGTGCACAGAACAGCAGCTGGAAGTGGCAGGGCCAGGGATGGCCAAGGCCTCTCTGATCCCAAAGCCGTGACCATAACCCTCACCGCTGCGGTGCAGACTGAAGGCTTCCTAACAGCATGACCCGGATGGTGGTGGTTCCGTCGTGTCCGACTCTCTGCAGCCCCATGGACTGCAGCACGCCAGGCTTCCCCATCCTTCACCAACTCCCGGAGCTTGTTCAAACTCATGTCCACTGAGTCAGTGATGCCACTGAAGCATCTCACCCTCGGTCATCCCCTTCTCCTCCCGCCTTCACTCTTTCCCAGCATCAGGGTCTTTTCCAGTGAGTCAGCTCTTCGCATCAGGTGTCCAAAACATTGGAGCTCCAGCTTCAGCATCAGTCCTTCCAGTGAACATTCAGGGTTGATTTCCTTTAGGATGGATGCTGCCTCTCAGTCAGCAGTCTTGCCCAGGGGAACCCGCCTTCCGATGGTCACCAGGATCAACCGTGATGGGGGACCATGAGGTGGGAGGTTGTTCTATGACGCTGACTGGTGAATTTGAAGTGAACGGGGTTTCCTGCCTCTTGTGGAACTGGTTCATCCCAACCCCGTGCTTTACCAGCTCCTTCTTCCTCCTGACTGGGGAGGGGCGCGGCTGACATCCCAGTGAGCCCTTTGCTTTTCTTTCCTGAGTGTTTCAAGGCTTAATTAACGTGTGTAAAGTGATCTGAAATGAGGGGCTAGAAAGAGCCGGGGAGCGGCAGCGTGGATGATCACCTGGGCAAGACAGCTGAAAGGGGGGCCGGGGGACCCCAAGAGCCCAGAGCTCCGCCGCCAGCTGGCTGGCCCAGAGCCAGGCCGGGCTGTGTCTGGCTTTCCTTCAAGGCTGACACTGCGGCTCTGCTCAGGAGTCAGACCCCAGGATAAATCACTCCTAAAGGACGGAGCCAGAGCCAGGGAAGATGGGTCTGAGGACACAGGTTGCAGCCGGTTCTGTAACTGGCTCTGGAGAGAAGGGAACACCAGCCCTCTTCCACTACTGGAGGGCCATCTGCAAATGGCCTGATTTGGTCGGTTAAGGAGTAAGTGTGATCAGCATCAGCAATGAACGCAGCAAAGCGAAGTTCCTTCATGCCTTTCGATGAGCGTGGATCCACAGTAGTGATTTAGGGCTGTCACCTGTGGGAGGCATTAAATCTCTTAGAAAGGGGGTGAAGGTGAAGTCCGAGTCACATGCGGGCGTACCTTCTCTTAAGTGTAGCTTCACAGAAGGGCAAGGCTACCGGTTTCAGGGAGGAGGTGAAGGTTCGTGACCTCATAAGGGCAAAGGCCAGTGGCGTTCTATTGTGATTGAAAGCAATCAAAGAAGCGAGTGGAAAAATCTTTCAACATCACCAGCTGCCATCCGTATCTCGAAAGTTGGTATTATGATGTCATTTCCAACTGAGTGAGGATGTCTGTATCTCTCCATGTGTATCTAAGTGGTGGCTAGATAGACTAGCTGTTCGAAACTGTTCATGATGGTGGGGCAATAGAAGGAGTGTTCGGATAATCCAGAGTCTATCTTGCACTTTCATCACGTTTCTGTGTCCTGCTTGGGCTAACAGTTGGGCCGTGGCCCATCTCCTGAGGCCACAAACTAAGGGTGTGGCTGTGGGCAGCACCCTGCAGCTTTGGAAATCAGAGCAGGAGACCTACTTCCCCTGGCTTCAGTTAGAGAATTCTAGAAGACTCTGCCGGAGAAGGCAATGGCACCCCACTCCAGTATTCTTGCCTGGAAAATCCCATGGATGTAGGAGCCTGATAGGCTGCAGTCCATGGGGTCACTGAGTTGGACACAACTGAGCGACTTCACTTTCACTTTTCACTTTCATGCACTGGAGAAGGCAGGGACATCCTGGTGGGCTGCCGTCTATGGGGTCACACAGAGTCGGACACGACTGAAGCGACCTAGCAGCAGCAGCAGCGGAAGACTCTGCTCGGCCTGGTACAGGGTCAAGGGCCCAGCCCAGGGCCAACTGTCCAGGCAGAGAATGAGGGTCACACTATGAGCTGCCCGGTCCATTCAACACTAGGTCCATCAGTGAAATGGAAAATCCCCAAGAGCAGATCCCAGGAGCCACTGTGACTTGTCTCTACTCTGGCTGAGCTGTTCAAGAGGCTGGAAGACACCCTGGTCCCCAGAAAGGGACTTTCAACCACCAGGACCCACCAGGGTCTTCCAGCTTGTTCTTTTCTGGACATTGTAGTCTGATTCATCCTGGAGCTGTGTCTCTGGGATGCCTTTGGTGTATGTAACATCATGTCGCCCATGGGCCACACAGGGGGTCGTCTGGAGCTACTCCTGAGGGTCTGCATCCGTTTCTGCCTGAGTTAATATAATAGTAACCTCCTCAGGAATCCCCCTGCCTTTGTCTTGCTCCCTTCTAAATCATTCTCCTTACAGTCTAGAATGACCCTTGTAAGACACATGGGTGCGTGTGTGCTCAGTCGTGTCTGGCTATATACAACCCCATGGACGGTAGCCTGCCAGGCTCCCTCTGTCCATGGGATTTTTCAGACAAGAATACTGGAGTGGGTTGCCATTTCCTCCTCCAGTGTAAAAACACAGAGTCCCTTTTAATACTATGATGGTGAGCTTTACGTATCAACTTGACTGGACCATGGGATACCTAGATATGCAGTCACACATCTCGTTACGTCAGCGATGGTGTTTTGGATGAGATTAACATTTGACTCAGTAGACTGGATACAGCAGATTGCCCTCCCTAATGTGGGTGGGCCTCGTATCACCAGTTGAAGGCCTGAATAGGACAAAAGGGTTGAGGAAGGAGGGATTCCTCCTGCCTGATGGTCTTGAACTGGCCTTGAACTGATGGACATCCATTCTCTCCTGCCTTCAGACCCCAGCTGAAAAATCTCTGCTTCCTGGTCTTGAGCCTGCCGTTGTTCAGACCAAGACTGCATGGTTGCTTCTCCTGGGTCTCCAGCTTGCTGACTGCAGACCTTGGGACTTCCTCTGTCATCATGTTAGCCAGTGCCTTACAATGAATTGCTTTCTATATCTGTGTCTATATGTAAAGCTATCTATATCTTTACATCCTATTGGTTCTGTTTCTGGGCAGTATCCTGGCTGAGAAAAATGCCTTTTTGTTTACTAAATTCATTCACTTAAAAAATTATCGAGCACCTCCTGTAGGCTGGATACTGTTTTGCATTCCTAGAAATGATCCCTGAACCAAACAGATTCCTGGCCTTGTGAAATTTTACTTGTATGGGGGCTGGTGGTGAAAGGAGGGAGACTATGAACAATTAGTAAATGAGCAAAGGGTGAGTACACGTGGAAAAGGAAAAAAGTACAGGAGAATGGGGAGGCTCAAGAGATGTTGAGAGGGGACACTGGAGCAAAGGCTTAGGGGAGACAGAGGAGTCGCCACATGCAGGTCGAGGCCAAGTGCAAACGTGGAGGCCACCGGCCCTCTCTGTGTCTGCACGGGGCCTGCAGGCACGGCCTCCCTGGAAACCCTCGTTTCAGCCTCCCTGCCCTCCATGCAGCTCTCTGCCCACCCACCTTTCATCCCCCCATGCCTTTGCCCACACCTGCGATGCCCCCTCCGTGAAGTCCTGCTTCTGCCCACATTTGCTCACACCTTAGCCTCTATCTGTCCTTGCAGACGCAGTCTCGTGGTTTCTGCCGAGTCTGCCCACTGTGGGGACTTGTTGACCCTGTTTTTGTGCCCTGCAGACTTGTATTTGGGCTGCTATGCTGCCCATAAATAATCGGTGCCATTTGGAGCAAGTCTGTTCATCTGTAAAATGGAAATAAAAATAGTACCTGCTTATAAGGGGCTAAGAGACGAGAAGACGCAGGTACAATGACTCAGCACCTCTGAGCTGCTGTTAATACTGTTCTTCCTTCCCCTCTTCCTCCTGACGCCCCCTCCCCTCTTCCTATTCTCTCGGTTCACCCCCAAAGGTAGGACCAGCCCCCCCGCTGCCCTGAGTCTCTCAAGCAGCCTGTCTGCTCCCCCTGGACCTGGCTCCACAGGGAGCCGCTCCCTCCGTTCCCTCACTCACGGCCATCTCCTGCGTCTCATCAGCGAGGCCCAGACCACATTCTGGCTTCAGACTCAAGCTTTCTCCTGGCCTCCCACAGCTGCTTGACCCCTTGCGGGGCGGCTTCTTGATTTCTTGACCATGAACCCACCTGTCCTAGTTCCCAATAAAAAAGTCCCCAGATCTGCTGGGTCGGATGTAGCCCCTGCTTAGGAAGGGAGGCAGTGGGGTTTCCGTAGTAGGGAAATGAAACCATTTCAAATGTTTACCATGGAAGGAAAAATCACAGGTTTAAACTGACAGAAAAGTTGAGAAAATAGCAAAAAAGTATCCATCCATCTTACACTCACTTTCCCTTGTTACCAACATCTAATACATCAGTGATTGGTACTATTACAATCAATGAACCAATATTGATACAGCATTACCAGCTAAAATCCATACTTTATTTAGATTTTCTTAGTTTTTACCTGATGTCTTTACCTTTTCCTGCCCCTTGATCCCATCCAGTATACCACAGTACACGGCGTTGTCATATCTCCTTAAAGCTCCTCTTTGCTGTAACAGTTCTCAGCATTTCCTGGTGTTTAATGACTCTACTGGGCTTCCCTGGTGGCTCAGATGGTAAAGAATCCATCTGCAGTGCGGGAGACCTGGGTTTAATCCCTGGGTTGGGAAGATCCCCTGGAGAAGGGAATGGCAACCCACTCCAGGATTCTTGCCAGGAGAATCCCCAGAGACAGAGGAACCTGGTGGGCTACAGTCCCTGGGCTTCAAAGAGTCGGACATGATGGAGCGACTAAGCACAGCACTGCATCCTCTGAGGAGTACTGCTCAGGCCATTTTGTAAATTACCTGTCCACTGGGATTTGCTGGTGTCCACAGAAGGGATTTAATGCAGGGCATTGCCCTACAGGTGATGGAGGATCTGAGATGCAAACAGAGGAAGAAGAAGCTACCAGCAACTAATTTTAGCAGAAAGTCATTAACATCATTAAGCTGGAGAGTTAACCGGAAGTCGTAGTGTTACCTGAGCCAAGGGCTGGGGTCACCTGGCAGAAGCCTTAGTCAGATGCAGGCACAGCTGGAGATGCTGTCAGAGGAAAGAGGGAGGTGAAGAAATTCTCTGGCCTTAACTTTTCTCCCACCTTCCACTCTTTCTCCAACACTGCTCATGGGCCATATCTAGCTATTAGCCACCTGGCCCAGGATTCTGTAAATCTCGGCTTGCAAGCGTCAGCTCCTAGCAAAACAGAGCAGAGGGCGAGGCTGAGACGGGCTCTGAAGTTGAGCTGGTCTAAGACTGAGACCACTGACATTTGATCACCAGGTACCTGTGAGGCAGGGGATAGATAAGCCCCACCCTAGAGGGTAAAGCAATAGAAGATGTATCCCCTATGGACTGAAACTCTAAGACAAGAACAGCAGGACGATTAAGGGAGGAGGCTGGGCCCTGCCTAGACCACATGTTTCTCGTTCTCGAAGTCAGCAGACTGCCCTGACCACACATGGGCAGAAAGGCTCTTTGGAGGCCAAAGGAGACTTATATCAAGGGATGTTCTACCCAGATGCCTTTTTGGTAAAATCCATCTTGGCTAAGAGATGCGTGTGCACACATGGGAGAATCCTGTGAGTGCGTGCTAAGTCGCTTCAGTTGAGTTTGACCCCATGGACTGTAGCCCACCAGGCTCCCCCGTTCATGGGACTCTTTAGGCAAGAATACTGGAGTGGGTTGCCGTTTCCTTTTCCAGGGGATCTTCCAACCCAGGGACTGAACCCAGGTCTCCTGCATTGCAGGTGGATTCTTTACCATCTGAGCCACCAGGGAAGCCCTGGGGGGATTCTGAGATATACCAGATACAGATTGTGAACCGGGCAAATCAAAAGGATTGGCCAAAGGAAATGCAGAAGAAACACCCCATAAAAGTAATTCAAACTGCCCGAGGGCTCAACTCAGGAGCTCTGAGTTTGCCCATGCGCCTAGCCACACACACTGTGCTCTTTTCCTCTTAATAAATACTTTACTTGTTTCACCACTTCCTGTCTTTGTGGGAATTCCTTTTGGCAAAGCCAAAGGCCCAGGGCTCTTGTCACTGATCACAAGTCTAGTGGCTAGGATTTGGCGCTTCCGCCACCACCACCCAGCCCAATCTCTGGCTGGGAGCCCGAGCCCTGCTCCACGCTGCCGCAGTCCCAGGCTGTCCGAGATCGCCTGTAACGCGGTTTTCCTGCAGCACTTACCCCGCCGCCCTGCGACTGTTTGCCTGTCTGAGGCTCTGTATGGTGCATTCTGTACTTTGTATACTCAGAGCCTAGAACAGTGCCTTGCTGAGAGGTTTTCAACATGTAACGTGTTTCTCCTGACCAGCCCATCTTCCGGTGCGCTCTGGCTTTGAGGGACTGCTCGCCACTAGCTTTCCTTTCCAGTTTCTGATCCCCTCCTATTGGTGCTAAGATGACTTTCGGCCTAGCGTGTAACATTTGAAGGCCGCAGTGGATGGTGTGACTATAATGAGATCATTTTTTTTTTTTTAATTAAAAAAAATTTGTTTAAGTCTTTATTGAATTTGTAACAGTACTGCTTATGTTTTTTATACTCAGGGTTTTTGGCTGCGAGGTATATGGGATTTAGTTCTCCAACCAGGGGAACCCACACGCCTGGCACTGGAAGGCAAAATCTAACCACTTAACTGCTGGGGAAGTCCCTAGACCAGTTGTCAACAGAGGAATCAGACGAACTCACCGAGTAAGTTTTGCATTGATCCTTCCAAGTCCACGTCTTCCAAGGACTCAGCCACGCCTAGCCGCCTCCTTATGGGCTGCCTAAGAAAAGGAAAGAATCATTTTTTAAGAACCCTGCCCTCACCTGGCTGGTATTTAGGTGGTTTGGGACCCATCATCAGAGAAGTTACATTTCCTTTCGGTGGAGGGGAGGAGGAAGTGGAGCGCCACAAACAGACCTGACTGGTGACTTTCCCAGGGGCGCAGGAGGGCTGAGAAGTCACGCCCCGCTTGTCACCGGGTCCGGACAGGATGGCCAGACTCTCTCCAACAGGCCACCTGGAATCGGAAACTTCTGAGGTTCCAGAGGTCCTGTGTACTTTCAGTGCTGGGACTGAGGCAACCTCCCTCCTCCACGTGTCACGTGGAGCCAGCCTCTGATAAGTGTGAAAAGGCCAGCGGGTGACAGGGGCATTGCTTAGCCCCAGGCTCCGAGCTTTCAGTCTGCCAGGGTGCCCTGGTCTGCCACAGGACAGAAATCTGACCGGTCAGCTTGCTCGTTTAGCAGAGATGAAAACCTTTGCAACTAGCTTCTTATTTCCATTCTGGTAGATGGCTGCTCTGCAACAGGTAAGAAATTGTGACTACAGGAACCTGTGTTTCGGATGCCTCATTTTCCATCGTGTTTGTAGAGAAACAGTTGGGAGGCCAGGTGGGCACTTGAAAAAGCAGGAATCAGTTGGAAATGCTGGAATCTTAGTTGAGGATCTCAGCTGCTCTAAGGACCAGCTGTGTGATTTTGGACAAGTCACTGTATTCTTTAGGACCTCCACTTCCTTGTTTGAAAACCAGGGATTATAGTGTCTGTTTTATCACAGAAGTGGAGTAAGGATTACATGAGATGTCTGCGGGAGGACTTTGAAGATGGACAAGTGTGACATAGTACAACTATTTCTTTGTGTGGACATCAGGCAGCAGAAAAGTTGCCTTTGATGTTTAATTAATGCTAAAAATCTTACATTACATTTATTTAGCTATAACTGGGAAGGAGGAGGGCAAGAGTAATTTTCGAAGGGACTTTTTGAGGTCCTAATATAGAAACTCAGAAAACACGTATTTGCTTTTCCTTTTGGTGTCAAACCACGGTAGCATTGTTACTAGCAGTTTTGCAGAACTGTGACCTTCAAACTTGGTGATGTCAAAGACGGAAAGGAAGCTCCCAGTCTTGAAGCCTTTTAAACAGGCTTTTCAAACTAAAGCACTTTTATTTTGAATTGCGAGCTAACAGAATTGTCCTCTTAGATGAGCATTTGCAAGTTTAAAAGCTGCCTTCCAGGTGGGCCCCAGGAAACGCCTGTGCTGAGCGGGTGCTGAAGGACCTTTTGGGAGCAAATGAGGGAAATCTCTTCTTGTCAACAGACTTTCTGCAGTTAGAGGAATCTGGAACTTACATTTCCCCTAATTGCACATAAACTGATTTGTGTATACATCTAGGGTCATCACTTACTTTCAGTTTAGTGAATTTGTGAATTTTTGCATTTGTTTTAATTTGTAATTAAGTTTCCTCCACGAAGCACACCATATGCCACCATTAATTCTTGCTCGTTGATTTCTTAGGAGATACATGAGTGCATATTCTGATGCAATTTTTGAGGTCTTTTGAAAATCAAATGACTACGTGTTTAGCCATATGGGCCTTTGTTATTTAAAACAGCACATGATAAAGTAAGAGCAAAATGCAGAAGGACGCGTTGGGGGGAAAAATAGCTGGAAAACTGTTTAAAACTTAAACACACCATTTTCGATCTTAAAAAAAATTTGGGGGGGGGCGTTATGTTTTTGAAACCTGTCACTTCTGACCCCGCAGGGTCTCTCACACTCTGAATGTAGACTGTCTGAAGTGCAGCAGGCGAAACTGCGAGAACCGGGGACCCCCCGGTGCCTAAGGCGGGGGCTGCAGATGCGAACACCCGCCTCCCGCGCGTTCCGCGGGCGCCCCTGTTTTCCTCTCGGCGTCCCGGGCGGGGATCCGACACGCCGCCCGGCTCGCCCGCACCTGCCGCGGCCGCGGCTCGGCCTGCGCGGGGACGGACGTGCGGCGGCAGGCGGACGGCGCGCGCTAGGACCCGGCGGGCCCGCGCCCGCGGAGCCGCCGACCCGGGCGGGCGCCGGGCTGGAGCCGGGTTCCGGCCGCGATCGGCGGCAGCTCGGCCCGGAGACGGCGCGGCCCGGCGGCGGGGCCCCCGCGAGTCCAGCGCCGCCGCGGCCCCCCGATGCGGCCGCGAGGAGCCCGGGGCGCGCGGCCGATCGCAGGTAACGACCGGGGGGGCCCCTCTCCCGCCCCCGCAGCCCCTGCTCTGCTTCGGCATTGTCGCGGGGCGCCCTCGCCGTTCGGGCTCGGCTGCATTTTGGGGGCGCCCGGGGCTCTTTCTAAGGTGCCCGCCCCCGTGTCCCCAGCTGGTTTCGGATGAATTTATAGCCTGCACTTCACATGGGAGAGATCCGGGGGACGGCGAGTTGCATATTTTTCATTAGTTCTGTCTCAAAAGTAAGTTCATTAAAAAAAAAAAAAGTTTCTCAGGAATGTGTGGATAGTCACTTTAAAAATAAAAAATAAAAAAACCCCAGCAGACAAATGGATAATTTATTAAAATGATCAAATAATTGCAGTAATTCCGTTAATTACTTTCTGAGTCTTTACTTCTGTGGGCTCCCCAAGACATTACTTTTATTTTCAAGGAACTAACGCGTTAAATGTGGAGTTCTGCTGGCAGCGTTTGCAGCGCTGCTGTTTCAACTGTTTCGCTATCAATTATAAACAGTGTCAAACGTGGGGGCAGTTTAAACCTCTTTTCAGATACTGTAACTGGTTATCCTGATATGACATCTACAGACGGGAGTTTCCTTTGAAGGCAGTAAGAATATTTCTCTTTTTGGAGAAGCCTTGTTTGGCGGAGAAAAACCATGATTCCTGGCTGGGGAGGCTGGAGAGACGATTTTTCATGCTTTGTTTATACTGCCCGATTGACATTTGGGGAAGGGAAAACGCGGTCTTTCTAGGCAGCTTTTCATGGTGGGATTATTAATTTATTTATTAGTTTCAGTTGGTTGGGCTCGGGGAGCCCTCTGTCACAGGATATGCTTAAAGGTGACACATTTGCCAGCAGTTGGGACACAGGATTGCAAATGTGAAATGTGCTTCAGCCCCAAGGTCTGGTCTGCGGGGAGCTCCCATGTGCAGCTGTCCTGGGCTGGGTGGGACTGGCTCATTGAGGAAAAAGGGAATCATTTTCCTCCGCTAAGGAAGACATCCTGTTATATTCCTTTTGTTCCCTGTTTTTCATTGATCGCCTGCTCTGCCTGAGAGAGGGGAGAGCGCAGAGCTCGGAAGACTGCAGCCCACTCTGCTCTCACACCGATTGGTCAGTTAGATGGAGACTTAGGGAAACAGTCACCCAAACCGTCTTTGAAAATCATGCTGTAATTTCAGAGTAGCCTTCTCGGGCCCAGATTTCTGCAAGGTTGATTTTTAACTCGGGTGCACTTGGGTTGAGACACCTTGGTATTTAGTTTTTTGCTGTTGCTTCTATTCAGATAAAGTAGGCCATTTTGGTGACAAATTTCTTTGCAGACATCAGCTACTGGCTTGCATTTGTAGACATATCGCTTTACAATACGATCTCGGTGATTTCTGCTTGGGAGTTGTAGAATGCAAAGTTATTCAACTCAGAATAATTTTTCCTAACCGTTTTTCGGATCTGCAGAGTTAGATATTCCATCAGTGGAGGGTGCTGAACTGTGTCTCTGCTTTGATAATGTCAGTGTCTTGTGCATGTATCATGCACTAAATTTCTAAATTGTAGTCTGTAACAGTGAAAGAAAAAGGCAGTGCATGAAGAGCCAACAATCAAAATCATTGTGCACTCATAAGAAATCGTGACATCTGGTTTGAGGAGAATGCTTTTCAGATTCAAGAAAAAGGGCATCCCTCACCTTAAAAGAATGTGAGTTGGTAAATGTGAAATGTTCTATATAAGAGGAGAAACATAAGGCCGGGGGACAACTCCATTTGAGGCTTGAAACACCCCAATTACAGAAAGACCGTCCCAGAAGTTGTTAAATGTATAAACACTTTTCTGATTGGCTTAAAAATTTAGACACAGGAAGTGGATGGTATCTAATAACCGATGAGTAGAGACATGGTTGTCATGGAAACTGAAACGAGTAACCTCCCCCCCACCCCCCAACACACATACACTGCCATAACCACCACTTAAAAAAAAAAAAAAAAGCCTGCATGTCATCACAGATGCCTGGAGAACATGCTGGCTTCTGTAAGCTTTCCCACAGCATCTGTTGAAACCTGAGCCCGTGCCTGTCAAATCAAGGTCATTTTACAACAACAACCAAAAACGCAGTCTCCTGGATTTCATAACTGTATTTTTATTGAAAAGATGTGAGGAAAAGGGCTGAAAGCACGGTACTTTGCATTTTGTTACCTCAGAGTTGTGCCAGGGAAGGCCGAGAAGCATGTATTTGATCACTTAATTGTGGGAGCAAGCTGATTCGTGTGTCTGCTCTTTGTGGAGCTGTAAAGACTAGGCTGTAAACCTGGGGCGGAAGAGTCACGTGGGGACAGTATAATGAAGAGTTTCTGTTTGCAAGAGACTTCAAACTTGAACTGTAGCAACTGAATGTAAAGAACTGTGACATTTTGGAGCTTTGCTCTAAGGCTCCCTGTGCAGGATGGTTGACGAATCTGGTGCTTTGGGGAGGATAAGCAAGGGTGCTCTCAGTAACCGAGCAGGGGAAGGACACTCCTACACAGAATTGAGAGCTCTTTCAAAACTCCAATTATTATTATTCCGTTAACTTAGAAAAAGTTTCCTTTTCTGTGGCTAGAGAAGAGTGCTGTAGTTTTTAGGATAATCGAGAGGCTCCCTAGCTCAGGGTTGGGAATACGGTCAGTGTCTTGGTGGTGGTTTTAGTGAGCAGAGGAAAGAAAGGGGAAATGTTTGGGGCTCTCCCCCTTTCACTTTGCTAAGTGAGACATTAGCCAAGGAGGCTGAATTGTGACTTTGGGGGACGACATTGAAGCTTGTAAATATAAAGCCAGTACACTTCTTACATTTTTTTCTAATCTTGTCCATGGTGGTCTTTAAATCTTGAAGTGCTTGATATTCATTTAGAAATATCCTTCTTACGGTCATGATGATTTATAGCTTTGTATGGCTTAATCTTAATTGAAAATGGTCAATTTTAATCTCAATTAACTAACACTTTGATCTTTAAAAAAAAAACAAGCAGAAAATTTCCCTTGTTTTCATCAACTAATTGCATAGAGGGGGAGCAGGGAGAGGAGGTGGAAAGAATCCTAAGTGTACTGTAGTATTTACTTACTACCCTGCATCTATGTCATAGGAAATATAGACATTAGAAGCAATACAGCATCATTGGGGGTGATTTAGCATGTATTTCATGATCCCATGTGGTCAGATGTTTAACTGATTGAGATTTGGTGAAAAAGTTATGCCTTAATGGCACAACTGTTCTCTTTAGCAAAGGATTTCCTGTAAGGAGCTTTCTTATCGTCAACTATGTTCATTGGCAGGAAACTTGTCAGTTGCTTGTTTTTACAAACTGAAGGAAATGAATGGGATTTGTTAGTTTCAAGAATCTGCCTTCATGCGCCATTGTCTGTGAAGTAGTTTGCTCAGAACAGTTCATTTTTAAATGAACTGTTGAGGAGTACAATTAAATTACTTCAGGTCTTTGGCATTTCTGTTCATTTATTTTTGGCTTTGAGATTAGAAAAATTGATCATTATACCGCTATGTACAACTTATTTGACCAACACACGTTAACAAGATGTTCAATAAAATTCCAGTTCATTTTCAGTTGTCAGATACATAGACACTGACTGAAGTTGGCGTTTTTTGATGAGTATGCCAAATTTCTAATAATTAGCCCAGAATACCAATCAAATGCCAGTTTTGTGGAGAGGTAAAGGGAAAGAGGCAGCTTCATTTCTCTCTTGGCTTGTAACAGTAAAATCCATAAAGATTAAATGTCAGGTACATGCCTCTGTTGCTGACGGTTTATGGGAGAGTTGGAATTTGAGGTGGGGGTGTAGTCAAAGCCAGGCTAGAGTCTATATGAGAAAAACAAATCATCACCTTGAAAAGATGTGTTGTGCAAACCTCTGGATTAATTTTTGAATATTATAAATAAATATGTTTAGTCCTTTCAATTCATGTTTCGAAGTTTGAAAGAGGAAACGGCGAGGTTCTTTAGAGGAAAAGAAGTACATGAGCCTCCATTCACAGGGCACGGCCGGGAGGGCATTAAGAGAGCCTCGGGGAGGGGACCGCCTGTTGCAATGGTTTTCACACATTTTTTAAGACATCACTTTGGTTTTGTATTTGGCACCAAATGGAATCTTATGCAAGACCCTAACATGTGAGTGGAATAAAAAGAGAAATGCTTTGGCGGGAACCCAGCGCCACGGTCTTCTCCTGGGCTGTGCCCTGGGAGCCTGGGACCCCTGTGAGCTGTTGGGAAACCACTGCTTTTAAAATGCCCCAAGTCTTCTCTAAGGAAGGCCCGGGGGAACTGCCTGCAGAGTCCTGGAACTTCTGAGCTGAAGAGAGAAGTAACTTCTGCCCTGACAGTTGCAGAGGGTGCCTGTGCTGAGGGGAGCGAACAGGAGCGCAGACAGCAGCTCTGCTAAGCGTTCTGTGCGGAGCGGGCTGGACCGGCTCCCGAAGAGCCCTGCTTGTGCCTGCGATGAGGGGAGGGCAGAGGAGGTTTGTAAAGGGCCTCCTTTCCTAGAAGTTACGGGAGCGCGTGGAGGTGTTTGAGACGAGTGGATTCTCAGCGTCCTGGACGGTGGATTGATTCTGGTGCCACCCCAGGATCTGCTGTATCACTGTTCCTGTGTGTCAGTGAAGATGATTTCATATTAAGTGTCATTCATGAAATGAAGGTTTGCCAAGCTATGTAAACTGCTTGGCAGTCACAGTGGTGTTTTGAGTGTTGAGGAAAATGATAACACGCGGATAATATTTGAATATCATCAAATATTCTCGGATTGTCTCTTCTGTTATGAGATTTACTGAAATGGCAGTGTTGGCTCCCCCTATGTACGTCCCGGAGGCCATAAATACTAAGGTTTCTAGGGGTGGCGGCTGGAGGGATCCCCTTCCCTTCCACTAATTTTGACATCTCCGTGCTGCGCATGTGCGTGGTGACGGAAGGGAGGAGCAGAGTCTGCAGGCCAAGTGAGGTAGCACTGTGCTTTCTAGGGCCCCAGCAGACCTCCCTGCGTTGTTTCTTGGGGGCTTCGCAGCTGGGGAGTTTACAGAAGTAGAAGGCATAGCCTCCTGTCCGACTCTTTGCGACCCCATGGACCGCAGCCCGCCAGGCTCCTCTGTCCATGTGATTCTCCAGGCAAGAATACAGCGTGGGTAGCCATTCCCTTCTCCAGGGGATCTTCCCAACCCAGGGATCCAACCCGGGTCTCCCGCATTGCACGTGGCTTCTTGACTGTCTGAGCCGCCAGGGAAGGCCCTCCCGTCTGCAGGCTCCTATTAGCTCCACTATGCTTCTGTTAACCGCGTGGGGTTGGAGGTGGTGATCAAAGTCATCGATATTCTGGGAAGCCACAGATCTTCCAACAATTTGTGCTGAAGCGTTTTCTTTTTTTAAAGAAGATATTTCCCTTAGAAAGATGAAGCTGATATAGGCACAAAATAGTTGGCTGTGGTAGCAGATAAAATGATTGTGTTTAACTTTTGTTTGTTGAATTGAGCTGAATGAAGGTTTTCACGTTTGGGCTGTGGAAAGCTATCTTATTCCTCCTCCCACCTGCATTTCAAAGAAGGAGGAGTGTGTCCCGTCATAGAGAACCAACAGGGCTGTCGCATGGCGTGTGCATTACAGCAGGCCAGCGATTCTCCTCCAGTCAGCGTGCACTCTCCAGTGTTCTTGGGGACTTTGTTTTGGAACTCAAAGCTGTCCAAGGTACCATGACCTTGCTGAGGTTGGTAATGGAGGACTCCCAAGTATTAAGAGAGTGTGTGTTCGTTACCTTTGCAGATAGCACTTTATCTTAAAATTCAGTTCAGTTCAGTTGCTCAGTCGTGTCCGACTCTTTGCAACCCCATGGACTGCAGCACGCCAGGCCTCCCTGTCCATCACCAACTCCTGGAATTTACTCAAACTCATGTCCATTGAGTTGGTGATGCCATCCAACCATCTCATACTCTGTCGTCCCCTTCTCCTCCTGCCTTCAATCTTTCCCAAGCATCTTAAAATTCAGACAGTAGCGAATCCTACTTGAAGAGGTAATTTTTAGTATATTATACAAGGTTACATTTTAGGTAACCTCAGATATCTCTTTAAACTCTGAAATGTTCTGACTTGGCAAACTTAACATTTTTGCAGCCTTTAAAATGAAAACAGTTACCATTTAATGACTAGTTAACACTTTCACTTTTTAAATAATGGCTCTAAATTAAGACTGTCATATTGTTTCATGGGACTGAATTTAGCATTTAGAATGGTCTTGGAAAAGAAGTAAGTTACTCATGGTAAGTTTGGCAGTATTGGATAATACAGAAAAATCACCTCAAATCGATAAGGGCTTTTCATTTATCAGGTGCTGACCCAATTGATTCTTATGATAATCTAGTATTAATATAATGTTACTGCTACTAAGAAATAATGATAATATGCATTACTGTGCCATTTTACAGATGAAGAAGCCTAGGTCACTTATGTTTTCAGGGCTGAAACCCTCTGGTAGCCAACTCGCTCTCACCCTCAGTCCCCCTGCCTCCAGGTTGCAGGCATTTCCCACCCCACTGGCTTCCTCACCACCGCTCCTTGTGTCTCGTCCAGGTTGATTCTTGAGAGTTCCGTCCACGCTTGAGACGGAGTCTCCTCCCGGGAAAAAATGGCAGGGGTGGCGATGGGGTAATATTTGTTGTGATTTTGGCAAGAAGTAAGGTTTTACTTCTTGACATTCTGTATTCCCATATCTTCTGACCATTACTGATGGGAGGAACTTTTTAGCTCCCTTGTCAGAGGTTATCCTCCTTAATCCGTCTTCATCTTTTGAATTTCCCTTCATGCATCCCTGAGCACATTCACCTAGTTGGTAAACAAAAGGCTCTTACGCAGGGATATGATTTTCTTGAATTACCCAAATATTACATTTAGAATTTCTCGTGGTGGCATCCATAAAGACAGATTTCCCAGACAACGTTCTCTTTTATTATTGTTGTTGGGCCACTCAGTCATGTCTGACTCTTTGCAACCCCGTGGACTGCAGCACGCCGGGTTCCCCTGTCCTTCACTATCTTTTATAATTCACATGAACTACTTAACACACGCAGACATGCCGATACGGGGATATCTCCTTTATTTCTTTCAGAATGGAAAAAAAAACCAAACTGGCTTAAATTGTCAGATTAAGAGGGTTTTGGCTCTCTCCTTCTTGGGACACCCTTACGTATAAATTGTACAAACTCCACATGTGTTTATAGAGACCAAGCAAAACTGGGCTAGTCTGATTTCCTCATCTAAGCAAGGAGCTCTGCTCTTCTGCTAGCAAAGGGAAAGAAGACAAGTTAAATCTTCACCGGGCATCCCACTAGGCCTGGTATGTGTGTGACCGGTTAGAACTCGAAATGGAATTGATGTGGACATTTTCAATAACGATGCAGGTGCCTGGCACTTTCTAATTCTCTTGAAGATTTCAGGTGAATGGTTCACATGCAGGCCGTCACAGATTTCACATATGAATATAAAGAATTGATCTAGGGGCATGCTCAAGATATATATACACCAGTCTGGGGAAACGAGTCATACACCCATTCATTCAATGAACAGTTACTGAGTGACTGCTGCGTGCAGGGGACTGTGCTCTGCGGTAGGGATGTAAAAGGGATGCAGTCGCTGGCAGAGTCTGCCGTCCGTTGCCTAACTGATTGGCTTCTTAAACTGGAAGTATCCCCCAGCGTGGCTCTTGTGAAGTTCGTGTTCTAAACTGATCTTGACAGACGGAAGTGACACCCTCCCTGAGTTCCTCTCTGCAGGTATAAATGCCTGTTGTTTTAGTTTTGAAGTTGTTCCTGCCAGGAGGATTCCAGGGTGGGTAGTTTATCTGGGAGACGACCCCAGAAAGAGTGGGGAGGTGGGCCACCAGTGGGGAGTGGTCCATTCCTCCCACCCTAAACCCTGCCCCCATCCCTGGCTACCCTGCTCAGGGGAGCCCAGGACAACCGCTTGTCTCGTGGGCCATGTATGTCATTTGTCGCCAGGGTTCCTTGCTGCTGTCTTTGAAATCCACCTCGTGGTCACCTCCTCATCTTGAGTTTTGGTGTCTCCCTCTGAGAATATGGCCGGAAACCTGGGGGTTCTGTCCCTCCTGACTCCTTCCCTTCTTCCGTCCTGCTGAAGACCTCTGTCCCTAAACTGCTCCAAAGAGGGGAGCTGGGCTTCTTCTCCGTCCTCTGTCTCAGGCTTCAGATGCTGGAGGGCTGTGGGCACATGGACATCCCTCTCCTCAGAGGTGCCTGCTCTATCAAGAGGCAGAATCCCCCAAGCAGCAAAGCCCTGCACTGCCTTCTTACCTCCTATCTCTTTGCCATCATTAACTGGACTCAGGAAAGGGTGGGCTCTTCTTTCACTCCCCCTCCACCATCCCATCCTTCCACCATCCAGGCAGAAAGATGAGGGACCACTGTCCCTCGTGGGTGAAGGCAGCATCTCCCACTGCCTCCAGGCCGGTCCTCTGAGCCGGGTCCTCCAGACTCCTGTAAAGGGTGAAGGTCCCGCCCCTGACTTTCAAGGCTGTGGAATTTCTGCCTGTGGCAAAGTCTACTAGCTTCCCGCATAAGTCCCTTAACTACCACGTTTCTAAGACTCCCTTGCAGCTAAAAATGGCAAAATTCTTTCCGCTTGGATGTAAGTAGATGTGAAGTGTATTGTTTCTGGTTTGTATCCTTGTTTTTCTTTATAATGTTGCCACACGCTTTTTTATTGTGAAACTGCATATAGTTCAGTTGTACACGCTTTCATATAAATGGAAACATGCATGTACACACACAAATGCACACCATTTGTAAGATATATGGATATACAGTATAGACATGTGTATTTATATATATGTAAACATATGGTGTCTGTGTATTTGTCTGTGGTTACATTTGTAGACAGATGGTTTTTTAAGTGAGCACACCTATGTAACCAGCACCTATATTAAAAAAATAGAATGTTAGCTTCACCCAAGAAGTCCCCTCAGGGCCCTGAACCACCATCTTTTGCAAGATGACCACCATCCTAGTTTGATATACTTTTTTTTTTAACTGAAAGAAGTGTGTTCAGTTCAGTTCAGTTCATTTGCTCAGTCGTGTCTGACTCCTTGCGACCCCATGAATCCCAGCACACCAGGCCTCCCTGTCCATCACCAACTCCTGGAGTTCACTTAGACTCACATCCATCGAGTCAGTGATGCCATCCAGCCATCTCATCCTCTGTCGTCCCCTTCTCCTCCTGCCCTCAATCCCTCCCAGCATCAGGGTCTTTTCCAGTGAGTCAACTCTTCACATGACGTGGCCAAAGTACTGGAGTTTCAGCTTTAGCATTATTCCTTCCAAAGAAATCCCAGGGCTGATCTCCTTCAGAATGGACAGGTTGGACCTCCTTGCAGTCCAAGGGTCTCTCAAGAGTCTTCTCCAACACCACAGTTCAAAAGCATCAATTCTTTGGCGCTCAGCCTTCTTCACAGTCCAACTCTCACATCCATACATGACCACAGGAAAAACCATAGCCTTGACTAGACGAACCTTTGTTGGCAAAGTAATGTCTCTGCTTTTGAATATGCTATCTAGGTTGGTCATAACTTTCCTTCCAAGGAGTAAGCGTCTTTTAATTTCATGGCCTCAGTCACCATCTGCAGTGATTTTGGAGCCCAGAAAAATAAAGTCTGACACTGTTTCCACTGTTTCCCCATCTATTTCCCATGAAGTGATGGGGCCGGATGCCATGATCTTCATTTTCTGAATGTTGAGCTTTAAGCCAACTTTTTCACTCTCCACTTTCACTTTCATCAAGAGGCTTTTTAGTTCCTCTTCACTTTCTGCCATAAGGGTGGTGTCATCTGCATATCTGAGGTTATTGATATTTCTCCTGGCAATCTTGATTCCAGCTTGTGCTTCTTCCAGCCGTGTTTCTCATGATGTACTCTGCATATAAGTTAAATAATCTCTTACTAAGATGATGGATTATAATTTTTTTCTTGATATATTTTGAAGTTACACTATCTGGTATATACACATTTAGAATTCTTGCACCTTCTTGGAGATTTGACTTTTAATTATTATTATTAAAAAAAAATAAAGTCGCTCAGTCATGTCCGACTCTTTGTGACCCCATGGGCAGTAGCCTGCACCAGGCTCCTCCATCCATGGGATTTTCTAGGCAAGAGTACTGGAGTGGGTTGCCATTTCCTTCTCCAGGGAATCTTCCCAACCCAGGGATCGAACCCAGGTGTCCCGCGTTGTAGACAGACGCTTTACCATCTGAGCCGATTCTCACAGCACTTTTTGTCTTAAAGTGTATTTTTTCTGGCATCTGCGCAACAGTTGTAGACAACGGTGGGACAGTCAGCTTCTTCGTTGTTAGTTCTTCCTACTAGGTTTCTGTTCTTTGTTTTCTGATTCTCTTCTTCCTACACTATGTTTTTAGATAATTGCATTTGTTTGTTTTTGGCTGTGCTGGCCCTTGGTTGCTGGGGGGCTTTTCTGCGGCTGCAGCGGGGCGGAGGTGGGGGGCTGCTCTCTGGCTGCCATGCGTGGGCCTCTCGTGCTGGCGGCCTGTCCTGTGGAGCGCTGGCTCTACAGGGTGAAGCGTCAGCATCTGCGTTGCGCAGGTTCCGCAGGTGTGGTTCCCGGACTCTACGGCACAGGCTCAGTCGTTGTGGTGCAACGGCTTAGTCGCCCTGAGGCCTGTGGGATCTTCCTGGACTAGGGGTGAAACCCGTGTCTCCTGCACTGGCAGGCAGATCCCTTACCTCTGAGCCACCAGGGAAGCCCCAGATCTGTGATTTAAATGCATCTTTTATAAATGACATAATGCTGGATCTTTTTGTGGAGTCTGTAATATCTTTTAAATGAAATATGTAATCCATTTATATTTGTTGCAGTTTCAGATTTATTTCAATGTATTCCTTCATGTTATTTCATTCTTTCAATTTGTCCCAATTCTTCACATGTCTTTTCCTTTCATGTCTTCTATTGAGTTGACTTTCCCCCTTGTTTCATATATTACTCTACAGAAGTTTGGAAGTTTTACACTCTGTTACTGTTCGTTTAGCGGTTCTCTGGAAATTTCAGCATGCGTACTATATTAAGAGTTTGAAGGGAATCAGTATCTTTCCTCTCCTCCTAAACAATGCAGGGACTTTAGATCATCTAATTCCAGTCATTACCACCCCTCACCCCCTCCCCTGCTAGCTTGGGTCCCATTTTTCGCCCATTGTTTTAGTTCTGTGTTTTTATTTTAGCCTTGTAGGTTATGCTATGCTATGCTACGTCACTTCAGTTGTGTCTGACTCTGTGCGACCCCATAGATGGCAGCCCACCAGGCTCCCCCATCCCTGGGATTCTCCAGGCAAGAACACTGGAGTGGGTTGCCATTTCCTTCTCTAGTGCATGAAAGTGAAAAGTGAAAGTGAAGTCTCTCAGTCGTGTCTGACTCTTAGCGACCCCATGGACTGCAGCCCACCAGGCTCCTCCGTCCATGGGATTTTCCAGGCAAGAGTACTGGAGTGGGGTGCCATTGCCTTCTCCGCCTTGTAGGTTAGATGCTATTATTTTAAAGTATAAATGTTTGTTCAGATTTACCGACATATTTACTGCTTTCTGTGCTTATAATTCCTTCCCCAACGTGTGCCCTCCCTTTCCTGCCATCACTTCTCTTCATAGATTTCATTAAGTGAGAATCAGTTGAAGGAGACCTATTTTGCCTATTGTATGTTGGAAAATTCTAATTCTTTCCCTTTCTTTTTCCCCCTTAGGGTATAGTTTTTCTAGGTCTAAAATATATTTTTGTTAGGTATAAAATTCTGCTTAGGGGTTCCCTGGTGGCTCAGTGGTACAGAATCCACCTGCCAATGCAAGAGACACAGGTTCGATCCCTGAGCCAGGAGGACCCCACATACCAGGGAGTAACTGAGCGTGTGCACTGCAGCTGCTGGGCCTGTGCTCTAGAGCCCCAGCCCCTGAAACCTGTAAGCCCTGAGCCCGTGCTCGGCCACAGAAAGAAGCCACCGCAACGGGAAGCCTGGGCGCCACAACCAGAGAAAACACATGGCCCCAAATAAATGAGTAAAATATTTTGTAAAATTCTGGTTATTTTGCTTAGGGTTTTTGTTTGTTTCTTTTGTGAATTTGTGGATTGAGTTCTTTCATCAGTTCTAGAAGATTCTCAGAGTGCTGTCCTGCTGTGTACTTTTTTCTATTTTTGAACTTTAGATGACACATATGTGAGGCTTCTGTTGTCTCCTCTGTGTTTTGACTCTCTTCACATTTTCTGTGTCTATGTTTTTATGGGCTACAGTTGACAGTTTTTTCAGTCTTTTTCATTTTCTGTATCTAATATGGCTAATCTTGCTCGCAGTTTATATACCTGTTTCCTTCTATTATATTTTTAATTTTACATTGTGTGTCTGATAACTTTTAGACCTTTGAAAAACTGAAATAGAGTTGCTGTACAATATTATGATCATGTTAAAATTTGACGTCTGTAGGTTCAATTCTACTATGTCATTTCTGTTAGTTGTTCATGGTGCTTTTTTCATATGCATGTGTCTATTTGTGATTTTTATTTTACTGTGACTTTATTTTTTTAATGTGATTTTTTAATTAAAGTTGATTTGATTTACAGTGTTGTGTCAATTACTGCTGTACAGCAAAGTGATTCAGTTACACACACACACACATACACACACACATACACACTCACACACACATACGTTCTTTTATTTTATGTTCTTTTCCATTATGGTTTATTATAGAATATTGAATATGGTTCTGTTTCTGTTTTGTAGGTAAGTTCATTTGTCTCTGTGTACCCTTAAGGTCAGTTTTCATTCCAATCCCAAAGAAAGGCAATGCCAAAGAGTTCTCAAACTACTGCACAATTGCACTCATCTCACATGCTAGTAAACTAATGCTCAAAATTCTCCAAGCCAGGCTTCAGCAGTATGTGAACCATGAACTTCCAGATGTTCAAACTGGTTTTAGAAAAGGCAGAGGAACCAGAGATCAAATTGCCAACATCCACTGGATCATGGAAAAAGCAAGAGAGTTCCAGAAAAACATCTATTTCTGCTTTATTGACTATGCCAAAGCCTTTGACTGTGTGGATCACGATAAACGGTGGAAAATCCTGAAAGAGATTGGAATACCAGACCACTTGACCTGCCTCTTGAGAAACCTATATGCAGGTCAGGAAGCAACAGTTAGAACTGGACATGGAACAATAGACTGGTTCCAAATAGGAAAAGGGGTACATCAAGGCTGTATATTGTCACTATGCTTATTTAACTTCTGTGCGGAGTACATCAAGGGAAACGCTGGGCTGGAAGATGCACAAGCTGGAATCAAGATTGCCAAGGGAAATATCAATAACCTCAGATATGCAGATGACACCACCCTTATGGCAGAAAGTGAAGAGGAACTAAAAAGCCTCTTGATGAAAGTGAAAGAGGAGAGTGAAAAAGTTGGCTTCAAGCTCAACATTTAGAAAACAAAGATCATGGCATCTGGTCCCATCACTTCATGGGAAATAGATGGGGAAACAGTGGAAACAGTGTCAGACTTTATTTTTGTGGGCTCCAAAATGACTGCAGATGGTGATTGCAGCCATGAAATTCAAAGACGCTTACTCCTTAGAAGGAAAGTTATGACCAACCTAGACAGCATATTCAAAAGCAGAGACATTACTTTGCCAACAAAGGTCCGTCTAGTCAAGGCTATGGTTTTTCCAGGGGTCATGTATGGATGTGAGAGTTGGACTGTGAAGAAAGCTGAGTGCCAAAGAATTGATGCTTTTGAACTGTGGTGTTGGAGAAGACTCTTGAGAGTCCCTTGGACTGCAAGGAGATCCAACCAGTCCATTCTAAAGGAGATCAGTCCTGGGTGTTCATTAGGAAGGACTGATGCTAAAGCTGAAACTCTAGTACTTTGGCCAACTCATGGGAAGAGTTGACTCACTGGAAAGGCTCTGATGGTGGGAGGGATTGGGGGCAAGAGGAGAAGGGGACGACAGAGGATGAGATGGCTGGATGGCATCACCGACTCGATGGATGTGAGTCTAAGTGAACTCCAGGAGTTGGTGATGGACAGGGAGGCCTGGCGTACTGCGATTCATGGGGTCACAAAGAGTGGGACACGACTGAGCGACTGAACTGAACTGAACTTTACTATTATTATTTTTTGAGACTTTACTAGTGGGAATTATTTGAGGTGTGAACTGAAGGTGAGTTTCGCTAGATTTTGCAGTTGTTTCTCCTGAGTGCCTGGGATTATCACCAATTTGTAAAGCAAGGACTTAAAAATTCTCAGATGGAGGTTTGGGGACCAGCCACACAGACAATTCATACTCGAAGCCCATGTGAGGATTGTCTGTAGTTACAAATTTTTAGTAAAACTTTCTTGTGTCTACTGAGCACTAATTTTTGAGACAGGCAATTCTGGTGGGCTTCTGGAGCCCTGTCGTTCGTGGGCTCTGAGTTTGTCAGAGCCAGCAAGTGTGTTTGCTGTTCCCCATGCCTTGCTGACTTATAAAAATAGAAGCTCAAGTTCTCCCAGTTTGTTAAAGCCTTTAATGGGGAAGTTGATAAAATTTTATGCTGTGAGTGTGCCTCATTTTCCTGTCAGATTATAAATACATTTCAAAGTATTTTTCAATAAATATTTTGTCCAGCATTTTTGGTTGTTTTCATAGGATTTGAGAGGTATTTATTCTGCCATACTGCCAGAAAAGGGACTTCCATTCTTTCTCTTTATATTCCTTATTTAATAATCCAAATAGTCCCTGAAACATATGAATGCATCTGGGCTACCAGGGTGAAAATCATATGTGCAAAAAACAGTAGAGGAAAAGCACAGTAATTATTTTCAAAATATTATCTCCTAACACGGAAAAGGCAATGGCAACCCACTCCAGTACTCTGGCCTGGAAAATCCCATGGCGGAGGAGCCTGGTGGGCTACAGTCCATGGGGTCGCAAAGAGTCGGACACGACTGAGTGACTTCACTTTCACTTTTCACTTTCATGCATTGGAGAAGGAAATGGCAACCCACTCCAGTGTTCTTGCCTGGAGAATCCCAGGGATGGGGAAGCCTGGTGGGCTGCCGTCTATGGGGTTGCACAGAGTCGGACACTACTGAAGCGACTTAGCAGCAGCAGCAGCAGCAGCAACACATATTCTAGGGTAATTATACTATTACTTTGGAGAAGGAAATGGCAACCCACTCCAGTGTTCTTGCCTGGAGAATCCCAGGGATGGGGAGCCTGGTGGGCTGCCGTCTATGGCGTCTCACAGAGTCGGACACGACTGAAGCGACTTAGCAGCAGCGGGCCATTACTTGTATTAGTTGAGGGAACACCTGAGCGCTCATTCAGTCACTAAGTCGTGTCTGACTCTTTGCGACCCCATGGACTGTAGCCCCCCAGCCTCCTCTGTCCATGGGTTTATCCAGGCAAGAAGACTGGAGTGGGTTTCCATGCCCTCCTCCAGGGGATCTTCCCCACGCAGGGTTCAAACTTGCATCTCCTGCATTGCAGGCAGATTCTTCACCACTGAGCCACCTGGGAAGCCTGAGTTGCTCCAATAGATCCAACATAGTGCAATGTATCAAAACAATGGATGTTGACTCCTTGCATATCCAAAATGGGTGTCCTGTTAAAGGATGGCTCTTCTTCAGGTGGTGGGCAGGGAGCGAGGCGCTTTCCTTCCTGTGGCTCTGCTGTTAGCAGTCTGTGGCTCCAAGGTCATTGTGCTTCTTGGGACCACACTGGCCAAAAAGGAAAGAACGTGAAACTCGTGAGTGACGCCTTTCTACCAGCCAGGGCTAGATGCAGCACATTCCATGTCTCTTCCCATTCTGTTAGCTAAGACTTGGTAAGATTGCTGCATCTGTCTGCAAAGAGGGCATGTTGAGCAAAGTAGTCCGGATGTGTGTCTAGGACAAAGAAGACACAGGTTTAACATTGATAAGTAACCAGTCTGTGGCTGTTACGTGTTTCCTCTCTGAACCTTCAGCCCCACCTGATCTCACTGCTCCTGTTTCACTTATAATCAGTGCCACCAGGTTTGGATCTAATTATCCTGAATTATATCATGTTTGTATAGTTTAAATCCCCCACTGTACAATAACTTGAAGGTGTGAACTTTATTCACAACTTTTGAAACTGCCTCCTGCCACTCAGTTTTGAACACTCTATATGCTCTATTAAAAAAAAAAAAATTAAACCTCTGAATAAAAGAAGTTTCTTGTTTTAATATATTTAGGGATGCAGCATTATGGTCTGCAGTTTATTCATTATGTGATTCCTTCAGCTTTTCTTCTTAGATTTGAAATATGTCAAAATAAAAATTTGGAGAAAAATAAAAAGCCATGGAGTTTGGAGGGGGCATTGCAAGCAACGGTGGCATTTCCACGGGGGCCTCAGTTTACTCTGCCTTAGTTGTCTGTCCTGCAGCGTTGAGATCAGCCTTTTCAGCCCTTTCTGGGTTGTGATGAGAATTCAGTCATTCTGGAAATATTTCTTGAGGTCTAGGGAGTGCTGGATATTGTGGAGAGGCAGGGCGTTGGAAGATGAGCAATACAGATAAGACTCTGCCCTAGAAGGGGTTGGTGCGGACAGACTGCTTTGAGTGGAGAAAGACCTCTGTTGTTGACTTTGTGATTGGTACAGTGATGGTGAGGTTCTGGTTATTTGTAAGATGGAGAGAAAAGGGCTTGGGGCTGTCTCAAGTCCCTAAGTAGAGACCTTGCCCTCCTTTTTCCTTTGGTCTTGGATCTTGCTTAAGGAGGCCAGCCTTTCTCCAGACTAGTATTTAATAGCAAGCAGAGGAACTTGGCGCTTCCAGAGCCACAGATCATCTCACCTGGGTTACTGGCCTCAGCATTACTCTCTCCTTGAGTTTAACTCATTACTTTGTTGTTAGGCTCAATGTTTTCAATGCTTTGCTTTTATTTTCTGTTGCTGTTGGTTTTAGTAGATGAGAATGGCATATGGACCCGAGTTAAATTGTTGGAAGGATGATTTGTTTTCTTTTCACTGAGTAGTTTTCTTTCTCTACTGCAGTGTACTGTGGATGGGAAAACACACGGGCATCTTAGTAACGCTAATCTATTATCCGCCTGCTCGGATGCAAACACAATGCATGTGGCAAATTACTTCATATACTTGATAAAGCCTGTGTTTTGGAAAAATGTTGGGGTGTTTACATACAAAACATTGTTTTGAATCAGGTCATCTAAAATATGCAGATGAAGAAAAGGAAGTGTAATGTGAATAGCATCATCAAAATTCCAGGAAGGGTCAGGCTGCAAAATACAAGATGTGGTGTGTCTGTAATTAGGTATTGACCATGTTTTAATTTGGTTGAGCAGCTCCTTGGGCTTAGCTCTGGCACTGGTCAGAGAGAAAGCTTTCCAGCCCAGAGGAGTTCACTTTAGAAGATAACTCCGTGGGTAATCTAGTTCTTTCAAAAGCCAGGGCAGAGCTAGCCCTCCACTTGTTCATGTTTCCTTCATGGAATAAGGCATAGAGTTTCTGGCTGATGAGAGGAGTGCGGAATTTCTGATATGAGAAACGAAGTTGGCAGGGGCGGGGGGTCCAGTGCTCAGCGTTCTTTTTGGAAATTATGTTCATTTTCTTCTCAGCTCTAAGGCTCCTCTTATCTTTTTAGAAAAATTTATCTGTTCTTTGCAAGAGTTTCCAATACTACTTTTTGGAGGTACCAAGTCTCAGCCAAGGACATTAATTTATAGAACCCATGAACTAGCAAGCTGGGAGGAATAGTTAACTCCTTCTATTGATACAATGAGCTCCTGAATGGTATCATCCCACATTGAGCAATGGCTCATTTGTATCCTTAATATCAAATATTCTGCCAATACAAAGGGAAGGGACAAGACCTCCACATTCTTGATATGGCCAATGTGAATTTTAAATTGATTTGTATATTTTAAGCAAAATACTCCATGTGTTATTATTGGAGTGCCCATATATCTTGATTTGTTTGTGGTGGTTTGGGTTTATGCCTACTACCCCAATGCAATCACTAATGCTGCCTCCTTTCATTTTCAAAAACATCCTGATTATTTATATGATAAATTATGATCACCTTATTTATAACGGTAGTCAGTATGTCTAGCAATAGTAGATCAAGTTTGTTTAGACCAACTCTTCTGCTGAGAAAAACTGCTTAAAAATTTAAAAAAAAGTCAGTTTTAGAGGTATTGGAGAACCATCAGGGCCATGAGGAATTGCAGAGCTAAGATTTGGGGGCAGGAAAGTCCTCTCTAAGAGGTGAGCCCAGCTTTTGCATTTTGTTTAAGGCAGTGATCAATTCCAAAAGTAGTTGTTGAGACACTAAAAACTTAGAGCTTTCAACAAACTTGTGGGGCTGGGGACATGGTAATTGTCCTCAAGTCCTGCCAAGGAGCAGAAACCCTAGTAAACAACCTCAGCTTTCATTTGGAATCCTGAATCAAGATGAACCAGAAATAGAAAAACTCTCATAGGGACTGAAGCCAAAAATAAAATATTTTCAGATTAGTGTCACTAGCTTAGAAGCCTGCCAGAAGCAAAAGCAAAAATCCTCTCTGGAGGAAGATACATCTTCCAGAGCCTCATGTTCACTAGAGTTTTTCATGTACTATATCTGTCAGCCAATGAAAAATAACTGGGTATATGAGAAAATAAGACATAATAAAAAAACCAAGAAAAAAATCTGACAAATAAGATGTATCTACAAGGGATCCAGATAGTGAATTAATCAGATAGAGACTCTAAAATAACCATGATTAATATATTCCAAGAATTAAAAGATAAGATTTAAAAATTTGCCAGAGAACTGGAAATTATAAGTAAGAACCTAGCCATGAAAAATATAGTTACTGAAGTTAAACAGATGAGCTTTGGGGGGGATGGAAATGCTGTAAGACTGGACTAGAGTCCTGGAGATGGTGGTATGACTGCCCGGATGCACTAAAGCCCTTGAGTGTACGTTTATAGTAGGTGCGTGTGTATGGTGGGGAGATGATACGTTAATAAAGCTGTTGAGAAATGGATGGATTCAACAGAATAAATGTAGTTGAAGAGCGAGTTAGTGAACTAGAATATAAGGCAGAAGAAAATACCCAAATGATGCACAGAGAGGCAAAATGATGGAAAGGACTTTGAAATTCTTGTGAAACATAGGAGAAAGGCCTTATATACAAGTAACTGGAGTTTCAGTAGGTGGGGAGACAGAACATGGAAAATGAGAAATAATTGGTAAAATGACCGAGAATTATCCGGAACCAGTGAATGACACGGAGCTGCAGGATCGAGAAGCTCTGGGGCACCAAGCAGGGCCAGTATAAAGAACTTTCACCCCAAACAACTCAGTACAGTTTCTGAAAATAAAAACAGGGAGAAAAGCTGAAAAGCAGTCAGTGTTGGAGGAGTGGGTATCTCTTGTCTTCAAAGGAACAACAATAACATCAAAATAACAGAAGTCAAAAGGGAATGGATGATTCAAGTTGCTGAAAGAAAACAACTGTCAGTCTTAAACTCTGTATCTACATAAAAGATTGTTCAGAAATGAATGAAAAGCTAAAAATATTTAAGAAAATTGTTATGAGCACATCTATCCTGAAGGAAATACTAAAAAGCGTCCTTTGGACAGAAGGAAAATTATCCCAGATCAAAGCTCAGAAATGAAGGAAGGAATGAAGAATAGCAGAGATAATAATTAGTTAAATATGAATAAATGCTAACCATACAAAGTAACAGTAGTTACTGTGATAAAACAATAGTTTAAATGATAAAAACTAAATATTAGCCATTAATAAGGGGTCATGTTTTTTAACTCTGGATAATCTGATGCTGGGAGGAATTGGGGGCAGGAGGAGAAGGGGACGACAGAGGATGAGATGGCTGGATGGCATCACTGACTCGATGGACATGAGTTTGAGTGAACTCCAGGGATTGGTGATGGACAGGGAGGCCTGGCGTGCTGCGATTCATGGGGTCGCAAAGAGTTGGACATGACTGAGCGACTGAACTGAACTGAACTGAACTGAATCTTTAAAAGAATGAGGAAGCAATATATAAATAATAAGCTAAGAAGAGGGGAAAATAGGATAATAAAAATCTCTCAGTTCAATAGAAGGTGGAAAATGGGGAAAAAGGATCCTAGACTAGATTAAGACAAATAAAAACTAGTAGATTTAGCCCCAAATATATCAGCAGTTTTATTAAATATAAGCTGAGTAAATAATTAAATGTCAAAGATTATTAGATTGAATTTTTAAAAACCCTATATACTGCTCTAAAGATACATTCATTATGTAAAAATATATAGAAGGGTCAAATATAAGAGGATGTAAAAAGATATGCTATGCAAACACTAGCCAAAAGAAAGATTCTATAGCTAAATTAATGTCAGATAAAGTAGACTCTCTAACAGGTAAGAAGTGTTGTCAGAGATGAAGAAAGATGTTTCATGATGGAAAAGATTCAATTTGCCAGGAAAATGAAATATTTCTGAATTTATGTGCATTTTTAAAATACACACACACACAATCATATACACACAGTTACAGAAGAAGTAGATATTGATATAGTTAGAAATTTTAAGATACCTCTCCTAGTCATTGCTACAATGAGCAGAGAGTAAAATTCAGTTAGGATTATAGACAGTTTGAACAAAGTTAATTAACAGACCCGATCTAATTATAAAACAGTGCGCTTGACAAACATACAATACTCATTTCTTTCAAGACGCAGAAGACATTTGGCGACATTGCTCATAGTCTGAGTCATTATGCAGCTCAGCAAATTTCAAAGGATTGAAATCATACAGAGTGTGTTTTCAGATGTCAATGGTGTTAAACTAAAATTCAGCAGTCAAAAAGATAACTGAAATATCCCTGTATGTTCATAAATTAAGCAATCATGGGTCAAAGAAGAAATGGCAATGAAAATTAAATAGTATTTACAAATGAAAGACAGTGAAGTATGAGGTACCAAACATGGAATACAGTACAGTCATGGCTAGAGGGATATTCACATCTCAAATATATACATGAGAACAAAAGAGGTTTACAAATCAACAACCTAAGCACTAATTTCGAGAAATTAGCTAAGAAAAGCAATTAAGCTTTTTAAAAAGGTAGGAAGAAGGGAAATAATACAAATAGGAGAAGAAAGAATGAGATAGAAAACAGACATTCCAAATATAGTATCAGCAGACCAAAAGGACTAATAAAATCAATAAATTCTGGTGAGACTAATCAAGGAAAAAAAAGCACAAATAGTTAATATGAGGAATGAAGCAAGGAACATCACTACCTTTAAAAGATAAGCTCAGAATATGATGAATAACACCGTGGCAAATTATGAAATGGAAATTTTGGAAGAAATGGACAAACTTTCTAAAAATATCACTTATCAAAACTGACATGAAAAGTAACAGTGAGTAGCTCTATCTCTACTCATATGAATATGCAATTAAAAACCTTACCACAAGGACAACTTCAGACCCAGATGGTTTTTCTGTTAAATTCATTAAATCGTTAAGGAAGAAATAACACATATTTTCCGCAAACTCTTCCAGGTAAAAGAAAAGAAGGAATACTCCCAACTTGTCTTAAGAGGTCAGCAGAATATTGATACTAAAACTTGACATAAATAGGGAAAATTCTGGGCAAGTTTTACTTATGAATATAGATTCAAAAATCCTAAACAAAGTGCTAGAAAAGTGAGTTCAGCAATAAATTACTGATTATGATCAAGTTGATTATCTGCAGAATTGTAAGGGTGAGGTAATAATTTTGAAAATCAGTCAGTGTTAATATATAACAAAATAAAAAATCATATGATCGTCTCAATGAATACAGGAATATGTGTGATGTAATCCAGCATTTATTCATGATTTTTTAAAAGACTCAGCAAACTATTGAATAAACAGGAAGAAAATTTTTTTACTCTAAGAAGAATATCTACAAAAAATACTGTGTAAAATTAAAAAGTAGGAAACGTCATGCATAATGGGTGAAATTTTAAAACTTTAAGAAAAAAGACATATGTCAGTTTTCACTGCTTTTGTCCATCATTGCATGGCAGATCCTAGCTAATACAATAAGGCACAAAAGAGAAATAAAGATATTAGGGTTGAAAGGAATAAATAAAACTGCAATTATTGGACACTAACTGTGTTTAGAGAAGATTCAAAAGGAATTTCAGGTAAATTATTGGATCTAAAAAGTGAATTTACCAAGTTGGCGGGATACAAGGTAAATATGAAAAAATAAATTTTATTTCTACTTATTACCAATAAAGAGGTACACAATGAATTTAGATCAGAATAAAAATAATCAGATAGCTAGGAATCTAACAGAAGTTATGAGCACCTATCTTGAAAACCATTTGCCATTATTGAGAGAAATTAAAGAAGATGTAAGCAAATGGAAGGATATGTCATGTTATGAAATGGAGAGCTCCACTTTTTTTAAAAGGTGTCAATCTCAAACTGTCAGTAAAATCTCAATCAAAATCTCAAGAGGGTTTTCATGAAAATTGATAAGCTGATCCTAAAACTTATATGGAAACACACAGGGCCAAGAATAGCCAAGATACTCTTGAAGAAGAAGAAAAGAGGCCTCGGTCCACCAGGTCCTAAGATTATTGTTGTTCTGCTAGAGTAATTGAGGGAGCGTGGCCTTGGTGCGGCATAGACGGAATATACTAGTGATAAAGCGTCCCCAGACAGAACTGTGTTCACACAGACACCCTATCAGTGATTAAAAATCCCATCCCCTTGTTTATTAAACAGTCCTGAAACAATTACATATCAATATAGACACTTGACCCTAAATTTACAACATATACCAAAATCCACTCCAAGTGAATCCAAGATCTAAGTGTGCAAGGCAAAATAATAAAATATCCAGAAGATAATATAGGGTAATATACTCATGACTTTGGCTAGGAAAGGAATTCTAGCACAGGATGCAAAAGAACCAATCAGAAAAGACAATAAAATTGGACTATATTAAAATGAAGAACTTAGGTTCATCAAAAGACACAGTTAAGAGAGCGAGGGTCAAATTAGAGATATTTGCCATATCTATGAAAGGACTTCCCTGGTGGCTCAGACGGTAAAGCATCTGTCTACAATGCGGGATACCCAGGTTCGATCCCTGGGTCGGGAAGATCCGCTGGAGAAGGAAATGGCAATCCACTCCAGTACTGTTGCCTGGAAAATCCCATGGACAGAGGAGCCTGGTAGGCTCTAGCTACAGTCCATGGGGTCGCAAAGAGTTGGACACGACTGAGTGACTTCACTTTCCTTTCCTTTCATGGAAAGAATATACAAAGAATTCCTCAAATCAGTAAAAGACACAGAAAAATGGGTAATAGGCCTGAACAGGAGCTTCACAAAAGATGATAGCCATATGTCCAATAGACATGTGAAGAAAGTGCTGTAATTCGTAAGTTTTCAGGGAAATGAGAATTAGAAACCACATCGGTTCTATCCACTGCCTAAAATTAAAAATGACTTTCAGTACCAAGAAGTACTGAGAGTTTGGAAATAGAATTCTTATACACTGCTGGTGAGACTATAAATTGGTACAACCATTTTGGAAGACTAATTAGTATTATCTAATAAAATTGGACAAAGGCATATTCTGTGAGTCAGCAATTCTAATCTGATGTACAGATTCAAGGGAAAAGTGAATACATATATACCAAAAATTATGGTGTGAAAAGTTCATAGCAGCGGTATTCATAATGGAAAGAAAGAAAGTGAAAGTCGCTCAGTCATGTCCGACTCTTTGCAACCCCATGGACTATTCAGTCCATGGACTTCTCCAGGCCAGAATACTGGAGTGGGTAGCCGTTCCCTTCTCCAGGGGATCTTCCTGACCCAGGGATCGAACCAGGGTCTCCTGCATTGAAGGAGGATTCTTTACCAGCTGAGCACAGGGGAAGACCAATACCAAGTCAAAGAGTATTAGCCCATTCATAATGGCCCTAAACTGAAAATCAGCCTATATCATCGAGTATAATATAATGTGTGCCTTTGTATGCGTGCACGTGCGCACACACACACACTCTGTGGCATGTTTATATATAAATAAAAAGGATACACCAACGAAAGCAAACCATAGCAAGCTCACAGTCTACATGAGTCTCCTTGATGTCAAGGTGTGAAAGTCACACACAGACACACTCAGTCTTGATGAAACTGTAGGCTTTGGGGAGGCTTGGTTAGTTAGCAAAACTATAAAGTGATTTCTATCAAAGTGAACATAATAGTTGTAGGGGAGGAGAAGGGTGCTAATTAGGAGGAGAAAGATAAGAGTTTCGGGGTGCTTGCGAAGTTCCATTTTTTGAGCTGGGTAATGATTACACGGATGTCTGCTTTGAGTTAAATCATTGAGCTGTACAGTTTCTTTTGTGCACTTTTCTCTGTATTGCATGTTATAAGTCATGATAGAAATGTTTTAAAAATCAGTAATGTGTCTTTGGGCTTCCCAGTGGTAAAGAGCCCACTTGCCCATGCAGGAGATGCAAGAGACGGAGGTTCAATCTCTGGGTCGGGAAGATCCCCTGGACAAGGAAATGGCAACCCACTCCAGTATTCTTGCCCGGAGAATCCCATGGACAGAGGCGCCTGGGGGGCTGTAGTTCATAGAGTGGCAAAGAGTTGGATATGACTGAACATGCACATTCAGTGTACCCTTCCCATCATCTTGTTGATTTTTAATCAATTTGAAGTATTAGCCTTTGACTTGGTATTGTGATGATTAAGACTGTTCCCCCTTCCCTGCTTTTGAATTCACACTGTTCATACTATTACATAAACACTGCGTGCGTCAGTAAGACCAGGGACGTACCGTGATTACAGACTTCTTTCTTGTGCCACTTTTAGCCTTTTCCCTGTTAATAAACATTGCTTCTTTTTGATTGTGGACGTATTTGGAGATATACACTTGCTTCCCTCCCTCCCTTCTTTTTTCCTTTGTCTCTAGTTCTTCTTATGCTTCCTAATAGCATCTCTCAGTCCCGTTTTGCTTGTGGTCAAACGTGTTGGATCACGTGCCCCTTCTGCTTTGTCTTTCCTGGTGTTATCTGCTCTGATTGCTCTGGAGCCTGTTCTGGAACAGGTTTTGTGCAGGGATTTCTTTCTCATCTGTGTTCTGTATCGTTCCTACTTCCTGGGTCCTGTGTTTTTTCCTTTTTGGTTTGCTGCTTCTGTTGGAGAATATCTGGTAATAGTTTACTAAAAAACAAACATGGGAGATACATTTTCAGAGAACTTAATCTTGAGAAATGTCTTTATCCTCTTTCTTGCTCAGTGGTTTGGGTACATATATGATTCTAGATTGAAAGTTATCTTTCCTCCATATTATAAAGGTAACACCGGATTGACTTCCGGCTTCTGTTGTTAAGAAGTCATGTGCCATTTTGATTGTTCATCTTTTCTATGTAAACACACTTGTTTTCCTTTCTGGAAGCTTTTAGAATTTTGTTGTGTCTTTATAAAACCTTTCAACTGAAAGACTCATGCTCCTGTTTTAGGGAAGGTATGGGTTTGTATCTGTATGTGTTGTTTTTAATCATTTTCTTCTCACCATTTTCTTTGAACACTTAGAAACTCTAATAGTTGAACTTTGGAGTGATTTTTAAATTTTCTTATTTTTTCCCCTTTTGTCTTGATCATCTCTTTGTCTTATTGCCTTACTTTCTGGATGATTTCACCTACCTCATTTCCAAATCATCTGTTGAATTCTTAAGTTTTGTCTCTCATATTTTTAATTGCCAAGAACTTTATGTTTTCCCTTGCTTCTTCTTGCAACATCCTGTTCTTTTCTTTTGAAAAAAGAAAGAAAGCAATGCTGTCTCGTATCTTACACAATATATTCATTAGGGTTTTGATATTTTCTTCTGTTTCCTGCATTCTCTCTGTTTCCTCAGACTTTCTTGCTTTTCCTGGTTGCTTAGGGCTTTCCTGGGGGCTCAGATGGTAAAGAATCTGCCTGCAGTGCAGGAGACCTGGGTTGGGAAGATCCCCTGGAGGAGGGCATGACGACCCACTCCAATATTCTTGCCTGGAGCATCTCCATGAACAGAGGAGCCTGGCGGGCTATAGTCCATGGGGTTGCACAGAGTCGGACATGACTGAGCGGCTAAGCCCTGGGTGTCTTATAGCACAGGTTTTCCTCGGATGCCTTTTCATATTGAAATGTGAAGTTCTGGAGAGTTTATTGAAGCTGTGTGCTTGAGGGGGCTTCCTGTGGGTGGCTGGCCGGGGACCCAGTTGCTTTTCGATTTTAGCATCTCTCCGGAGGTTTCCTTCTGGGGCCGTTGCTTTTCTTTAGAGAAGGGTCTGTATGAGGGGTAAGCCTGGGTGCTGGTATTCTGATAGCCAGCTGGGCAGAGGGAAGCAGGCTCTCGATGTCCATTTCGCCTTCTGCTTGTAGTCTGGTGTCTCATCCCTATGCTCTTCCTTTCGATTTATCCAGCATTAATCCTGACTTGTGTGGGACAGAGGGAGGAGGAATTGCCTGGTTATGCCCAGGAAATGTTGAGAACATGAAGATCTAATGTTCCATTGTAGAGTCTGTAACTAACCTCCACATCTTACTCCCACCATCCACTGTGTTTGGTGCCCCCAGTCCCAGAGCCTCAGCGGGATTCTGTGAGGCTAATCCTTTGGCATCTGATCAGTCTTCCCTCTGGGGGAGTCTATCTCAGCTTTCTTCATCGTGCCTAAATTCAGTCGTCAGGCCTCTGTCTTCTAGACATTGCTTGACAGCTCTCACCTCTCTCATCCCTTTTGTCCTTGTGGGTTCGGTTACCTCTTTGAGGCCAGAACTCAGGAGTTTACATCTTTAGCTTACTTCGGGCACACTGACCGGGTGACTTGATGCCCGCCTCCCCAGTCACGGCAGTGCTCTGCCTCCTCGCTTTCTCGACCCTTCCTCTCATGTCCTCTCTTGCTTCTCCTTTGCAGGTGGGCAGATGCAAAGGCTAACACCTACTCGGGTGCTCCATCCAGCTCTTTCTTTCTGTCGCTTGGGTGCCCAGCAGACCTGGACCCTTCTAGGCATTAGCCCATCGCAAGAGCCCAGTGCTTCTGCCTCTTTCCAAGCTGCCCTGTTTCCAGATTGTCTGGAAAAGATGAGTAGGGAAGGGAAAGAAGATAGCTCTGAGGTCTCTGAAGGGGCTGAGTTTCTCTTCTCCTTCTAGGTAGAAACGGAATGCTCTTCAAATAGCCCTTGGAGCTTTTGTGATATGAATTCAGCTACACAGCCCTTCTCAGGATGGGTTTATTGTTGAAATAAAAAGTCTCTGGGAATATGCACACCTCACTCCATTCTCACGGCAGCTTTTGAGACGCTGCATCTTGACTGCTGTTGCCAGGTGATTTCAGGGTGGCTAACTCCCAGTCCTGGGCTTGTGTTCACAGCATCTCTCACCGATGCTACCTGGCGCTGTGCAGCTCTTCTCCTGTAGACCTCAGCTCGGCAGCCTTCTCCCCCTCCTCCTCCTGCCATGTGGAGTGAAATAGGCCGCATGGCCACAGGGTTCTTGAATACAAGGAGCGCCGAGACCATGCCCGGTGCTCTGTAGAGCCCCTCTCCCTCTTCCTCCTTAGGAACTGGAAAATTGTTTAAGCACGGTCAGTTTCTTTGCTGTCCTTGAGATTTTTTTTTAATGAGACTCCTTTGACTTTCATGAGTATTTTGATTTTATAGAAATTAATAAAGGTTCTGGCAAGAGTATTGTGTTTTGAATGGCCCATATCTATAGGTAAACTTGAAATGCTTCAGTAAATCTGGTTTCACGGTGATCTGGAGGGAAGAGAGCCTCTCTTCTACAGGTGATAAGAACACATCATCTTGTACAAAGACAGATATGGTTTTAATCTCATGATCTGGAAGTGTCTATAGTAGGCCGTCAGCTCTGGTATTTAGTTATTGATGGGGGAAAAATGGCTGCAGTTCACATATTCCTTAAACATTTTTGTGTGTGTTTGTTCATGGCGGTGCTGGGTCTTCCCGGGCCGTGAACAGACGCGCCCTCACCGCGGGGAGCAGGGGCCGCTCTCGTCATCGTCTGGCACAGGCTGCTCATCGCGGCGGCTGCTCCCGTGGCAGAGCACGTGCTCTAGGGTGCTCAGGCGGCATTATTTCTGTTTCGCAGGCTCTAGAGCATGGATTCAGTAACCGTGATGCTTAGCTGCCCCATGGCATCTTCCTGGACCAGGGATCGAACCTCTCTCCCCCTCATTGGCAGGTGGATTCTTAACCACTGGACCACCAGGGATGTCCCTCAAATATTCTTAGGTAATTTAATTTTTTGGTAGGCACTTCCCAAGTGTAAAGTAGTTTATGTGAAAGAAGTGAAAGTGAAGTGTTAGTCACTCAGTTGTGTCTGACTCTTTGCGACCCCATGGACTGTATAGCCCACCAGACTTCTCAGTCCATGAATTCTCCAGGCAAAAATACTGGAGTGGGTTGCCATTTCCTTCTCTAGGGGATCTTCCTGACCCAGGGACTGAACCCAGATCTCCCACATTGCAGGCAGACTCTTTACCAACTGAGCCACCAGGGAAGTCCTAAAATAGTTTATAGTTAATAATATCTTACAACAGGTGTCTTAATTTGTGATGTATGCCTTGCCATTAGTTAATCTTGGAGGGTATATCAAGAAGTTGCCCAGTTGGAAGATAAATGTGCTGTATCCTTTCAGAGATGTGTAGTTGATTATGTTTTCCAAAATTCCAGGCCAAAAGTATTTCAGTCATATATATACATACACATACACACATCCATTAGTTCTGTTTCCTGGAGATCCTTGACTAATATACATAACGATCTCTTTATACACAAGCACAAGAGCAGGCAGTTGCTTTGCTTGTGCCTGGGAACAGCCCAAATGTTCAACAGGTGAATTGAAAAACAAATGATGAAACATCCATACAATGCAACACTGTCCAGTAATACAAATGAATGAAATATTAGACCTGCAACAGCATGGATGTATCTCAAAATAATTTTGTTGAGTGGAAGAAAAAGAGTATATTAGGGGAGAGCGGTATTACACAACCAAATATTGTTACAAAGGATCATACAGATTGGGGCTAGCATGGGGGAACCTCTCGAAATCACTCACTCCCTTCTCTTGCCTGAAGCCCTCCAATAGGATGAGAGTGCCTCCCTCCAAGGGTTTAGGGAAGGTGGCGTCCGTATTTGGCAGTATTTTGTGGTCTCTGACTCTTGGCTGTGCACATATGATTGCTCAGCATAACAGAGCGCTGAACAGTGGTGTCTGTTCAAGAACACATTTCAGTTAAAACTTCTCAGCATGGTAATAAAAAAATCTTAAAAAAAATCACCTGAAAATTTGCAAAAAAACTCTCTATAATCAGTAAGGAAACTGATTTTCCTTCATATAAACATGAAGGAAACATGTCTTCTAATACTTCCATGAGAAACTCATTTCGTTCACCCATTTTATAGATGACAAAGTTGTGGTAGAAGAGAAATTCAGAGTCTAATAGAAGTTCTGAAGAAGCTTATTTCTAGAAAATCTTGGGAACAGAGTTTCTCTTGATTGAATTTTCAAGACTCTTCGAGAAATACTAATCTGATATCTGGAAAGATGGGCATTGGCGTCCTATAGATTTAGATTCAGATTCTGACTGCCTGTAATTACCTGAATGACTTTGGACATGTACCCCTGGAAACCTCAATTTTCTCCTCTTCAAAATAGGAATGAAAGTGAAAGTGAAAGTCTCCCAGTCGTGTCTGACTCTGCAACCCCATGGACTATACAGTCCATGGAATTCTCTAGGCCAGAATGCCGGAGTGGGTAGCTGTTCTCTTCTCCAGGGGGTCTTCCCAACCCAGGGATCAAACCCAGGTCTCCTGCATTGCAGATGGGAGATTCAAAATAGGAATAATCTTATCTCAAAAGTTAGGGGAAAATCCAGGGGAATATATTTATTCACTTATGTGCTTATTGACCAAATATTATTGGGTATCTACTCTGTACTCTGAGTGCCAAAGAATTGATGCTTTTGGATTGTGGTGCTGGAGAAAACTCTTGAGAGTCCTTTGGACAGCAAGGAGATCAAACAGTCACTTGTAAAGGACGTCAACCCTGAATATTCATTGGAAGGACTGATGCTGAAGCTGAAGCTCCAGTACTTTGGCCACCTGATGCAAAGAGCCGACTCATTTGAAAAGACCCTGATGCTGGGAAAGATTGAAGATGGGAGAAGAGAGGGGGCGGCAGAGGATGAGATGATTAGATGGCATCACTGAGTCAATGGACATGAGTTTGAACAAACTCTGGGAGATAGTAATGGACAGGAAAGCCTGGTGAGCTGTATTCCATGGGGTTGCAAGGACTTGGACACTTCTTTCCAACTGATCAACAACTCTGTAGCAGTGAGGAGGATGGTCAGTGTTTCTGCTGTCATGGAGCTGACATTTGATTGAAGGGATAAGGAAGCACTAAGTAGCTAAACAAATAAATATGTAAGATACTGTGAGGTATGAAATAACCATACAGGGTAAAGAACGATAAAAAACGATAATGGTACCACTTTGATAAGGGTGACCAGAGAAGAATTCTTTAGTTATAAAGTGTTGGCCAAAGGGTATAGTACGTGCAAAGGTCCTGAGGTGGAAAACAGCTTGCACATTTGAGGAACAGGAAGAAGGACCAGTGTGGCTAGGGACTGGTGAGTAGTAGAGTGAGTGGGAGATGAAAGGCAGGGCCCAGCTTGTCGGATCTCATGGGCAAGGTAAGAGGGACTTTATCCTGGGTATACTGGGAAACCAAGAGAGAATTTTAAACAGAGGTGTTGCTGAGTATTATTTATTTAAAATTTTTTAAAAATTATTTTTATTTATTTATGTTTTTGGCCACGCTGTGCAGCATGGATCTTAGCTTCCCCAGCAGGGATCCAGCCGATGCCCCTTGCATTGAGAACACAGAGTCTTAACCACCGGACTGCCGAAGAAGTCATACTTTTTAAGATTGATTTATCTGTGGCTGCGCTGGAGCCTCACTGCTCGGGCTTGCTCTGGTTGCCGTGAGTAGGAGCTGCTCTTCGCTGGGGTCTGCTGGCTTCCCCTTGTGGCGGCTCGTCTTGTGGCGGACGGATTCCAGGCCTGCAGGCTTCAGTAGAGGCAGCCTGCGGGCCCTCGAGCTCAGGCTCCGTAGTTGTGCTGCCCCATTCCTCCACCGCGTGTGGAAACTTCCTGGACCAGGGATCGAACCCGTGTCCCCTGCATTGGCAGGCGGATTCTTATTGTGCCACCAAAGAAGTCCCTAATTTATTTCTTTAGAAGAATATTCTGCCTAAGTGTGGAGGATGGCCTTACAGAGAAGCCACTTCAGAGGTATGACCATGTCTGGGAGAGAATGGATTTCAGTTACAGTGCTACATTGGAACAGTGAGAGTAAAGAGATTCAGGGTATGTTTTGGAAGCAGAGCTCGTGGATTGGAAGTGGGGAGAGGGGAAGGAGCAGTGGGGGATTACTTGAGGAGTTCGGAATGCTTTGTCATCTCGTGAGATTGGAAAGACCTTAGGGAGGGGAGTGCAGCTCTGGAATTTACAGCCTAAATTTGAGATGCCTGCTGGGCACGTCAAGAAGGCACTGGCATTGATGTCTAGAACTTGGGGCGCAGGGTCATCAGCACGTGGCTGGTGTCCACAGCTACAGACTGGGTGAGATCGTCCAGAGAGGGGGTGCAGAAAAAAGGGTCCAGAACAGAGCCTTGAGCGCTAAAATTTAGCCATCCGACCAAGAAAATATGAGCTTGCAGAAGTAACTGAGAATGAGCTTTCGTTGAAGTCGGAGAAGAATTGGGTTGTGGTGTCATAGAAACAAGAGAAAAGTCGAATCGAACAGCCAGCGCTGGACACGCTCGATGGAAGTTAAGTTTCCCCTTAATGGAAATAGTAGCATGCATTTATTTTACGTCTTTCAAAGGATATAATGTTACCTTTCATCCCAGCATAAATTCAATTTGCAGTGACATTTTTTACCTCTTTCATATGTCTTTCAAGGTTGAAATATGGAGCCCCAAAGAGCCGTGGGTTGGTTACCCCTCTTCGAAAGCATACATTTACCAGCTTGCAAACCCACCAAGCAGAGATTTCTTTTTCCGCCTTAAGTTCACATGATTTAATTTGCCTGAGTAACCCGCTGTCATAGGTTTTCATAGAGTCCTGACATCTAGCAGAGTAATTAATGCTTTAGGCTTTTAGGAACTGTTTCAGGATTTTATTAATCACCGTTGTGATTGCACATATGAATTATGAAGGAGTTATTTTGGTAGTTGGATTTCCCCCTCAGAAAAATTTCCATATTTGTTCATTGTGAACTGATAGCCTGGAGAAGAAGAATAAAAATGGAGAATATTTGCTGGGTCCTGTGCCCACTTTTCAAATTATCCAGAATCAGGATGACTTCACAGTATACCGATGGAGGGTGAGTTGTTTGAATTTGGTAGTCAGACGCTTTCTCTTTGCCTCACTGTAAATTAATTAGAGAGTCTCTGTGACTTTCCCAAAGATATGGATTTTGTGAACTGTTTAAAGATGCATGAAATCAGAAGGAATCTGTGTGTTATGTTTGATTCTGCTGTGGTTCCCATCATTGGAGGAATCGCTCTTAGAACTATTATGACTAGTGTGTTATTCTTTGGGGGGCAGGTCTTCCAGGAGAAGAAGGGTATCCAGGTAACTGGGAAGAAAGAGGAACCTATCTTTCTGATTTCTTTTTCATTTTATGTACAGAAAACATTATGGAATTTCACAATTATGGGATGGTGTTTGAGATCAGTGTATGAAAGAGAAATGTGATGGGGGGGGGGGTGGTATTTGTCTAGTCCCTAGGATTTAATCTGAAGTGCGAAAACCAAAACACAATAACTGTTTTCTTTGAAACTTCCCCCTAAGGCATCTGCTCACCCCAGACATTTGCAGGTTCTCTGCATAAATGCTAGTGTGGCCGCCTTTGGGTCCCGCTGACCGTTTTCCTTAGGCTTGGGGGTAAATGTGAGTTTCCCTTGTGTTTAGAGGAAATTTTACTTCGTACATTTTACTCTGACAAGAGAAAGCTTGCTGCTTTCCTGGGAGCGGGCCTCTTTTCAATGATTAGAGTGATTTTCTGTGATTCTACCATACTTGAGGAAGATGGTCGAGATGACAAATAAAAGACAAGGTAGTCATATCAGTGTGGGGATGGAGGCAGCCGCTCTCAGAGCCCAGTGCCTCGACTATTGAGTGAAAATGCCTGTTATTGCTCTAACTGCCGTCTTTACTCTTCCTAAGTGGCCGGTGGGGATGCGAGGTGGGAGAAGGAGCTGGGCAAGGCAGGAGGAAGTCCATTTGCAAAGTCAACAGTGGAAGCATTCAGGCAGAGCAGCAGACGTCTGACCTGAATTCTGTATAGATAAGGCAAGGATTCGACATGGGCAGCTGGGCCACCCTGCTCTTTCTCCAGTAGCTTGCTGTGACAGACTAATCTTAGGGTATTTTCATCTTAATTTACTCGCATCCTGCTTTTTGTAGGTAACAGCATTTCTGCCAAAGGTGATAAATTTGCTAAAGCTTACCATTAAGATTCTTTCCTCATATGAGTGTTATATAATTATATATACATTCGGGCTCAAAGGTCCCCGTCTAACAAATTCCCTGCACAGAAGTACCATTTGAGGGCCCATTCTCTCATTAATTTTATTTGACATTTATGTCAACATTACATTCCTAGCCTAAAAGGAGAAATGACATGCGTACGCAGGGGTGTGTTAGAAAGTGGAGTATTTAGTTTGGCAGTGCAAAGCAGTCAGCTAAGTCTGCGAAAGCAAAATGTTCTAAATTAGTTAATACAAAGTGGTCTAAATGCACTCAATTGAAGTCGTTCCACAAAGCGCCAAGTGCCCACTCACGTGGCTGTTCTGATACTTAACATTTTCCCTCTCGGGGTTCCCAGAATTTCCTGACATGGTGTCTCTGGCAGATTACTAAGGGGTCATCAGAGGGGAAAGAAATCGGGGCTGAAGAGAAGTCACTATGGTGTCAGGAGTGGAAGTTGCAAAAATCAAAGACCTGATTCTTCTCCCACCTGCACTGACTTCAGAGTGAGGGTTATCGGTGGAACATGAGTGAAGAGTTTCACGGACACTGCCGCTGAGGCGGGAGGGCCATGGGGAAACCCCTCCGGGCATCGAGAGTTACTGTTGCTTCTCGGACCAGTGGCTGTGGCATCGCTTAGCGCTTCCAGAAGTAGACAGAAGCGTGATCTGGGGTTGTTAACCCTAAACAAGAAAGGATTGTCAGAGAACATGCCTGACTTCTGGTCCGCTGCGTTGAATTTCGAATCCCCGGAGGCCTCCAGAGAGAGAAGTCAGAGAGAGGGATGGAGCCCGCCGTGATCAGCATCCAAGGGCCCGAACGTGGTGGCTCCTTTCCGTTCCGGAATGCTGACTCTGACATCCTCTGCAGTTTGTATGTTCTCGAGCTGGGTTTTGTGCGCTCCTGTAACGGTGAACTGTAGACTTGGGCTTTTGTCTTGCAGAGAATTCACCAGCAGCAGAAAGGACTGTGAGTGGTTGAATTTGAATTTGTAATGTGAGTGGGGAGTGGGCAGATGGTCTTAACCCCCTCACTCTTGTTCACCCCTGCCCCCCATGTTTCCCCCAGCCCTGCCAGCCTGTTTACTCACCCCAAATAAACAGTGCAGCCCCCCTACTTCTATCTTTAGGATGAACCTGGAGGTTCAGATGGTTGATGGCCAGCAGACCTGTGAACCTGTCCAGATGACCAAGGCCCTCAAGGTCATCAACTTGAGTGATTATAACTATGACCGTCTGGAGTCAGTATCTCCTGGGGTCCCCTTTGTGGTCTGGCCCCTTCATGTCCCGGAAGGGCAGGGACTTTATCAAGGACAGAGAGAAGGAGGACAGTAGCAGCTTGTGAAGGGGAAACTGAGTCTGGGGTGACTTCCTCATAGTCAGTTCAGACAACAATGTTCTCAGCGCCTCCCGCTGGCTTTGAGGACTTTGTGATTTTCTCACCTGATCTTGTCTGCTTAAGCTCTGGCTTGTCTGACTAGGTTGTTAGGGTACAGGGCAAGGTTTTGTGGTGGTGCTTGGGGTGTGTGTTTTGTTTTGGAGTTCTGGTATACCCTGCTAACTCTCTTAAAGGCGCTGCGTACAGAACTAAGAACTTCATAGTTAACTGGCTGTCAAGGCAGTTCTGGATCTCACAAGGAAGAGATGTTGTGAGCTGGAAGGGCCTGGAGGTCTGGGCTGCCTATGCACATGTGGATAAACCCAGAGAGTTAAGAGCCAGGTCCAGGGACAGTTGCCCACTCTGTCCTCCTTCTTGTCTGTAGGATGATCAGAGCAACTTCCCACTGCAATGCCGATGTCATGGGATGGGAGTTGGGAAAACCATTGCTGAGAGCGGTGACAGTCATGTTCCAGCACCTTCGGACAGAGAGGCCCCTCAAGACTGTGCCCTCAGATCCTGAGGCTGCTAGCTGGGGCTGGCGGACCTGGGACTGGCAACTGGTGCCCACGAGCCCTTGGTTCAACTGTCCCTCAGGGCTTTCTGGGGGTGAGACAAGGAGAAGCTCTCTCTCTCTCCCTGCCCTCCCCCTCCCCCGCTCTCTCCCAGGCCGTCGCACAAAGACCTAAAACCTTGTTAGAGAAGAGTGTTCACCGTGGGAGGACTCTGTGCTTGTTGAGCCCCTGCCTCCACCCTAAACTCAGTTAATGAACTCCCATTCCCTTAGAGAACAGCCCTCTCCCTGGACCTCTTACTGCTGATGCCAGTGGCCCTTGGCTGTCCGTGTCTGCTCAGGCTGCTAGAACCAAACGCCACAGGCTGGGTGGCTTATAAACAGCGGACATTTGTATTTCTCCCAGTCTGGAGCTGAAAGTCTGGGACCAGGGTGTCTGTGTGGTTGGGGGAGAGCCCTCTTCTACTTATAGACTTCTCTTCGTAGCCTTGTACAGCAGAAGCTTAAGAGCTCTCTGGGGCCTCCTTTCTGAGGGCGCTAATCCCATTCACGAGGGTTCTGCCTTCATGACCCAATCGCCTCCCACAGGCCCCAAAACCATCACATTGGGTGTTAGGATTCCAACATGTAAATTCTGGGGGGACACAAACATTCCACCTATCACAAGGGGTGCCACCTTGCAGCCAGGGAGTGGCAAGGGTCTGCTGTGGAGAGGACTGAATGATGGGGTCGCTGCAGGAAAAGTGGCTGAGATCAACCGTAGTTGTAGGCAGTGACCGTGGAGGTAATTCCCTTGACCTCCTGTCCTCTTAAAAAATGTCCCCTCTTGGCCGAGTCATGTTGATGTTTGGCAGAAACCAACACAATTCTGTAAAGCAATTATCCTAAATTAAAAAAAAAAAAAAGTCCCCTCTCGGGACTTCCCTGGTGGTCCAGTGGTTGAGTCCGCCTGCCAATGCAGGGGACACAGGATCAATCCCTGGTCCAGGAAGATTCCACGTGCTGCAGAGCAACTCAGCCTGGGCACCATAGCTGCTGAGCTTGCGTGGCACAGCTACTGAAGCCTGTGAGTCTAGAGCCTATGCTCCGCAGCAAGAGAAGCCCCGGCGATGAGCAACCCCAGCATCGCAACTAGAGAGGAGCCCCTGCTCAGCGAGGAAGAGCCCGTGCTCTGCAACAGAGGCCCAGCGCAGCCACATGTCAGTTAAATTTTAGAAGCGCCCCCTTAGCCACCAAAGGCCTTGCTTTGCACAGATTCCGCCTCCTCTCGTGGTCTTCAGGCCTGGCCTGGAGGGCCGTGTCTGAGGGGCCCCTATGTCCTGTCCCCCAGAGCTTGTCTACAAGGCATCTGGCTCATTGCTTGGCTGGGAATGGGAGCTCCGCTGATGTCCGTGCTGTGTGCAGCAGGGCCCACAGGCAAGCTTTCCTCCCCATGCAATTTAGAAATTGCTAGTGGACTAACTCCGTGGATGGAGGGTCCATTCCCTTCTTTGACAGAATATTTGGAAAAGCAAGCAGTGCCCCTGGTCTTCTCTAAATGCCACCTTATTGGCATTTGGCTTCTTGTAATATATTTTTAATATACTATATATGCTGTATCGGAGTAAATCAGTAGGTATGTTTTGAAATTAAATATTTGCTAAGGGCTAGGTTCTCCCGATGTTAAATTATTGATAACAAACTTCACAGACGCTGTATGAGACTTGATGATATATGAGTTTTGAGTGACCTGCCATTTATTAGACTTTATCTGCCCATGAAATCCATTTCCAATTCAGACCGTATCTACTGCAGGATTGCTTGCCAGAAATCTATTCCCAGGTTTCTCCTTATTTCAGTGAAATATCTCTGGCTCAGCACCTTTCCCAAGGTGGCTGATCTAATCGGGGCCCAATCACTTATCACTCCTCATTTCCTTTGGCAGGTCTGTCCAACTGGAAAGTGCATCTCGGGGACACTTGGGAGCAGTAGTTGACCTCCCCCACTTTGCCCTTTTTCCCCCGCTTAGAGGAAGGTGAGCTCCCTGAACCGCAGCCCCGCTCTGGGGTCCATAAACAGAAAGAGGAAAGCCGGGGTGGCCTCGCCGTCTTCCCTGGTGTCAGGGGCTGTCGGGGGCCTCCCTGTACCCGGCAGTGTTCAGTGGCCCCACGCAATCGGAGCCCGCTTACTGGCACGGCCGGCCGCGGGGCCCCGTCCTTCTGCTCCCCTCCCCGCTGACTTCCGTGTGGACAGGTGTGTGCTTCTGGCCGCTGCAAGGCCCAGCTGGCAGGAGGGCTCCAACTTGTCATCACAGAAATAAAATTTGTCACCTCCGTGTTCCCCACCTCTGTCCTTTCATGTTTAACCAGCATTCAGAATGTTTACAAATATGTCAGGGGTCCTGTTTTTCTTTCCTAATTAATTCAGAAAAGGAGCAGAAGACATCGCTAATGACATAAAAGAGAAAGGGACAGATAGCGCTGGGAGCGGCTTCTTTGTTTTTCAGTTAGAAAAGGCAGTTGAACGAATATGGGCATCTGGTAATTGGAGAAATTACTTGGGGCCTCTCAGTGCCTTGGTGATTCTTGGGCTAGTCCTGGACTGATCAGTATTTATGAACAGGTCTAAACTGACCAAATCCGATGGCAAACTTTGCTGCTCATAAACGAATGGACCGTGGTACTTCATTCTCCCATGCACAAGGGAGAATAAAAATTTCCACATATATTAACTTTTTAATTATTTGAACTGTATTCTTTTTAGCCCTATTTCTGAAATCCTTTTCTCTGAGGACATTGAACCCAATTTAACCTTTGTCTTGATGATTCACAGTCATCTTTCTAAACATCTAGAACTGTGTACTTTAGCGATTCCAGAATCTTAACAACCTCAAGGGTGCAGTGTTTTAATTAAATGAGCATTTCCTCTGTTCATTGTTATCGAAAAGGCTAAAATAATAGACGTGGAATAATGGAAACAGTTCTAAACATAGAATCAAAACACTGGCTCTAATTTAAGTTTAATTGTTAATTAGCTGTTTGACTTTTAGCAAGGCTCGCAACCTCTCTGAGAATATACTTCTTCATCTGTAAAAACAGGATATTGGACTGTAATATTCCCAAGATTGTTTAGATTTCTAAACTTTTGTGATTTTACGATGGAGGACCATGATATTCTCTAACGCCAGTTGTCCTAAAGGGCTGTTGAGGTTGGGATTATTTGTTTCTTTAAGATATAGTCCAAGACTGCCAAGATTTTTCTAGCTATTGTGTTGGCTTTGAAACTTTCTTCTATTCCATGGTTTGCAAACTGTAGCCTCTGGGCCAAATTTGACCTGCCACCTGTCTCTGTAAATAACATCTTATTGGGACTCAGCCGCGCCCCTTCGTTCACACGTTGGTCTGCGGCTTATTTTACACGGGAGAAGCTGAGTCGTCACGACAGAGAAAGCATGATCCGTGATGCCTGAAGTATTTACTCTCTGATCTTCATAGGACAAGTTTGCCAACCTCTGCTTGGTTCTTTTTTTTAATAACTCTGTCACTTTTCACTGTAATCACTCTCTCCTTCCAGGAATCCGTGTTAATTTACCGTATCTACCTGGCTAGAGGGTAAGAAACCAGACAACTGATTAGACTTGTGTTCAAAGTAAGAGTTAATCGGTTCTGGACAAAAGTCCAAGGGGCCAGCACTGCACCGAGTGTGCCGAGTGGATGAGCTTTTTAGCCACTGAGAGGTCACTGTGGAGAGCTGGCGTGCTGCAGCCCATGGGGTTGCAAAGGGCCGACTCTTTGTGAGTTGATATGACTTAGCAACTGAGCACACCACACGATCCAGGTGGCTGAAGTCGTTCCACAATTTCAAATTCCTAGAAACAGTTGCTTTTAGGTTGCTGACTGTGGTGATGGATTGGCCATAAAGTCTGCTTCCTCCGAGTACGTGTCGCTTCACGTGTGTGACATCTCCTAGCATGGTGAGGCTCAGTACCAGAGTCGTGAACTGAAGTTGAGATCAAAAGACCTGGGTTTAGACCCTCCTCAGCCATCCTGGGAGAAGGCGATGGCACCCCACTCCAGTACTCTTGCCTGGAAAATCCCATGGATGGAGGAGCCTGGTGGGCTGCAGTCCATGGGGTCGCTGAGGGTCGGACACGACTGAGCGACTTCACTTTCACTTTTCACTTTAATGCATTGGAGAAGGAAATGGCAACCCACTCCAGTGCTCTTGCCTGGGAAATCCCAGGGACAGGGGAGCCTGGTGGGCTGCCTTCTATGGGGTCGCACAGAGTCGGACACGACTGAAGCGACTTAGCGGCAGCAGCAGCAGCCATCCCGTGACTGTACGATCTTGGGCCGTCGGTCCCTTTACAAGCCCGTTTCTTCATCTATAAAATGGGGGCGACATTCACTCTGATACATCGTGGGACGAGCTGCAGGGGCTCTGTGTTTCAGCTCCTCCCCCAGCTGTGCTTTCCCTCGCTCGGGTGGAGCAGGTGTGAAGCCTAGACCGAATTGCAGAACGTGAAATGGGCCACAGCCATGGTGGGCAAGATCACTGCGCCCTAAAAATTACTGGGTGACTCCAAGTGTTTCCCCTTGTTCTCACGCCCCGGTGAGTAATCCTTGCCAGAGTGCTGGATAGGCTGAGCTCCTGATAAAGTCAAATTTTGATTCCCTGCTAGGCCCTTGTTCCTGTGACTCGTTCGATGGTTGGTAAAGTGGAGGAGTGGGGGTGAGGGGAAGAGGCAGACCTTCCTGGGTCCTTAGTTGTAATAGCATCCACCCCAGTGGTGGGGCTAGTGGTAAAGAACCCACCTGCCAACGCAGGTAGACGTAAGAGACACGGGTTCTACCCCTGGGTTGGGAGGATCCCCTGGAGGAGGGCACGGCAGCCCGCTCCAGTATTCTTGCCTGGAGAATCCCGTGGACAGAGGAGCCTGGCAGGCTGCAGCCCATGGGGTCACACAGAGTCTGGCCCGACTGCAGAGACTCAGCGCACGAGCGCAGCTCCTGTCCGCTGCTGGTGAGGGTGCTGCTCCGTGGGCGTGAGTCTGAGGCTGTGTGTGCTGTGTGGGCTCAGTTGTGTCCCCGGCTCTTTGTGACCCTGTGGACTGCAGCCAGCCAGACTCCCCTGCCCGTGGAGTTTTCCAGGGAAGAATACGAGAGTGGTTGTCATTCCCTTCTCCAGGGAATCTTCCAGACCCCAAGATGGAACCTGTGTCTTCTACGTCTACCTGCCTTGGCAGGCGGGTTCTTCACCACTGTGCCACCTGGGAAGCCCATGTATGCATAGATGCTACGTGGATAACCGCCTCCTTCTGTGGTCTTTAAGTGTCTTAAAGGCAGGTACTGTTTTTTAAATTTTAGCTCTGAACCTCCGTTGACTCAAACAATATCTGGCCTCGACATACGTACGTTGAATTGATTTGTCATGACCAGGGTTTTCTGGTAGCACCAAGGTTTCTTGGAGGTTGACTCTCTATGCTTACTGTGTGTCTAGAGAGTAGCCATGCGTCTGTAAAATATTCAGTGTCAGAACACAGCCATCTGGTGGAGGAATTCCCTTCCCTGAGGAGACAGAGGGCTTCCCTTGTAGCTTAGTTGGTAAAGAATCTGCCTGCAGTGCAGGAGACCTGGGTTTGATCCTTGGAGAAGGAAATGGCAACCCACTCCAGTATCCTTGCCTGGGAAATCTCATGGACAGAGGAGCCTGGTGGGCTGCAGTCCATGAGTTGGGCATGACTGAGCTGCAAAGAATTGGGCACGGCTGAGTGACTAACACTTACTTACTCAGGAGACAGAAGGCAGGCCAGGCTACAGGTGCGGCAGAGCTGGGCCAAAGCCTTAGCCCGCTGCTCACTCAGGATGACCACGCCTGTCCATCTCTGCTGTGATTTTAAATGAGCATTTGCTCACCCAGGATGACCACGCCTTTCCATCTCTGCTGTTCTTTCCCTGACTCTGAGGCTCCACCCACTCCTCACCTCCATCGCTTTTGCCCCGTTGCTGCCCTCAGATAATCTGGATCAGACTGTGGGTACTGAAAAGGAACACTGATGTACAGCTCATCTTGAAGGTTGTCCTCGTAAGGACCGAACCATCCATGATCCAAGACATGTGTAAGCTTCCTTTCCTTTGGCTGCTTGGTTCGATATCTTCTTCAAAAGTTAATTAATTCTTATTGCTGTATAGTTGCTTCACAATGTGGTGTGAGCTTCGACATGAGTCAACACTTATATTTATGTATATGGTCCTGGTGGTGGTGGTTTAGTCACTAAGTTGTATCCAACTCTTGTGACCTCATAGACTGTAGCCCACCAGGCTCCTCTGTCCATAGGATTCTCCAGGCGAGAAGACTGGAGTGGGTAGCCATGCCCTCCTCCAGGGGATCTTCCCGATCCGGGGATCAAACCTGCGTCTCCTGCATTGCAGGCAGATTCTTTACCGTCCGAGCCACCAGGGAAGCCATATGTTACCTCTTGCTGGGAAATGAACAACAAGCACTCGGTTCCTTCATTTAAACAAATGTTGACTCTCTGACTTGTGCCAGGCTTTATGCTACTTGTTGGGGTTGTAGCCGTAAAAAGGACAGAGGAGGCCTCTGCTTGCGAGGACCGTGTGTGTAATTGACAAGTGCATAGACAGGCGAACAGCTGCCAGTTGTGAGAAGCCACGGAGGACGTGAATGTTAGGGGTCAGTCCTGGGGAGGCTGCCCCCGCAGCACCCTCACAGGACACTGCTATTTCTTCTGAATTACTAAAATCTCTCTGTGTGTTTCTTCTGGCTGTGCTGAGTCTTCCCTGCTGCGCTCTCCAGTTGCGCAGAGCGGGGGCTCCTGCCTGTGGGCTGCTCACTGCGCTGGCTTTTCCTGCCGTGGCGCGCGGGCTCCAGGGTCCAGGGGCTTCTGCTGCTTCCTTTCTGCTCTTGGGCCCCAGACGGCAGCCTCAGGGGCTGTGGTGCCCAGGCCTCGTTGCTGCAGCGCCCTGTGGGATCTTCCCAGGCCAGGGATCAAACCCATGTGCCCGGCACTGCCAGGCAGGTTCTTAACCGCAGGACCACCACGGGCTTCCCCCTTACAGAACCTTAAAAGCCAGAAGGAGGCGCTTATTACGCCACTGGTGGAAAGAAGAGCTTCCAGGCGGAGGGCGCAGCGTAAGCCAAGACCCCAAGGGCGATGAAGGGGTCCTGGCCCGTTTGTGGAATTGCAGCAACAGGAATGTGTTGGGGAGTGGGGCCCGGTGGAGGCCCTGGAGCTGATCCGCTTTGGGGAGGGGCGCTGGGTTTATTTATGGGAAACCTTGGGCTAGGGTTAGTCCTGGAGGCCAAGTGAGTGATGTCCCTGGGCTCCTCGGGATCAAGCGAAGATGAAGATAACATTCTGGTGCCTTGGATGGAAGTGGGAGGGACAAAGAGGTCTTCGGATCCTGACAGAACCTCGGAGGTGGAATGTACTAAGATGAGAGATATAGGGGGAGGGGTGGCAGGACAGGTTTGGGGGAGCGGTCTTAAGTTCTGCTCCGGAGTGAGGTGCGCCGGTGGCACACGAGCCTTTGGAGCTGATGAACATGAACTGGGGTAACCTTTCTTGCTCGTGAATCATACATACCACGCTCTGAAAAACAACCAGCCTTCTTGCTTACATGGGACTCTTCCCTGGATTCCACTTTGTACCTGGGTTTATACCATGTCACCCCTTCGGTAAACGCTTACAGGAGGTGCTCAGTAAATATCTGATGGCTGTCTGCACCGAGCATCCTCAGCTCGTTCAGAGCTCGACTCTGAAGCAGGAACTCTGGGTAAAGGGGAAGAGAGGCAAATGAAGAGGGTTTTCTTTTTTTTGGTGTGTGTGTGTGTGTGGTGTGTGTGTGTGGTGTTGATGATGAAATGGCTATTTTTCTAAAAAGAGACTTCAGCTGAGTGGGGAGGATGAAATGAAAGCGAAACTGGCTTGAGGGACACATCTAGACATCTGGTCCCTGCCCGCTCTCTCTTGTCCTCCAGACTCAGCGTCTCGGGTCGGCTTGAGTCTCTAGACTCCGAGGGTAGCGGCCAAGAAAAGGGAGTGAGGGTCCCACCTGCATGCCCGTCTTCCCTTCCTTTTTCTGTCTGTCCATCTTTTTCCTCCCTGCTCTTTTATGCCCACCTTAGAGAAGAAAAGGCGAAGTTTCCTGGAGGGAAGGGGAGGAGGAGAGTGAGGCTGAGAGCTCCACTTGGAGGTCACGGGCCCGGGGGTGGCGTTTGGACCATGTCGCTGCGGTCACACACAAACCTGAATGAGTCATGAGTGTCTCATGCCCTGAAAACCAGCAGGACATCCATCATTTTCACCGCATTGTCTCAGTGTTCCGGAAGATTGAAGCTGGTGATAGCAGTACCTCTTCTTAACTCAAAAGTGCGTTTCCGTGACCTGTCCCATCTCCCCAGCTGGTGATTTTTGACAAAGCAAACTAGCGAGGGTGGCATCTTGCGATTTTAAAAGGTAAGCATTTGTTGCATTTTTAAAAACATATAAGTTATTTCTTCCCTGTAGGAAAGCAAAGAAATCTGTGATAAAATAATAATTAACTGCTGACGGTGCTGAGTTTCCACCCAGCGCGGGCTGGCGGCAGTCTCATACCAAAACATTAGGTCATTGGGGGAAGAAAAAATCTGATTAAATACCTTTGTAGGCTTTTCTGATTAGCTGCTCTTAAAATGAGTCCATGACAGTAATGAAAGGGTGTAATTTGACAGCCACAATTTACTCTTGGAAAAAAAAGGTAAAATGGAATGGTGCGTCTGAGTGAGGGTTTTCCAGGGATTTCTTGTTGGTGTCTCCTCGTGGGGTTTGTTTCATAATCATTAGCTTCTAGCAGTTTCGAGAGCCCCCCAGCTGAAAAGCTGATTGTGTGACTGGATGCAGGTTGAGGGACAGTTTCAGCGCCAGCCTTCCTTTTTCTTTTTTTGTCTTCTGCAGGCAGCAGGTTTCGTATTTCTGGGGTTAAATGACCTTGACACGAGCAGGTTTGGGAAACGCCGTGTGGGTCGTAGAGAGTCTCTTATCCCGTGTATTAATTTTCTGTGTCTGGCAGCTCGCAGTGTCTCTTTGTATTAACTCGCCGTGGCATGAGGGCTGCAGGCCAGGTTTGACGTGAAGATGCAACGATTATGTGGCATATGGTAAAGGCAGGGACCACCGCTAATCACTCTTTTCCCTTTCTCCTTGACTTCTACTGGTGATGGGAGAGTTCTTGAATTTGCAAGTGTTTTCCTCTTTCAGCCCCATCACGCTCTCACCATCAGGAGATGCTCGAGCAGATGATTTTTTTGGCTGGGGTGTGATGGAGCACAGAGTTTCAAACCTGGAAGAGGATGCGGTGCTCGCTTAGGTTAAAATGCTCCCTTTCAAAGACAAGGATGCTGGGTGGAGCTCCAGCTGAGGGGTGGCTGCAGACTGGAGCCTGGAACTCGGGTCTCCAGGTGTGCTGGCTTTTCCTTTGCTGTCCTACGTCCCAGAGGCTGTAGTGAAGCCAATGTATTAGTGCCCTAGGGCTGCTATAACAAGATGTACAAGTGAGAGTCGCTGAGTCGTGTCCGGCTCTTTGCTACCCCACAGACTGTACAGCCCATGGAATTCTCCAGGTCAGAATGTTGGAGTGGGTTGCCTTTCGCTCCTCCACGGGATCTTCCCAACCCAGGGATCGAACCCAGGTCTCCCGCATTGCAGGTAGATTCTTTACCAGCTGAGCCAGAAGGGAAGCCCAAGAATACTGGAGTAGGTAGCCTATCCCTTCTCCAGTGGATCTTCCCAACCCAGGGATCAAACTGGGGTCTCCTGCATTGCAAACTGAGTGGCTTTTAACAAATTCTTTTTAATTAAAAAGTATATGTATTTATTTGGCTGTGCCAGGTCTTAGTCCTGGCATGCGCGATCTTCGTTGCAGCACGTGGGATCTTTAGTTGTGGCAAACTCTCGATTTGGTCCCTGATGAGGGATCAAACCTGGCCACCTGCATTAGGAGTGCAGAGTCTTAGCCACTGGACCACCAGGGAGGTAACTTTAATCACCAGGGAAGTGGCTTTCATTAGGGCAACAGAAACTTTTTCTCTCGTATATCCTGGAGCCTGGAACTCCGAGATCGAGGTCCTGGCCGTGCTGCGCAGACTGAAGTCTCTGTGGGACCCTCCGGGGCCTCTCTCTAGCTTCTGGTAGCGCTGCCAGGCCTTGGCATTCCCCGGCCGTGGCAACAGAGCTCCAGCCTCTGCCCCCAGCATTGGGTGCCTTTCTCCGTGTGTGCGTCTCTGAGTCTTTTCTCTCCTCATAAGGGCGCCTCTCACACTGGATTTAGGGCCCACCTAACTCCAGCAAAGCATCATCTTAAGGAATTGCATCTACACGTTTCTGAATAAGGTCACGTTCTGAGGTCCTGGGAGTTCAGGCTTCTGCATGGCTTTGGAGGGGACAGAGTTCGACACGGAGCGGGTGTCACGACACGGGCTTGGGCAAGGCTGCCACGGGAAGGTTTTGGAGCCGTCGAAGGGCGATGAGTCGTTGTCATCTCCAGCTGTGCTCTGAGAGCTTGTCCGTCTTGATGCCTTTCCTGTCGAGTGCAGGAACCTGAGTCTTCTCCGTTTATTATTAATGAGGGTGATATGTAGTTTCACTTTTTAGCAGGGAGTGAGAGCGTGTGAGTCAACCCGAGGATTAGCCACAGAAAAAGGATAAAGTTAGAAACAATTCAAAGACGAGATTTGAGCTGCAGACATTATTATGGAGATGCTCTGGGTTCTTTTTCCGTCTCATTAAAGTCCTTCAGTTTGGAGAGTTGGTTCTATTTATTCTTATGCATGCATGCGTGCTCAGTCGCTCAGTCATATACTAGTTCTATATTTATTGATAATTTAGAATAATTATAATTTAGAATATACAGTAATTTATTCTATATTACTTATTCTGTAATTTATTCAGCAGTCACAATTATCCTACTTGTCTCCTTAAATATTATTTTTTTCACTCTCCCCTCACTCTAAATTTAGGCTTCCCTCATAGCTCAGTTGGTAAAGAATCCACCTGCAATGCCCAGAGACCCGGGTTCAATTCCTGGGTTGGGAAGATCTGCTGGAGAAGGGATAGACTACCCACTCCAGTATTCTTGGGCTTCCCTTGTGGCTCAGCTGGTAAAGAATCCGCCTGCAACGCGGGAGACCTGGGTTTGATCCCTGGGTTGGGAAGATTCCCCTGGAGAAGGGAGGAGTCCATGGACTGTATAGTCCATGGGGTCGCAAAGAGTTGGACACGACTGAGCAACTTTTACTTTCACTTTTTCACTCTAAATTCACCTTCTGGAAAGCGTGCAATTTGATTTTATTATTTATTCGTTTATTTGGCTGCATTGGGTCTTAGTTGCCACACGCGGGGTCTTTCATTATAGCAAGCGGGCTTAGTTGTGGCATGTGGGGTCTTATTAATAATCCCCCACCAGGGACTGAACCTGTGTCCCTTGCACTGGAAGATGGATGTCTACCCACTGGATCACCAGGGAAAGCTTAACATTTTCCTTCCTTCTGTCGTGTCGCGCCCCAGACAGTCCATCATGGCGCCCGTTTCCCGCCGTGGCTGTCTCCCTGAGCTCACCCCGCTGAGCCTCTTTCAGGCCACACTGACCCACTGGTTGACCTGCAGCCGTCCGCCCTCACACTCCCCTGTGGCTCCTTTGGCCGTGTTCAGCATCCCCTCTCCTCTCCTCCCTTCTGGACACCAGCCGCCCTCAAAGCCCCCATCACCCCTCGTCCGTGGGTACCGCCCGGACAGGAGGTGATCTCGTCTTGAGTGAACACCTGTAGGACTCCTTGTCAGGAGCGCACAGATCGGCCTTTCCTGCTCTCTCACTAGAGGAATCGTGAGTTAGCAGCCACGGGCCCTGCCTCCTAGCGTGGTTCTGCCACTGAGACTTTGTGAGGCTGTGGGGCGTGTCCAGTGCTGCCCGTCTCGTCATGGTTCTGTGAGGAGCAGGTGAGATAGAACCTTAAAGTTATATGAAACTCGTCTATTTCTTTCTTTCTTTCTGGCTGTGCTGACTGGGTCCTCACTGTCATGTGTGGGCTCCTCTCCAGGGGTGGGGCCCCGGTTTTTCATGGTGGGGGCTCCTTTCGTTGTGGGGCACGGATTCTAGAGTACGTGGGTTCAGTCGTTGGGGCATGTGAGCCTGGTTGTCCTGTGGCATGTCGCATCTCCCTGGACCAGAGATTGAACCCGCATCCCCTGCATTGCAAGGTGGATTCTTACCCACAGGACCACCAGGGAGATCTCACTATTTAAATAGTAATTACTTAACACAACTCAGTTTACTCATCTGTCAGTCAGTGAGTTCAGTGGCTCAGTTGTGTCGACTCCTTGCGACCCCATGAACCGCAGCACGCCAGGCCTCCCTGTCCATCACCAACTCCCAGAGTTTACTCAAACTCATGTTCGTCGAGTCATGAGAGAGTCATTTCCTAGGCAGGTTGATAAGGAGTCTAGGGGTCCCCAAGGAGAGAGGGGTCTGGAATTCTCAAGGAGGAAGAAAGGACAAACTTTTTTTCCTTCTCTACATTCCTTAGGATTATATAACAATAATGTATCCTGCCTGAGGACAGTCTCTGGATTAAGGACAGTCTCTGGATTAAACCTTCTGTTATCTTAAAATGTAAATTATGGGAGTAGACCTGGTCTTTACAAGGATGTATCCTGCATGAGGACAGACTCTGGATTAAACCTTCTGGCTAATTCTGTTATCTTAAAATGTAAATTATGGGAGTAGGTCTGGTGAGGTCTTTACAACCTCCAGACATTCTTTGGATTCATTGGAGAGTATATAACTTCATTGCTAACACTAGCAAGTGGGTATTCTTTCTGCCCTTCTGATGCCTATGTCAGAAGCTTTCTCTATCTCCTTTATACTTTAATAAATCTTTATTACACAAAAGCTCTGAGTGATCAAGCCTCGTCTCTGGCCCCGGATTGAATTCTTCTCCTCCAGGGGCCAAGAATCCTGGTGTCTTTGCGCGATTCAACAACAACCTTTCAGTGACTCCATCCAACCGTCTCATCCTCTGTCATCCCCTTCTCCTCCCGCCTTCAATCTTTCCCAACATCAGGGTCTTTTCCAATGAGTCAGTTCTTTGCATCAAGTGGCCAAAGGATTGGAGTTTCAGCTTCAGCATCAGTCCTTCCAATTAACATTCAGGACTGATTTCCTTTAGGATGGACTGGTTGGATCTCCTTGCAGTCCAGGGGACTCTCAGGAGTCTTCTCCAACCACAGTTCAAAAGCATCACTTCTCTGGCACTCAGCTTTCTTTATGGTCCAATTCTCACATCCATATATGACCACTGGAAAAACCGTAGCCTTGACTAGACGGACCTTTGTTGGCAAAGTAATGTCTCTGCTTTTGAATATGCTGTCTAGGTTGGTCATAACTTTCCTTCCAAGGAGTAAGTGTCTTTGAATTTCATGGCTGCAGTCACCACCTGCAGTGATTTTGGAGCCCAAAAAAATAAAGTCTGACACTATTTCCACTGTTTCCTCATCTATTTCCCATGAAGTGATGGGACCGGATGCCATGATCTTAGTTTTTTGAATGTTGAGCTTTAAGCCAACTTTTTCACTCTCCTCTTTCACTTTCATCAAGAGGCTCTTTAGTTCCTCTTCACTTTCTGCCTTAAGTGTGGTGTCATCTGCATATCTGAGGTTATTGCTATGTCTCCTGGCTATCTTGATTCCAGCTTGTGCTTCATCCAGCCCAGCATTTCTCATGATGTACTCTGCATATAAGTTAAATAAGCAGGGTGACAATATACAGCCTTGACGTACTCCTTTCCCAACTTGGAACCAGTCTGTTGTTCTATGTCCAGATCTCACTGTTGCTTCTTGACCTGCATACAGGTTTCTCTGGAGGCAGGTCAGGTGGTCTGGTATTCCCATGTCTTTAAAAATTTTCCACAGTTTATTGTGATCTACACAGTCAGAGGCTTTGGCATAGTCAATAAAGCAGAAATAGATGCTTTGTCTGGAACTCTGTTGCTTTATTGATAATCCAACGGATGTTGGCAATTTGATTTCTGGTTCCCCTGCCTTTTCTAAATCCAGCTTGAAAATTTGGAAGTTCACGGTTCACTTACTGTTGAAACCTGGCTTGGAGAATTACTCATCTGTAAGATGGAACTATTAATCAATAGTACTTGGTGAGTATTAATATGCTAAAGCCCATGGGACAGTACCCTGGAGAAGGAAATGGCAACCCACTCCAGTGTTCTTACCTGGAGAATTCCATGGAGGGAGGAGCCTGGTGGACTAGTCCATGGGGTTGCGAAGAGTCAGACATGACTGAGGGAGCAACGTGTGGGACGGCACCTGGCTCACGGCGGTGGTCAGCCTCGCCTCCTCGTGGGCAGTGTCTTCGGATGGGACCGCGGCCCCACGCGGATGCAGGCTGAGCACCTCTTCCTTGCGTGGGATGGAAGCTCGCACCAGGTGCTCTATGAACACTCGCTGGTGGAATCGTGAGCTCCAGTCTCATTCCTGTGTGCAGTAACATTTACTTTTTTTTCCTCTCTTTTCCCGAGGCATTAAAATTCCCACTGATCATTCTTGAGCCTGGAAGTTTTTAAATGAATAGAAATCAGCTCTCTGACAGCAGTGTTGATTTGGGCTGCGAGCCTAAATTAGTCTGATAGGTGAATCGCTGTGGTAATGCCGATGTCATCATCCGAAAGCGGTCCGAATTCATTTTCTTTTGATGCCTCCTCATCAGGATGTAACACAGGCACATTCTGAAATGGAACATCCTCTATCAGTTTAATTCAGCGTAGTTTTGACAGTGTCAAGGTTTGTGTAATGTCCTTGTAGTAACCCTTTGAAGACCTTGTTCTACAGACGGGCGGGACAGAACATTTCTGGCTTAGCTTTTGATTCCATGTCTGGTGTAAGGTTACATTCCCGGTCATCTCAGCTGAGGCTATACCTTCCGTATCCCTGAGCTCACACTCAGGCCCGATTGCAGCCAAAAGGCGCCTGGACCCCCATACCTGTCATTTATTACCAACATCCTTTCCAGTTGGCCTAGGCTTGTTGTTCAGTCACTAAGTCATGTCTGATTCTTTGTGACCCCATGGACTGCAGTGTGCCAGGCTTCCCTGTCCTTCACTGTCTCCTGGAGTTTGCCCAAACTCATGACCATTGAGTCAGTGATGCCATTCAGCCATCTCATCCTCTGTTACCCCCTTCTCCTCCCGCCTTCAATCTTTCCCAGTGCCTGCATCTTTTCCAATGAGTCGGCTCTTGGCATTAGAAGGCCAAAGTATTGGAGAAGATTCCAGTACCACAGTTGGAAAGCATCAGTTCTTCGGTGCTTAGCCTTCTCACATCCATACATGACCACTGGAAAAACCATAGCTTTGACTAGACGGACCTCTGTAGGCAAAGTGATGTCTCTGCTTTTTAATATGCTGTCTAGGTTGGTCATAGCTTTTCTTCCAAGGAGCAAGCATCCTTTCATTTCATGGCTGCAGTCTAGGCGTGGGCATGGTAGGTGTTGCATGATCTAAGTAATCTGGAGCAATCTATTGGAAATTTCTGAGCTGAGACTGTGTCTGGAGGCCACAGAGCAAAGTTAGGAAGAGGAGCCTGGTTTCCAGCGTCGGCTTGTCTGGCGGGCAGCTGTGTGGTCCTGAGAAAGTTACGGCCTCAGGGCCCTGCGTGGAGCGCTTGTCCCGGTGACTGGGCACGCGGGACACCTCCAGTAAGTGGTGTAACCGGTTTTCTCTTTCTTTTGAATTTCCTCAGAGATAACAGAACGTAAATCACTTGCAAGCAAGTAATACCTGCTGGGTGGTGTGATTTTGGGTCCACAGCCGTAAGTCGGGGTAAAATGATGAGACTCAGACTCGCAAACCAATGCTAGCGTTGCTTCTAAAATCAGCGCAAGTTTGCCGCTGTTCGTAAAGCATAAAGCCCAGGCCTAGAGTTTTGGTGTCCAGAGCGTCTGTATCAGGACTGAGCTGGATGCGCAACTGAGGGGCAGGGCATGGTTGCCCCTCTTTGCCTCCAGTCAAGACAGGTGGGCCGAGGGGTGGCCCCGTTCTTTCTTCTGTGACCCTGGGGAGGCACGTGGCCACGTCCTGGTCTTGCTGATGCTCGTGATGGGCTTGTGCCGGCAAGAGTCGCTGGGCGGACCCTCGCTGTCTTGGAGAGACCACCTCTCCCCCAGGGGGTATTTGAACTAGCGTAGCGGCCTCTTTCTCCTCAGAGAGCATCTCCGCTCTTTCCTGACCCCCTCCCTTCGGGGGTGAGGGAACTTGGCTTCCGGACCCGAATTGTACACAGAAGTTCTGATACGTCGGGTAGAAAGGGACAGTCCTGACTCTGTTGCTGGTTTTTATCTTATTTCCTCGTTCGTGGCTGTGCCGGGTCTTCGTGGCTGTGTGTGGCCTTTTCTCCAGCTGCAGGAGGCAGGCCTGCTCCGTCGCGGTGAGCGGGCTCTCTGCGGCGGTTCTCTCCTCGTAGAGCGTGGCCTCCTGGACTTGAGTCGTGATGGGCAGGCTCGGGGCCTGTGGCTCGCGGGTTTAGTCGCTCTGCAGGATGTGGCGTCTTCCTGGACCGGGGACTGAACCTGTGGCCTCCGCGATGGCAGGTGGACTGTCAACCCCTGGACCAGAAAAGTCCATCCTGTGACCTCGTTGTTGCACTTTCTTACCTTTCAGAAGAGCTGTGTCTTCCTCAGGTGCTGAAAGGCCAAGTAGGCCTCTTAAGTGACGGATGGAGAGGTGTTTCGAGGTCAGAGCAGCTGAAGCCTGCTCTGAGGCGAATAGGTTGCAGGGATGCAGCGAGAGTCTCAGAAGGGCGTGAGCACTCAGTTGTACCCACCTTGCCCTGTGGTCACCCCTGCCTTCCAGGTGGCTCCCCAGGGCCCGCTTGTGGCGGTGCTGCTTGGCCGCTTTGCCCCTCGCCCCTGATGTTCGCCTCCCCCGAGGGACGGGCGTGCCCTGATCTTCGGACAGAAATGTCGCCCGTGAGGAGTGAAGGACATCCTTGCAGAGCCCCGTCACCTTGTCCAGCCGCGGCCTTGAGTCTTGGTTCTCTTGTGTGTTGTGTCCTTGGCTGTCTCTCAGTCGTGTCCTGCTCTTCGCGACCCCACTGACTGCAGCCCGCCAGGCTCCTCTGTCCGTGGGATTCTCCAGGCAAGAACACTGCAGTGGGTTGCCATGCCCTCCTCCAGGGGATCTTCCCAAACAGGGATCGAACTTGCGTCTCTTATGTCTCCTGCACTGGCAGGCGGTTTTTTTCTCACGAGTGCCACCTGCGAAGCCCAAGCTGGCTGTCTTTATCGGTTCCCTAACCTGGGCCCACCCCTGTCTCTGAGCCTGAGCCTTCCAGCTTGCCTGGCCCTGTCTAGACCCTCCCCCTGGGATCAGCCCAGTAGAGGGGCCCTGCTCACCTCCACCCACCCTGCCCCTCAGCTTTGAGCTCCTGGCTCACTCAGCCTATTTTCTTTCTTCCCACTGCCTCTTCCCTGCACTAACTCACTTGTTCTCTGCCCTCTGTGCTTTGTACACGTGGAGATAATTCATGCAGGTTTTAGCCGTGTGTTCCTGGCCAAGGTAGACAGAGAGAGAACGATGTCTGTAGAAGGATGAGCAAGTCTGTCCTTCTTGTCCCATCAGTCATGACACGTGGTGAATTTTTACATATGAAACTGCACAACCCGGCCAGAACCCAGACCTGAGACTTGAACGCACTGCCTGTTAATCGAGATCACACACCTGGTCTCAGCACTTAGTGAAGCTCAGGTTCTTCATGTCTCACTGCAGGAAGAATTCCGCAAGAGACAAAGTGTTCGGTAAGAAGTTGATTTATTTAGAGAGGTCCATCTTCCAGAGACAGATACAGTCTGTCTCAAAAGGCGAGAAGAGCTTTGGGATGAAGGTGCCTGAGACGGGCAGAGCGTGGTCTATCAGAGGTGAGAGGCCTCGAAATACGGTGCGCCTAGTTCTGATGGGCTGGATAATTTCATAGGCTAATGAGTGGGATTATTAGTCCAACTTTTAGAGGAAGGTTTCCAGGAAATTGGGCTGCCACCTACACCTTGACCTCTTACGGTCGGCCTCAGAACTGTCATGGTGTTGGTGGCTGTGTCGTTTAGATGCTAATGCATCAGGTGAGACTCAAGATGCCCTAGAAGTCGCATCCTCTGCCATCGTGGACCCAGTAGGTTCTAGCCAGTTTCGTCACGTACACAGGGCTGTCAAAGCTTCCATGATGGCTCAGTTAGTAAAGAATCCGCCTGCAGTGCAGGAGACCCTGGTTCCATCCTTGGGTTGGGAATCCCCTGGAGGAGGACATGGCAACCCACTCCAGTATCCTTGCCTGGAGAATCCCATGGACAGAGGAGCCGGGCGGACTACAGTCCAGGGGGTCGCAAAGAGGCGGATGCAACTAAGGGGACTGAGCACGCGTGCAGGAGTATGTGATTCCTTTAAAGGTGGCGCCCTGTCCCCTTCCCTCCTGACAGTGAAAGTCTCTCAGTCGAGTCTGACTCTTTGCAACCCATGAACTGTAGCCCACCAGGCTCCTCTGTCCATGGAATTTTCTAGGCAAGAATACTGGAGTGGGTTGCCAATTCCCTTCTCCAGGGGATCTTCCAGACCCAGGGATTGAATCCGGTCTCCTGCTTTGCAGGCAGATTCTTTACCGTCTGCGCCACCAGGGAAGTCCAATAGGAGGGAACGCCTTCCCTCCTATTTCACATCTTTAATGTTCCTCCATCTTAATTTTTAAATTTTAAAATAATTTTGTCTGTTGACTAAAAAGACACACACAGTGAGAGTTGCAAGTTAAGTTTTATTTGGGGCAAAATGAGGACTGCAGCCTGGGAGGCTGCCCCTCAAATGCTCTGGGAGAGCTCCACAGAGGCAGGGGGGAAGGTCAATATATAGGATGTAGGTGAAGGGGAGTTCAGTGCAATCGAGGACTCATTTTACCAAAGGGTTTTCTGCCGGTCACAAGGAGCTGACATCACCGGGTAGGGATTTAGTGGTTCTTTAGATAAGAGGAGATGCAAGGACTGGGATCATGAAATCAGTTCCTGAAAATACCTTAACTGTCTGAAGACCTGCTCCACCAGTTTCCCTGGAGCACAGAGTGCCTCGCTCTCCACCCTGAGCACCCCTCAGGGGGTGTTGAAGGTCGGCAGCTGCTGCAGCTCAGGGTTCAGCCTGCAGAGACGGGTGAAGAACGCCGTTGTTGTTATTCACTCGCTGGCAAATACTCTCGGCAAGTGCCAGTTTGTGGTTGACATGTCTGTACTTGCTGTTTTTGCCTTACGTTTTGGCTTTAGTACCTAACTTCTGCATAACATGAGCTCACCTGTTGCGCTTTGCCTTCAGCACCGGCCCTGCCCCAGTGGGTGGATCTAATGCTGCAGAACTGCTGGGAGGCCTGCTCTAACCGGCCAGCCAGGCAGAGTCGGGCTGGAGGGCGGGACACGGGTAGCTCTCAGGTCCTGCTGGCTGAAGCCAGGGGTGGCGCCCCTCAAAGTGGTTTCGCCTCTCTGAGAATGGCCCACCTTTCAGGTGTTCAGCAGACCGCACCTCTCAGCCTCCTCCTCATGTGTGGGCCTGGGGCTCCAGCACGCGCCAGGGCATTTCTGCATAATCCGGACATGCTTTGTCTCCCAGAATTTTTCCAAAGGGTGAATACTAACCTTTTACTAAGAGTGGAAATTAGGGGGAGAGTTCTGTGGAAAGGGCTGTCTTTGAAGGGAATAGATGAGCTGAAGTGTTAGCCGCTCTGTTATGTCCGACTCTCCGCGACCCCATGGACTGTGGCCTGGCCGGGCTCCTCTGTCCCTGGGATTCTCCAGGCCAGAAGACTGGAGTGGGTCTCCGTAACTGAATTAGAGGATGAAATGGATGCCTTTCACTGAAGGCATCAGCTCAGATTTGTGAAACACCACTCATCATACGTTCTGGCCACTGGCCTTGCTGACGGTCGAGACCTTGGGCGACAGTCTCAAGAGTTTCGGATGGAAGCCCTGTGTGGTGCAAGAGTGCCTGCCCGCCACGCTCCCCGCCTGTCCCAGCCCAGCCTGAACCTCCGCGGGGCCCACCGAGCCCTTTCCTGCCCTTCAGGGTCCGGTGGCAGCCACCAGGCCCTCAGAGGCAGCTCTGATTGTGTTTTTCCTCTTTCTGCTTTTGTCCCCATCGCTAACAGCTCTGGATTCCCCTGCCCAACTGCCCTCCTCCCCCTCCGCCCCGCAAGACAGGGCAGAAGAAGGTTTTCCAGCTTTTTTAGGTCCTTCCTGTCTCTTTTCCCAAATTAGCTGGTTATCTTCTACCCCTGAGCCCCTTTCTGGTAGACCAGAGACCAGCTCCCCAAGGAGAGGCTAGAGTATATTTGGCAATCAGTATTCCGGGTTGAACCCAGAAACATTCCTTGTCAATAGCACCAGATTGACCAGCCCCTGTGGCTCGTGACCTTCTCCTCCTCTGCCCTCAGAGGGCTCCTCCTTATAGGAGTTTGTGTCCTGATTCTGCCCCCTGAACATTCAACATGGGAGGTCCTCTCTGGGTCCCCCTCTTCCGGGGAAGGGTGCATCAGTCCTCCTCTGTCTCTCCTCCACCTGGTACTCAGCCCTTCCAGGGTGCTGATAACAGGCTGATGTGCAAGAGAGTCAGTGCTTGTCTCGGCTTTTGCCTGAACAACAGAATGAGAACAAGTAAAATTTTAGTTTCCCTTACTGCTATACAATGAAAACTGGCCAGGTATATAGAAAATGCAAAGTTATCATTAGGAAAAAAGAGACTTATTTTCTTTTTTCATCTTTTCTGCAATCTAAAAGGCATTTTAATGTAGTTAACACCCACATGAATGCACGCACAAATCGTTCGACTGAAAGGTAAGCTACACGAATTCTAGTCTTGGCTGTAAACCTCTGGTGAGCTCTTTGGTCAGACCTTCAGACAATCAAAACCTTGGCTTCCCTGCCTATAAAATGGGAGTAATATCTTTATGTGTCCTTACCAGCTTATTGCAATTATTTTTTAGTGTTTTTTTAAAAAATGTATTGCTGTATAGTTGATTTAGAGTGTTGTGTTGTTAATAGTCTCAGGTGTGCAGCAAAATGAATCAGATTCGTTTCCCATGTAGGTCATTGCAGAGTATTGAGTAGAGTTCCCTGTGCTAGACAGTGGGTTCTTAATAGTTCTTTACTTTTTATGTAGTAGTATGTATACGTCAATCCCAATCTCCCAGTTTATCCCCTCCCCTTATCCCGATAGCCATGAGTATGTAATCTACATATGTAATTCTCTTTCCGTTTTTTAGATAAGTTCATTTATACCCGTTTTTTTTTATTTAGATTCCACATATAAACAATATCATATGACATTTGTCTGTCTCTGTCTGACTGACTGTCTTCACTTAGTATGATAATCTCTGGGTGCATCCATATTGCGGCAAATGGCATTATTTTGTTCTTTTTTATGGCTGAGTAATATTCCATTGTATGTAGGTACCATATCTTCTTTATGCATTCCTCTGTTGTTGGGCAGTTATAAAATTAGACAATATACGAATGGGCTTAAAGAGCTACAAAGAACTATACAAAAGACCAGTGTGGATATTATCTGCTAGAGAGGCTGCCTTTGATGAAAAAAAAAAAAAAGCAAGTGATAGAAAGTCTCTTAAGATATGAACATGCAATTGACAGGGAAGAAAATAAATGGGTCTTAAAGATATGAATTGATGCTTTTGCACTGTGGTGTTGGAGAAGACTCTTGAGAGTCCCTTGGACTGCAAGGAGATCCAACCAGTCCATTCTGAAGGAGATCAGCCCTGGGATTTCTTTGGAAGGAATGATGCTAAAGCTGAAACTCCAGTACTTTGGCCACCTCATGCAAAGAGTTGACTCATTGGAAAAGACTCTGATGCTGGGAGGGATTGGGGGCAAGAGGAGAAGGGGACGACAGAGGATGAGATGGCTGGATGGCATCACTGACTCGATGGACGTGAGTCTGAGTGAACTCCGGGAGTTGGTGATGGACAGGGAGGCCTGGCGTGCTGCGATTCATGGGGTCGCAAAGAGTCAGACATGACTGAGCGACTGATCTAAAGATATGAAAAGATCCTTACCCTCCCTGCTGATAAGAGAAATAGAAACTAAAACTTTAGGAGATCATGTTTACTTGTCAGGGTCTCTCTCCTTTTAGTCTCTCAGTCCTGTCTGACTCTTGCGATACCATGGTCTGTAGCCTGCCAAGCTCCTCTGTCCATGGGATTCTCCAGGCAAGAATACTGGAGTGGGTAGCCACTTCCTTATCCAGGGTATGTTCTCCACCCAGGAATCAAACCCAGCTCTCCTGCATTGCAGGCAGATTCTTTACCAACTGAGCTATGAGGGAAGCCCCACTCATCAGGTTGGTGAAGTTCAAAACAGTTAATAGTGCTGTGTGTTAGCCAAGGTGAGGAGGAGACTCACATTGCTGGGGGTGGGGATGGTGTATGAATTAATACAGTTGCTAAAAGACACACTGCTAATGTTAACTGAAATGAAGATGCATAATTTGGGGCAAGCAGTTCCATTTCTTGAAATTTATCTGACAAATGAGCTTGCCCTTGTGCAAAATAAGGCGTCTCTGTATTTACTGATCGGGAATGGCTTTGAAGATATTTTAAGTGAAAAATGCCAAGTACAGTTTACAAAAAACAGTTTTTGTGGGTTTTTTTTTGTCTTTTAACAAAGGAAAGAACTGCTAATATTTGCATAGATTATGTCTGAAAGGATACACCAGATTTAGATCATTGTTTTAGGGTTTTTTAAATTTCTTTTCTTTGCCCCCCCCCACCTCCAACTCTGGTAGTAATTGCTATTTTCTGTTTGTTTACTGCCCAGGAGTAGAATTGGGTGGCTGGCGACAGGGGTGATAAGATTACTTATTCTCACTGCATATCCTTTCTAACCTTTTGAATTTTGTCCGTATGCAGCCATTACCAATTTTTTTTTAATTGAAACAAAACGGAAGTAAACAAAAAGAGTGAACAACAAAGCATTGTAGATGGAGCCCCAACTCTGTTTTCTTCTTGCTAAAATAAAGCAACAAAAAACGAAAGCAAGAAAGTCACCGAAGAGGAATTGCTCAGGTTTTTTGTTTTGCTTTCTCCTGCCCTTTTCCATGCTTGACTTTCGTATGCTTCTCTGAGAGTATTTTCCTTCCACTCTTTGGGAAACTAACTTGAGCTGGCTCCTTATAACTGCAAAAAGAGACTTTATTTCATGATTCTAATGAACCAGACGGTCGTGTCTGTGCTCTCCCCTTGATCTGCCAATCTTTATTTCTAAGATCTGAGTAACCCTTGAAAAGTTGTGAGCATCAAACCTAACCTAGATATTCATTTTCCCTGACTTCCCAATGAGCAATGGCATTCGCTGGAAAGGACCCTTGGGGCCTGCCACCCAAGGGATTCATCTCCAGGGTAATTAAATAGCTGTTCAGGGGCCGCGGATCCTAATTGGGTATTGAACATCTTGTTAGGAGACAAGTTCTGCGTTTCTGCTTTATTAGGAATTGCAAGTTGTGTATTTGGGGATTATACCTCCTGTGTTCTGCTTTCTTTATTTTTACATATTATTTAAGGAAAGGGTCCTTAATTGGGCTTGTCTTTTAACTTGATTAACCCACAACCACTGCTTCGCAGAGCTCTTCTTTACCAAATTGTCCCCGTTGTGTGATTATGGGGAGCTCTGTGTCTTCATTGCTGTGAAGGCCGGACGGAGCCCTCTGGACCAGGTGGGGTCTCTTGAAGGTTTTCAAGTGAGAAAACCCTCCATGAGCCCTTGCCAAATGGGGTGTTCGAAAGAGCCCCTTCTCGTTGACCTCCCGTCGCCTTCAACGAGGAGAAATCAGCACAGCGCACGTGACGATGCCCTTCAGGCCCCAGTGAAGAGCTTGTTTCATTGTGTATGTGGACCGTTTGGAGTTAAAGGCTATCTTCAACTAAGGGTCGCGTTGACATTTCCATTGTGAACTAAAGCCGCCTGCCTGTTGGAGCGGGTTCACCTCGTCTATGCACTATTCATGCCTGTAAGTCAGAGGGAAGCTTGATGTTGTGCCACGTGTGTGAACTGCACGCCTCTGAGTGCTGGTAGGGACTTGGGTTCGGCTAGTATTTTCACAGGCCCTGTCCAGCAATCCTTATAGTCTCACTTAAGCAAACAAATAGTTATATCCTTTACAAAACAACGGAGCACACAATTCCGAGTGGTTTTTCAGATGCTCTTTACAATGATTGGCCCAAGGCCTATCCTAACATCATGTACTATGGAAGCAGCTCTGAGTTCTTTGAAGAAGAAAGATAAATCTCGAGGCCGCAGATTTCCTTCTGTTTTCCTTCAAGTGGTTGGCTCCAGTTCAGTAATTAGTTTTACGTAGCTTATAAAGTCATGAAAATGATTGTGCAGACATTGTTACCTTTCCGTAGGTGACTATTATTACAAGGTTCCCAGTCTCTCTGGATTTCCAGCTTTTTGGAGTCTTTGCAAAAGAACTTTTGCCATGGCATGAGATTAAAACAAAAGCAGAGGAACCAGATAGCTTTGGCAAGAGAAGACTCTGATGTCCAAGACTGAGTCATGGGTGAGGCCCTACAGATAGAGTGTACCCCAAGGCAGCAGCTATCTGGCAGAAAGGAAAAAGAAAATGTTGGAGTGGGAGTCACCGGGCCTTTATTCTATGCGCGCGTGTCTTGAGTAGGGCTTCCCTGCAGCTCAGATGGTAGAGAATCTGCCTGCAATGCAGGAGACCCGGGTTTGATCCCTGGGTTGGGAAGATCCTCTGGAGAAGGGAACGGCAACCCACTGCAGTCTCCTTTCCTGGAGAATCCCATGGACAGAGGAGCCTAGAGGGCTACAGTATCCCATGGACAGAGGAGCCTAGAGGGCTACAGTCCATGGGGTTGCAGAGTTGGACACGACTGAGCAGCTAACACTGCGACTGCTGCTACTGAGTACTCGTGACGCACACGCAGCTCTGTGCCAGCCGCGCTCGCGCTGCGTGGAGACGGAGTGGTCGGCCGACCGAGGGACCCACCGCGCGTGCGTGCCGCGCACTCGGTCACTTCAGTCGTGTCCAACCCTTTGCGACCCCATGGACTATAGCCTGCCAGGCTCCTCTGTCCATGGGGGACGCTGGAGGGGCCCTTTTGTTTGAAGGGGGGTGGCGGAGATGGGTTGCAGAGATGTGGCGATGTCAGTAAGGAGGGCTGGTACTGGTAGGGCAGGTTGGACCAGAAATGGGTTAGAAGGAGGGTGCAGCATCAGAACCTACTCTGCTTCTGTGACTTTGATGTGAGTTTCACAAGACTGATCTGAATGGTTCAGAAGACTAAGAACAAAGGAGATTAACCCCAAAGTCAGATCTATAACTCTTGATCCCCTTAGCACAATGAGGTGCCCCCTATAAAGGATGTTTTCCCCTACCTCACCGTGCCAAAAAAGCAAAAAATTGGCTCTTTAGCCTCGTGCCGCAGTGAAAATATTTCTACAATTCTTGGTAAGTAAATGGAGTCTTAGAGCTTAAACCTCTGCCCCGGGCAAGGAACCAAAGGATGTCATTGTGCATAACTTCAAAGGCTGATAAGATGTTTAAGGTCGCTGCTCTCTGAAAGAGTTTCTTTCTTTTAAGGCCAGCCAGAAACATTCTTGTGCACGTCCCATTATTCAACCAGAATCGTTTCTTCAGTGCGTGGAGGCGCTCTTGTTTTTCCTCTTTGCTTGCTTCTACCCCACAGAATATATTCTGTCTCTCTGCCCGACAATTGTTGCATTGTGTTTGGATGATGGATGTCCAGTAAGCATGATATTAAAGCACTACCTTTTCTGTATGGAGGAATCAAAGACACATTGGTTCTGCCGCACGATTTCTTGTTTGCGAGAAGCAGTCACCCCAGGACTTGGGGCTTCTTGAAATTTGGGGAATTATGACTGGTGTGGGATAGGCTTGTGGAAGAGATGTGAGCTGCTTTCTCACCATCTCTGATCATCCAGCATTTAAAGCCTCTCAGTGGCAGATGGCACAGGTGACGTTCAGAGCCTCCGTTTGTCAAAGACACGTCTCTCGAACTTTTCCGTTTTCCCTGAGCAATGCAGAACGTGCTGGAGTCTCTCTGTCACCAGCAGGCAATTTGGCACCGCAGACGCCCTCAACCTGCGAACTCAGGGGTGGGAGATTTTTAGTAAATTGTCCAGGAGATAGGAAGATCCTGGCTGTGCTGCTGGGGATGTTTGCTGTTGACTGCACGTTCTTCCACACAGAATAGCTTCCAGTTAAAGGGACTTTTTATACATTCTGCTTTTGAAAATGGAGACCTGCGCTGTCAAGTCTAGGAGGAGAAGGCCCCCAGAAGGGAGGAGAAGGCGCTCTTGAAATGATTCATTGCCCCTGGGGTGGCTGGTGGAACATGGAGGCTTTGATGGCTGGGGATGGTGACGCTCCCTCTGCGTCTTTGTAGCTCGGAGCTCCTAGGGGCTCCGCAGATGCCCGCGGGTGCTTAACAACAGTATAATTCAGGGTTCTGCTGCTCACTTGTGGTTTATCTTGTTCTTCCCCTGAATTCCTGGCCCAGAGGATGGAGGTAGAGACAGAACCCTCTAGTCCTGCCTTCCGATGCCAGTCTGCCTTATTGCACACCACAGGGTACCCCATCACTGCCTTCCACAGAAGGCACATTAGCCAGCCTACCAGATAAAAATGTAACGTAAATGAAGACTTGGGACCCTCACTATTTGGAACTCCGCTTCTCGCATTCCAGACCAATGCCCTCAGGCAGACGGGAGATAGCTTAATACAAGTGTGTTTGTAACACTCCGGTTCCAACCAGATCAAAGGGCAGTGAGCCTGCCGGGGCCGCAGCCTCCAAGATGAAAACTGGACGCTCGAAGTGAGTCTGTGTGACTTGGCCCTGCCTTGAATCCAAGAAGAAATACCAATTTGGTTATGGCTGTTTGAGCCTTGGGATGGAGACTTTGAAGTCTCTTTGCCTATAATAAGTTGGATTCAGTGTCTCCCTTAGTCTGCCCCCACCTTGGACTAGTTTAAGATTGGGCCTTTCTTCTGAAGTGGTGCTTCTTGTTGGGGCTCTTGGGGTAAATGAAGTGATCACCCAGAAGCCGAACAGGTGCTGGGATGCTGGGAGCCAGGCAGGGCTCAGCGCAGAGGCTGGGCCTTTCGGGATATTCCAGATGTTATTGGACAAGTGAAGGTACTGGAGCTTCCCTGGTGGCTCAGATGGTAAAGAATTTGCCTGCAATGCAGGAGACCTGGGTTCCATCCCTAGGTTGGGAAGATCCCCTGGAGAAGGGAATGGCAACCCACTCCAGTATTTTTGCCTGGAGAATTCCATGGACAGAGGAGCCTGGTAGGCAGCAGTCCATGGGGTGGCAGAGTTGGACACGACAGAGCGACTAACACTTTAGCTTTTCACTTTCAGAGGCACTAAAGCTACAGGTACAGAGGACCCTCGCTCTCTTTCCTTGAACAGACAGCGGGCATGTTGGTGCTTTGTTGCCTGAATCAGTTTTTTTCAGACTTTTAGTTTCCATGGATTAATAAATTTCAAAAGAAAATTTTCTTTTCTTTCTTTTTTTTTTTTGCAAATAATAGCTTTAAAAATTGCCACTTGCTACCACTATAACTAACCTAGACAGTGTGCATAAAGAAAAGATATCATTTTGCCAACAAAGGTCCATATTGTCGAGCCTGTGGTTTTTCCAGTAGTCATGTATGGATGTGAGAGTTGGACCATAAAGAAGGCTGAGCGCCAAAAAATTGACGCTTTCCAACTGTGGTGTTGGAGAAGACGCTCAAGAGTCCCTTGGGCTGCAAGGAGATCCAACCAGTCCATCCTAAAGGAGATCAGCCCTGAATATCAGTACTGAAGCTCCGGTACTGTGGCCGCCTGATGCGAAGAGCCGACTCACTGGAAAAGACCCTGATGCTGGGAAAGGTTGCAGGCAGGAGGAGAAGGGGACGACAGAGGATGAGATGGCTGGATGGCTTCACTGACTCAATGGACATGAACTTGGCAAAGTCTGGAAGGTGGTGAGGGTCAGGGAAGCCTGGTGTGCTGCAGTCCATGGAGTGAGAAGAATCAGTCACGACTTGGTGACTGAACAACAGCTGTACTATAATTCTGTAAAACAATGACCTTTAAACAAACTAGGAAAAAAAATCAGTAAGAATTTAATTTCAGAATAAAAGCAATCTCTTAAATATAATACATTTAGCATTATATATATTAAAAAAAATCTTAACACATTGTTATCATTTTTCTCCGTTTGCTTCTGGCCAGGGAAAACTTTGTCACTGATCAGGATTGGTCTGTGAACAGGTTATTAGAAAAGTTGTGTTGGCTGCATGTATAATATCTATACACACATGTATACATATATACAAATTGAAGGAAAAAAGCGTGATATTATAGTAATGACACATTTACATTATTACACAGTGATACACTCTAATTACAGAGCACTTTTACATACATTATCTCGTGATCAGTTAGTGTATGCCTTTGAAACATAAATTAGTCTTAATAGCCTAAGCTAAATAGAATTAAGAATAGAAGGGAAGTCTGGTGTTTAAACTGTTAGTGTCCTAGAGCCTAGAGTCAAATATGAATAATTTAAAAAATTATCTACTGCTTTGATTTTTCCATGTTTCTCTACTCTGCTTTATTAGTGAGAGTAAATAAACAGATAATCCTGTGATGATATGCACACATTTTTTTTTTCCCGGCTGCACCGCCAGGCATGTGGATCTCAGTTCCCTAAGCAGGGATGAAACCCATGTCTCCTGCAGCGGAAGTGTAGAGTCTTAACCACTGGACTGTCAGCGAAGTCCCCAATATGCACACATCTTTAGAAACCTGTGTGTAGCCCACTCCCATACAGGCATGTACTAATATTTATGATGTTTGTTTCTGAATAAAAATATCAGAATATATATTCTGATGAACGTGAACGTACACGTGGGGAAAAATAAAATCATCTGAAATACATTATGAGAGATGTCAGAGGACTGTGTGTGACGGGGGTCAGAGAAGCAGGCTGGGGGGAAAAGGGGAAAGAGTGAGAGCGAATTTTTCCTGTAAGTGAATAGGAGTGTTTCTAGCCCCAAACTTGCATTTAAAAAAAATATGTATTTTGACTACAAGTGTCTGTCTTGAACATCTGAATAGAGGTGCTTCTGATTTTGAATGTTCTCTTCAAATAAGATTACAGAATATTTTCCCTTTGCCAGCTTCTCCTTCCAGCTCCTACTAATTCTTCTAGGATTTTGGGATTCCTTTGTTGTTGTTCAGTCGCTCAGTCGTGTCAGATTCTCTGCGACTCCATGGACTGCAGCACACCAGGCTTCCTGTCCTTCACCATCGGCCAGACCTTGCACAGACTCATGTCCATCGAGGCGGTGATGCCATCCAGCCATCTCATCCTCTGTCGTCCCCTTCTCCTCCTGCCCCCAATCCCTCCCAGCATCAGAGTCTTTTCCAATCAGTCAACTCTTCGCATCAGGTGGCCAAAGTATTGGAGCTTCAGCTTCAGCATCAGTCCTTCCAATGAATATTCAGGGTTGATTTCCTTTAGGATTGACTGGTTTGATCTCTTTCCTAAAGGAGGGTGCTGACTTTTTTATTTAGTTTCTAAGTTTCTCTGAAGCAAAAATATCTAGTGCACGACCAGTAGCCTAACTGCTCGATTGTGGTCTTATTTCAGAGACCCTCGGCTAAGCTAGAACTTCAGTTAGGTACTACTTTACCAGTCAGTTGATCAATTCAGGTAGTGATCATTCAGTAAGTGTGAAGGTGCTTCATCCATGTCAGTCTTGGTGTTGGGCCATGGGGCTACAAATAGAACTCAAGATAAAATAGTTTCTGCCCTTGGGGAGCTCACAGTCTATTGGGAAGACAAACGAGGCCGCAACAAGTAATTAATGACAAACAGTAGGAAACAAACAGGGTGCTATTATCTATAAACTTGAAAGAAGCCAACTTGCAAACTTATCAGGTAAAGAGAGATTTTAACAGTCAACAACGGGCAACTGATGTGTGCTCGTGTGTGTATATGTGTGTATATGAAAAAGACAAAGGCTATAGAGTGCGCCTGTAAGGCTTTAATAACATAGGAGATCATTTTAAGAAAGGAAGACATTAGGAGCAAGTTCACCAACTCAGTCTTCTCATGGCCTCTACTTACTGAATAAGTCCTCTGCAACACTGCGGTTTACCAGCTTCCTTACAGGGTGTGCAGGGCACTCCAGCTGGAAAGGTAGAGCCGGGTTGGCCAGCAACACGCAGACCACAGACTCGTCTTTCCATGACACAGCACGGATGGTTTGACCAGACATCTCAGATGACCTACAAACTAAAAAAAACTTTTTTCTTCGGGGTTACATGTACACACCATTTTGTTTCCTTCCAATGAAAAACAAAATCATCTGACATTGAGCATCTGCTCTGAATCAGGCCCTGAGCTTGCACTTGGGGAACACACACCTGGTTGGAGAGAGAATGCTTGTGTGCACAGGATGAATATAAAGTGGAAAAGGTTCCGTGCGGGAGCAGAGCTTCAGGGAGCAGCGGAGCTGAGGGTGGGGGTGGAGGGCTCCATGAAGACTTTCTGGGGTGGCATTTGGATTTGACCTGAAAGAGCAGGCGAGCATCAGGTTTGTGGAAGGTGGCAGCCACTTGGACAAGCTGATGGGAAGACCCATCACGCCGTTTTCATATTAAAACTAACAACTCTTTGTTTCCTGAGGGCACTTGTCTTGATAGGGAGTGATGATAATATATCAGTTTCTATCACGCTGCGTTTTATCATCGTACTGGTTACGGAGGAGGCTGCTTTTAGCGCCCGTAGTGCATTTTAATGTGCTGCAAGAAACATGGGAAGTTGACGGGAGGCGTAATGGACCCGTAATGGACGAGGGGCTGACGAGGCCGCAGATGGGACTTGCCACGTCTGGAACATGAGTGGTCCACCTGAAGCCATGTGCGTTCTCCACGTTAGAGGGAGTCGGCGGGCACCAGCTGGCTTCCCTCGCAGCTCCTCGGAGGGTGTGTGTGCCACTCCTGGGCCGCTGCATCTGGTTGCCTCTGCGCTCAGCATCCCTGTGCTGGGCCTGTGGCTGCTGATGACCTCAGCAGGTTCAGGATTGCATGAGAAGCGGACCCCTCTGTCTCTGTGTGTGCAGTTTTCTGAATGAGAGGAGTTTCTTTTTTTTTTTTGGTGGGGGGCGGGGGGGTTGTGCTGTGTGCCATGTGGGGTCTTAGTCCCCTGACCAGGGGTCTAGCCTGCAGTGACCGTGCGGGGTCTTAACCTCTGGACTGCCAGGGAAGGCCCCCAGAGGAGTTTTTTTTTTTTACGGCAGGAGGTGAAACATTATGAACGTTGTAAAGGATGTTTTTCTAAAAGAGAAAAGTTTGGGATCAAGTGTGAGTGTGTTTTATGGTACTCCGACCCCTGGCAGGTAGGCCTGGGTCACACCAGCACTCTGGGGAAGGGCAGACCGGCCTTCAGCACTCGGGCCTGATCACTTGGGAGGTCTCGGCAGCTCGGCCAGTATATCTTGGGGGTGGTTTGCATAAGCCAACACAGTCAGTACCAAAACTAACCTTCTGTGGAGGAACCTTGGTTGGTGAGAAAAACCATCTTACGTTCTGTCCTAATAGTAAATTTGTTCTGAACGAGGCCTGGCCTAAAGTTCTACGTTTTCCCATCATGCCCTCAGCACGGGGATGGGAGCTCTGAGTCCTTAGCAAGGGCTTGCTGATTAGTGACTAATGTGCTCAGGTGTTTGCAAAAAGGTGCAAACACCTTCACCCCCAAAGATGCATTTGAATCCAGAACTCCTTGTAGCACTGAGGCTCCATCTTTGTAACATTAGTATTTTTCCAAAATACATTTTTTAATTGAAGCATGATTGACCTAGAACACTGTTTTAGTTCCAGGTGCGCAGCATAGTGGTTTGATACTTCTGTGCTTCTCAGGATGACCACCGTGATGCCTAGTTGCCACCTGTCACCATGCAGAGATACCGCCGTGGTATTCACAGTATTCCCCATGCTGTGCATCTCATCTCTGTGCCTCATTTATTTTGCAACTGGAAGTTTGTTCCTCTTAATCGCTGTCAACCTACTTCATTCATCCCCCACACCAAAAGATTCTTGAATGCTGTTTTTCCCCATTGCTTTTGAATATTCTCATCTTAAAACAAACTTGTGTGTATACCAGGATGTGTAAGAGATTTATCACCCAACAGAATGAACTTTAGTGGGCTTTTCTTTTCCTGATCACTTAGTCTTAACGTTTACTATTGGGATGTTTTCTGTCTCTCCATGATTCCTGAATTTGGAAACGAGTGAGTTACAGTACGTTTTGATTTGGTTTTAATCCATCAAAATCAAGTTAGTTATAAGTGATGGAAGAGCTTACTTTGTGTAGTCCGGGCTGCCTGGAGACATCAGCCACATGCCAAAAGCTTGCTCGTTGCCCGGCAACCTCGCCGGAGGAATAGATTTTCTGCCACTGGCTCCCTTTTTAGTCGAGGCAGAATCTATTAACACTACTCTTCTAGCCTGGAGAACCGGAGCTGGAGTTTAGCTGCAAAGAATGGTCGGAGGGTTTTGTTTTTTTTGTTTTTTTAAATAACCCAGCACCATGTTTCTGACTTCCAAACTCTACTGCTAATTTCATTGACTTCCAAGTAAAGATTTAGAGCTTATTAATATTACTCAACACTGGCCAGGCTAAAGAGGTTAGTGTTGTGCCTGCTTGGCCCCTGAAGAAGGTCATTGTTTAGTTTCTGTAGAAATGATCATGCGGGGTATGGGTGGGAACCGTGATCATCCAAGTTGAAGGTGGAGCAGGTAAGAACGACCTCATTCCCCCTCAGACTTCTCCAGGTCCCCACTCGGGGTACTTTCTCCTACTTCCCAGTAGCAAACTTATCCTCTGACTGTCGAAGCTGTTATTTCTTCAAGTATGTACGATCTCGCTCTGATTGCAGAGTGGCTCTGTATTCCTTTCTCTTATCCTTCAATCAGAGAAATGTCTTTTCTCCGTCTGTAGCTAAATGCTTCACCAGCAGGACTGGTGGTTTCTGTCTGCCGGGGGAGCTGTCAGCCCTATTGTTTTGCTTATGCTTTTAGTGGAATAGCTTTGGGTTGGTAGCAGGAGAGGATGGCCAAGCCCAGCGTCAGGTGGCTGGAGTGTCTGCCTCTGCTGAAACGCAATTTTAATAATGGACTGGATCAGCTCCCCGTGTTTTCCTGCCCCTTTGTAAAACAAAGGACGATCTCAGCGCGTTAACCCGTTGGTGGCTGGAAAGATCAAAATCTCTAAGAACCACTTAATTAAATGCCAGTGGCTTCTCACATTAGCAGTCTGGCATAGAGGCTGCAGAGATGCCCTGCACAGGAGAGCGGGGGGTTGCTCTTATTTTAGGAAGTGGACATTAGCCTCCTCGTCCGTTTTACCCTTTCCAAGGGCCAGATGCAGAAAGGAACATACCGTGTGTGACTCGGCAGCGAAATGAGCTAACTGGAGACAACCGTGACTAACTCAATAAAACAGTCTCTAAATGCATTTGTTTATTTGTTCTGATCATTGTAAACTTTATTCATTATCATGGCTCAGGTCTTTGGGGTTCTATTTTCCAAAATAATCTTAGAATGCTACTGATGTGAGGAACCTTTAAGAGAGTAGTTCAGGCATCCCAGAGAGGTGGAAAAGTCTGCTCAAGGGTACATAGCTGTGCTGAGAGTGTCAGAGCAGGTACCAAGATCCGAGTCGGTTGACTTTTTTTTTTTTAATATATTACTTACTATAATTCATGAGCAAAGATCATTTTAACATTGATTTGTGTTGTCTTCCATCTCTTTCCTTAATGTCTTATAGTTTTCATTACTCAGCTCTTTGACTGTCTCCGTGAAAATTTTTCTTTTCTTGGCGGCTGTGCAAGGTGGAATCTCAGTTACCTGACCAGGGATCAAACCTGCAGCCCCTGCTTTGGAAGCTCTGTGTCTTAACCCCTAGGCCACCAGGGAAGTCCCCCAGTCAGTTGAATTTAAGGACAGAATTTTAATGAATTTTAATGACACCCACATGATATGTTTGAAGTGAAATGAGGAGGGCAAAGCCCCTACTTCCACAGTGCGGATTCCATCTGTATATCCAACAAGAATTTAAGGCACGCCTTCTGCTTGTGTGCAGGTAGGTAGTGGGCCACATTCCGGAACAGGGGGAGGCACTTTACCTGCAGGAAATTACATTCAGAAGTGGGTGATCCCCACAGTCAGCAGCGGAACGATAAGAAAATTACAGGTTGTGATAAGTCCTTAAATAAGATATAAGGGGAACACAGGCATGTTGGTGACAGTTAGATAACAGAAGTATTATCTGCTAAGGGGCTTCACTCTTTGGGAACACCTGTGTTATTACCACTAACAGAAAGTATGTTGGAAAAAATATGTTGAGGAAATGGAAGCCTTTGGGAGGGTTCATGGTCACCCATTATGTTGTTTGAATTAGAAGATCTGCCGGTGGGATTGTGGACTTCCTAGGACAGTGTCCAACCCCAGACTGATGCTGGGGGACCATAGGACTCTTCCAACTCTCAGAGGCCAGAATTCAGGCACTTTGCTCTTTGATTTCTTCACCTGTTCATTCAGTTTCTTCATGTTGCATTTCCCACTTACTGTTTTTTTAGTAATTAATTTTTGATTGGAGTGGGTCGACTTCCCTGGTGGCTCAGATGGTGAAGCGTCGGCCTACAATGCAGGAGGCCCGGTTTCAGTCTCTGGGTCGGGAAGATCTCCTGGAGAAGGTAATGGCACCCCACTCCAGTACTCTCGCCTGGAAAATCCCGTGGACGGAGGAGCCTGGTGGGCTGCAGACCACGGGGTTGCAGAGAGTCAGACAGGACTGAGCGGCGGCGCTTTCTTTCTTTCCTCCTTTGGAGTGGAGTTGCTTTGCAACGTTGGCAGTTTCTACTGTACAGCAGAGGGAATCAGCTCTCCGTGTACGTGTGTCCCCTCGTTTTCTGGATCTCCTCCCCACTGAGGTCACCAGAGAGCCCTGAGAAGAGGCCCCTGTGCTGTCCCGCAGGGTCTCTTGTGTGCGTGCGCTCAGTCGTGTCTGACTCTGCAGCGCCATGGACTGCAGCCCGCCAGTCCGCTCTGCCCTTGGGATTTTCTAGGCATGAGTCCTGGAGTGGGGTGCCATTCCCTTCTCCAGGGGAATCTTCCTGACCCAGGGATCGAACCCCAGCTTCTTGCATCTCCTGCACTGGCAGTCTGATTCTGTACCACCAGCACCACCTGAGAAGCCCAGGTTCTAATTAGTCATCTATTTTATACACATATCAGTAGTGTATGTACTTCAGTCTTCCACTTACTATTGAAAGTCTCTGTACAAAACAAATATTTTTTGTTCTGAAGACCAAATCTGACACACTTATATCAAGGAGTATTCCATACAAGCTCCTGTTATCAGCAATCTGGGAACATTTTATTCTAGAGAATTGGATTAAGTCGTGTCGCTTTCTTTCTTCTTTCTAACTAGTTGCTTTAGTGCTCCAGGCATACAAGATTTTTTTTTAATGTGTGCTATGAAACCTAGGGTGAGGACTTGCTTTTGTTGTAGGCATGTATCCAGCAGGTCTGTTAGAGGCCAGTGAATTGACTTGGCCAAGTGGAGCATCTGTTTCAAAGTCTCAATCTTTCCGTGAATCACACGGTCATTTGTTGCTGGTTCTGCCACTATCTCTGTATATTTCCTTAGAAATATCCTGGGTCCTGAAAATCTGGTGTCCATTTACCATGGGTGGATCTTGTCTTTCCTTCCTCTGCCATGCTGCCAACTCGACTCCAAGGCTCCGAGTGAGCAAATGGCTAAAAGCGGCTTTCTTGCTGCTCGTGCGTTTTCTTTGTTCTCCCGATACTCTGTGATGTCTGGGTATCAGATGTCGGAGAAAAGTGAAGCGGTGCTGAGGGCGCTCTTTTCGTGATTTCATACTAACTTCATTTCCTTGCAAGTGTGGCTGGGAGAGGAGTTTCCTTCAGACTTCTCTTCGATTTTGGTGTCTTTCTTGCTGTCTTGCAAGGCGGCTGATGTTGTCTTTCACTTGCATTCAAGTTGAGAGGATCTTCATTTTAGCCTGAGAAGACACAGCTACAGCGGACTGACCCTAATGGGCCTCCCTGTCACCCTGGAGTGTCTCGCACGGCGGTTTCTGAACATTGAAAGCTTGCTCTTTGCTGAGCACTCGCTGGAGAACTTGACTCGATCAATATTCCTGCTCAGCGTTGGGGGTAGGTAACGGCATTATTCCCATTTGACTCATGTGCAAGCTGAGGCCAGGAAGGTGTGAGCCATGTTTAAGCCAAGGTCACCTCGTGAGTGGCGAGCTGGGCCAGAAGCTGGCCTGCACGTGGCTGTGAAGCCCCTCTACCGCGGGAGGCACCGGCTATGACGCCCTCTGTACGTGTCCATCATGGCCACTCATGCTTTCCTTTTAACCTATCACAAAAATGAGCCTGTCCAGAAAACTACAAGAAAAGGAGGTGATGTATTTGTCATGTCTTCTTCCAGAACGCTAGCCGGCAGGATGTTTCTAGAAAGCAGAAAACAGCATTAACTGAGTTTGGTCAGAACTGCACAGTAAATCCTCTTCTAGATGATTCTGAACTCACTTTTTCATATTAAAAATGTCTGAGCCATCCTTTAGTAAGAAAATATTTTTATTCTAAAATTTAAAACTTAATTTCCCCAATTTTCCTTTGGACTACAAAACCTGTTTTTTTTTTTTTTCTCCTAATGCCTTCAAAAGCACAATTTAGAGAAGTCTTCAAGTAAAAGGGAAGGAAGGGACTTGGTGCTTTCCACTATAGAATTGAATTTTAAAAAAAGAAGAGGAGAAAACAGAATACTCTCAGCCTCCCCGAAGATCGTGGCCTCCTGTTTCTCCCTGTTCTACTTTAAAGCTGCTTTTATTTTTTACCCAGATACCTCCAGGGTGAGAAATATGAGTCCCCTGCTCTTTTTCTCCTGACTTGAGACTTTAATTAATTTAAAAAATAATAAATTTAAAAAATAAATAATTAACCCCTGACCAGAGATTGACCCTCGCCCCCTCCCGCCTGCGCCGGGAGCATGGAGTCTTAGCCATAGACACTGGGGAAGTCCCAAGACTTATTTTTTTGCCTACGTCTCTGCTGGACTTTTCACATCTGTGCTCGTCCGTCTCCAGCGTCCATTAAGCTCCTTGAGGGGAGGAACTGGGCTGTAGCGTCTTTGTGGCCTCACAGTGGCTCAGTAACCATGTGGGAAATAGGGAAATGAACTGCATTCCGAGTCCAGGAACAAATGCAGGGTAGGGGTCTAGTTTTCTGAGATGACTCCCGCCCAGGAAAGAACCCCCTCTTTGAATGACAGGGAGACATAGGAGTAGCTGCAGTAACTCATTTGTATCACTAGGACCCTGTTTGGACACTGATGCCTCCTGTTGTCTAATTTAATTAGTAACTGTGTTTTCAGTTCCAATTGAAAGCCTCAGAAGAAAGGATGGCAATAAACTGTGGTACTTGGTATTATTATTGTTATCTAATTGTGTTCACTATTGTGACAGGTGTAGACGGAGGCGCTTTTCCAGGAGGGACATGTCTGTGTTACCTGATTGCTTTTTCTCTTCTTTCCCAGCTTCTGCGTAAAGTCCAATATTAAGTATGAGCTCTCTTTCACACATGTGAAAATCGATGCAGGCAGATTTGTGGTTATTTTTCTGTTTGTTTTTAAACAAATGACCTAAGGTTATACGCAAGTCCATCCTGAATACGGAGATCGAGCCTCGGGTCTTTGCTGCGATGTCGCCCACTCGCTGGGTGGTTCCAGGGGACGCTGGCCCAGCGGGAGTTTGGAAGGTGTGGGGTCTGCTGGCTCTGCCATTTACTTGTTGGATGGCTTTGGACCATTCATTCATTCCTGCATTCTTCAAGCGTTCTGTGGACTATCTACCAGGTGTTCCGTGCTAGGCTAGCTGCTAGGGCTACAGAGATGAATATCCCAGTGTCCTTGTTCTTAGGGAACTTCCTGCTTAGTGCACAGATTCAGATGCATGAACCAACGAGCTCAGAAAAATCTGTGGGCACTTTGCTAAAAGTGTGTCCGTGTAGGGTGGGAGCCCCAAAGAAGGAGGCACAGCTTTGTCTGTGCTGCTGCAGAAAGACTTCGTGGCAGAGGTGATTTGGGGGACTGCCCTGAGTCCAGCGGTTAAGACTTCGTCTCCCAGTGCAGGGGGCGTGGGTTCGATCCCTGGTCGAGGAGTTAAGATCCCACATGCCTTGTGGCCGAAAACCCAAAACATAACACAGGAGCAATATTGTAACAAATTCAATAAAGACTAAAAAAAAAAAAAAGCATCTTAAGAAAAAACAAACAAATGTGATTTGGGGTTGAGTTTTTTGGGGAAAATAAATCTCATCCAGGGATTATGCCAAGAGAAGAAATTGGGACTTTATGTGTCTCTCTCATTTCCGGGTCGCGAGAGTCACTGAGGAGGTCTAAATGAGAACGGTACAGTCATTTTTGTGTTTTAGAAAGATTTGTGTTTTAGAAACGATGAGTTCACAATCTCTGGGAGCCTCCCTTTTCTTGTCTGTAAGGTGCACACAGGTAACACCCACTTCTCTTGTCTCATGGGTTTATTTTGGGTTGCATTTCTTTAGAATGCAGCAGGAATAGCTGGCCTGCACCCACTTCTTTCTAAACCTTTGAATCCTCACAGCAACCCTGGGAAGGTCATTATTGCCATTATTTGCATTATACTTTATTTATTCATTGGCAGAGCAGTGCGGCTTATGGAAATCTTAGTTCCCTGACCAGGGATTGAACCCACACCCTTGGCAGTGAAAGTGTGGAGGCCTAAACACTGGACCACCAGGGAATTCCCATTGTTTGCATTTTAGAGATGGGAATGGTCATAGGCTGACCGTCTGACCCAGGGAGACACAGCCAGGATTTGAACCTAGGTCTGCCGGATTCTGGAGCCCCTTTGCCCTTAGCCAACTGCGTGTTGCTGGCAAGTCTTTCTTGATCTTCATTTCTTGCCTGAAACATTTTGACTGGTGGCTGTGTCTCCTCTCTGGTGACCTTTTAATGTAGAGTGTTGATGTCCTGGAAAGACTCAAAATCAGCACCAAACAAATGTGCCATTATTTGCAACTGTTTCATCTTTGTCTTTAAGAAGGTAGTCTTTTATCATTAAACAGAACCAAATTTTCGTGGAGTAGAATATGTGACTTTAATTCTTCTGCACTGACTGGGAGTTACCAAGGACGTGTGTTTCTATGGGCATATACATAAATCTTCCTTCCGGTGTTAACGGAAGATCGATCAGGATTCTGACTTCATCCTTTTGGGGAGTTCCTTTGAAGATCTGTGTTGTGACTAGGTAACAGCAAAATGGAAGACGATGTAATGAGATGGATTAGAGCAGAGGAAAGACTTTGAATGGGGTAGCTTGTCGGAAAGAGTTGCCAAAGAACAGAACAGACAAAGGTTAGGAAGTAGTTTTGGCAAACTCAGCAAGCCCTGCTTGTTGAAAAGACGTTTTGGAAAATATTCTGTAAGTTCACACACAAGCAGTTGTAATCCAAGGACATGTTAACGGCACCTCTTTGGTAAAGAAAAGTGTATTCACTATATTTTCTCTGTACTTGGTCACTGCAGGGTGAAAACGTCTGCATTATCTGCTAACCATGAAGGAGTTTCTTTAAGAATCGATGCTTGGAGATGCAGGAGGTTCAAGAAGAATAATTAAAATAAAATGCTGTTTTGTGTCTTGACCTGTGTTCAGTGTGCCAAAAAAGAGCCCTGGAAAATGCCAGGGTTGCACGTTTTGTGACTTGGGAGGAACATTTTGATCAGCCTTCAGCTACTCATAAAAAATAAATACAGCCGTGTTCTTACTTGGGCTGTTTCTTGAAGATCTTTTAGAGTAGATTTCCAGCTGAAATTTCACCGCCAGTTAAAAAAAAAAGAAGAAAGAAAGAAAAGCTGAGCTTCCTTAAACATTAGGCGTGTCACACGAGAGTCAAACGATGGAATCGTAAAGAGAAAATGCCCCGTTGAGATACAGCAGCTGTCCTCTATGCTCTGTCGCTGCTCAGTCGCTAGCCGCGTCCGGCGCTGTGACCCCACGGCTGCAGCACGCCGGGCTGCCCGTTCTTCACTGTCTCCTGCTGTTTGCATGCGTGTCGTTCATGTGTTTGTAGGTTATGCGTTAGCGGGGAGGAATATTAAGGGAATGAGAAAGCATTTATTTAACTAGAAGAGCATTGCAAAGAAATATACCCCCATTGAAGCAGCTGTTGTAGAAGAGCAGGTTCTGGAATGTGAGCGGAAGTATATATCCCGAGATTCGGCTGCGCGGCATGTGGGAAGAGTCGGGGTAGATCTCGGAGGTGCGGGGCCATGGGTGGAACCGAGCCCATGGCGTCTGCGTGGGGGTCAGCGTCACTGCTGGGCTCGTAGGTTCTCACACTTGGATGGGCATTGGAATCACCTGGGGGGTTGAAAAAATTCAGTGCCTGGTTCTGTGCCCAAGTGAAAGTTGAAAGTGAAAGTCGCTCAGTCGTGTCTGACTCTTTGTGACCCCATGGACGATATAGTCCATGGGATTCTCCAGGCCAGAATACTGGAGTGGGCAGCCGTTCCCTTCTCCAAGGGATCTTCCCAACCCAGGGATCGAACCCAGGTCTCCCTCATTGCATGTGGATTCTTTACCAGTTGAGCCACAGGGGAAGCCCAAGAATACTCTGTGTCCAAAGGTTTGACTTATGGGTCTGGGGGGTGCCTTGGGCATTGGGATTTTTAAAACCTCGCCAGAGGACTCTGACCTTCAGCAGAGATTGAGAACCATGGGCCTGGAAGATGCCTGATTTCTTTCTTTTCTGTTCTTTGCTGCTGGGGCAGCTTGCTTGTAGGTACTTTGGTGTGGAAGCCTCCTTGAGTGAGGGGCAGAAGGCTTCAAAGCCAACCCAGAGAGGGCACAAGTCTTTGGTTTGCTAGACTCCTCTCTCGAAGGGCTGAAAAGGAAAATTCCAGTGTTCCTTTGAAAAAATGGGTCCTGAGACTTCTTTCTGTCATACAGAAAATCTTAAGTGTATTCTCTCTGAGCTCCAAAATAGGCAAAAAGAAAAAAATAAACAACAGCATTCAGATGCCAGCACGCTTCCAGGTGACTGGAAAATGCTGTGAGATGATACTGATTAAGGTGTCTTCAGGCTTGAGACTTGACCTGAGATCACTGTTGGGAGCAAAAAAGGAAGGAAAGAAGAGTACATTCTTAGTTATGGGTCCAACGGTCAGAACTGCGTACACCCTGACTTAAGCGGAGCTTTTCCCTTTTGTTCTGGGGGTTTCCAGGGAATACCAGATGGCATGGTGTTGCATAAATAAGAGGGAACATTAGCCCTTAGTTGTGTGTGTGTGTGTGTGTGTGCGTGTTTGTGCGTGCATGTGTGTGTGTGTATGCATTGTGTGCGTGCGTGTGCACGCGTGTGTGCATGTGTGTGTGTGTGTTCACGGTCACACACATGTCTGACTCTCTGCTACCCCGTGGACTGTACCCCGCCAGGCTCCTCGGTCTATGAATATTTCCAGGCAAGAACCCTGGAGCGGGTTTCCATTTCCTTCTCCGGGGGATCTTCCTGACCCAGGGCTCGAACATGCGGCTCCCGCACTGGCAGGTGGATTCTTTCCCCACTGCACCACCTGGGAACTGCGAGTAGAAAGCACTGACCTTCAATAATTCCCAGCTGTTGTTTCTCAGTCCGTAAAACAGGAGTCATGCTGTGGCTTCTACTCCAAAATAAGACACAGTGTGATAAAGGCCATTGACTTCCTTACAAGGAACTGCCCCCCATGTCGGTATTTTAGTTCGGGGTGATTGAGAAGGGGCGTCTTCACCTCAGCAGCAACCAGGAAAAAGTCAGGACGTCACCGTGGGTATCCAGGTGGGTCCAAGAGGCCGGCCGCAGGCTTGGGCAGCGCCCCTCGAGGAGGCCGTGCCCACAAATCCAGCGGTGGCGGTTCAGTTGCTAAGTCATGTCCGGCTCTGCGACCCCATGGGCTGTAGCACGCCAGGCTCCGTGGGGCTTTCCAGGCAAGAAGACTTGGAATGGGTCTCCGTTTCCTTCTCCAGGGGATCTTCCTGGATCAGGGATCGAACCTGCGTCTCCTGCATTGGCAGGTGGATTCTTTACCACCGATGCCCCCCCATATTTAGACATGCTGTTAGAACACAGGTTCTGAACAGATCCAGGGTGGGGCCCAAGAGTGTCTCCATTTCTGGGTGGTGCCGATGACGCTGTTGCCCGGCTCACCCTTGAGAGGCCCGTCGGTCCCCGGCATCTGCGGGTGTGAATCTTAGGGCAGCGGGAAGAAAACAGGACGCGATGGAGGAGGCTGGCGTGTGGCTGCCTCTGTGCAGGCCGTGCGTGGAATCATAATTTTTTGGCTTTGAGTTCATGTGGCCCCAAGCAACTTGGTGTGATCAATGTCTATTTGTGTTCTCGACTGCTCTTTTTATAGATACTAATTTTTATATGCTTTCCATCCTCTGCATGACCTTGAGGCAAGCCCAAGTATAAAAATGTTGTTTCTTTCTCCATTAATATTTCCTCATTTTTATTGAATTCTGGTATGTAAGCCTCCTACCTTTCTCTGTGATTCAATCTAATTTATCTTTGGAGTCTTTCTTATCTACATGTGCAGCTAGATCTCTTTAATCTGGTGCCTACCGTGGTAATTAAAAAAAAAAATCTCTAGGTAAATGGTGAAATTATTCAAAATAATCATCTGGTTGACCTCATCCTTACTGGGTTATCGGTGGAAATGTTGGGGCAAAATCAACCTGCCAACACAGTTGTGAATAAGATCCTTTGCTTATGTTGTTTTCCCAGTGGATAGAGTTTAGTTTGCCGCTCTGAATTGGGGGCTGTGCTGTGCTTTCCTGATCGTCTCATAATGTGCTCACACATTATTTAAGGTTTGTAAAGTTTAAGAATAGACGTAGTTTTGTGTGTTCTAATTTAAATGTAGAGTTTGGAAAGGGAAGAGAGTTTTTAAAAATATGGTTGTGACATGTTTATTATAAATCTGTGAGAATGGAGCCGTGGTTATGCTGGTGGTGTATGTATATTGTACCTTGTCAACAAGAAAGCTCTTGTGTTTGTGTATTTCATATGGTATTTTCTTCCTTTAAAAAAAATTAGAGCTGATGATGTCTCTTGGAAGACTGCAACACATTCTGGTTTAAAATAGTCCTCTATAACTGGGCTTCTTCTAGAAGTGTCCATGGCAGGCCTGTTGAAATGGAGCTGGTTGGATTATCCGTGTGCATCAGAATCCACCTGGAAGGCTTATTCACATGCAGACCGCCGGGCTCTGTCACCGGTTTCTGGTTCTGGGGGTCTCTGGTGAGGCTGGGGGACTTGCTGTTCCTCTGCTGCCCTCTGTTGCCGACGCTGCTGGTCGAGGTACCGCCTTTGAGAACCACTGCAGATTTAGCCCTTGCTACGTGTCAACTAGAACCAGCTGCATATATGTTGCTCATGCATCACCTGGGGCCTTGTCAGAAATGCAGCATCCAGGGAACCCTCCTGCACTGTTGGTGGGAATGTAAACTGGGACAGCCACTACAGAGGACAGTATGGAGGTTCCTTAAAAAAGTAAAAATAGAGCTGTCATATGACCCTGCAATCCCACTGCTGGGCATATATCTGGAGAAAAAATGTGGCCCCAAAAGATGCGTGTACCGTACCCAGTGTTCACCGCAGCACTGTTTACAGCTGCCAAGACATGGAAGCAACCTAAATGTCCATCAACAGAGGAATGGATAAAGACAAGGTGGTGCATGCACACAGTGGAATACTACTCGGCCATTAAATGGATGATATAAGGCCATTTGCAGCCACATGGATGGACCTAGAGAGTCGTACTGAGCAAAGCAAGTCAGACAGAGAAGGAGATATATGACATTCCTTATATGTGGAATCTGAAAAGAAATGATACAAATGAACTTACAAAACAGAAGGAGACCCACAGACTTAGAAAGTGAACTCATGGTTGCCAGGAGGAGGGGATAGTTAAGGACTTTGGGAAGGTCATGTACACATTGCTATATTTAAAATGGTAAACCGACAAGAACCTATTGTATAGAACAAGGAACTCTGCTCAGTGTTAGGTGCCAGCCTGGATGGAAGAGGGTTTGAGGAAGAACAGATACATGAGTATGTCTGGCCGAGTCCCTTCACTGTTCACCTGAAACTATCACAGATTAGTCATTGGCTAAATGGCAGCCCGCTCCAGTGTTCTTGCCTGGAGAGTCCCCTGGACAGAGGAACCTGGCAGGCCACAGTCTATGGGGTTGCAAGAGTGGGACACGACTGAGTGACTAAGCACACACATACCCCAATACAAAATGTTTTAGGTAATAAAAAAAAAAAAGAAATGCAGCATCTTAGGCTCTAGCCCAGACCTACTGAATCAGAATCTGCATTTTAACAAGATCCCACATGATTGATGGGACTTCCCAGGTGGCCCAGTGGTAAATAATCTGCCTGCCAATGAAGAGGCCGCAGGAGACGTGGGTTAGATCTCTGGGTTGGGAAGATCCCCTGGAAGGGGAAATGGCAATCCCCTCCGGTATTCTTGCCTGGAGAATCCCATGGACAGAGGAGCCTGGTGGGCCACAGTCCATGGGGTTGCACAGAGTCAGACGCGATTCAGTGACTTAGTCCTTTGCAGGCGACTGCTCTGTGACAGTCACTGTGGCCGGAGGTGGCCTTGGGACCAGACCACACAGGCAGCCTGCAGGGATGGTGGAGGGCTCAGAGGGGAAGAAGGACTGGACTCTGCTGGGTTCTGGGTTAGAGCCAGAGCTGGGCGGTGGAAACTGCACAAAGCCCGTTATTCCCGTATCGCAAGACCTTTCTCACAGCTGCAGCCATCTCAGACTCCTGCAGCCTTGAGAGGTGGGCGTTCCTGTTGGATTAGCGCTTACTGAGCCCTCCCAGAGCCTGCGGTGTTCTCACCTGAGAATCCCATGTCAGAGGAGCCTGGTGGGCTACAGTTCATGGGGTCGTAAAACATTCAGACATGACTTAGGGACTAAACAACAACAGCCATCTTCCTGACAGCATCTTCTCTGGCAAGCTGAGGTCCACCTGGCTACAGCTGAACTCGCTGAGATGAGTTCAACTCTGTATTATTCCAAGAAATAATTTTTGATCATTTTCTTAATTCTAGAGAAGATGACATATTTATTTTAAATCACTCACCTAAGAAGTATAGTGAAATTATTTATCATTAAATTGTTTATCATTTAAAAAAAGGAGCTCACCTCATCAGATTCATTCTTTGCACATTCTGCCCTAAAGTTTTGCAAGTACTCGGGAGACCGTGGCAGACAGATGAGCCTATAGATTGGGGCAGAGGGCCACTTCGCTGCGGATTCTTCTCAACAGCCACAAGACTGTGTAATGAAACCTGAAGTCCATAATTATAATCTGGAGGCATTGTCTAATCCAGGAGAAAGTGAACAACAGCAGAAAAAGATGTTCTGAAATAGCTAGAAAGTTCAGTGAATTAGAACCCAAAGTGTCCCTTTCCTGGGTAAATGAAAGTCCAATGCATTTTCCTTTCTTTCAAATTGATTAAGTGACAAACATTTGGAATTCTTAGCTGTTACTTCCTTGAAAGAGGAAAATAGTGCCTGACATCGGCAAGTATATTTCCTGCCCTTGTTTCCCAGCGATTACAAGTTAAAGAGAGAGGAATGGTGGGGGGAGAGAAACACTCTAGGAAGACAGTCAAAGCCTCTAGACTTCACAGTAATGATGCCAAAGTTTAAAATTCCCTTTAGTTGTGAGCCAGGGCGAGCAGTGCCACAAAGGAAGCAGGGTGCGTCTTGGGTACCTGTTTCACCTGAAGATTCGTACGCGGAGGGGACAGTGGTACACAGTCTGACTAGTAATTCATGTTGAACATTCTGCTTATATTCAAACAAACACAAATTATTTATGGACTAGGCAGTAACTTGCATACCATTTTTTTTTTTTTTTGGTGTATGTATATCAATTTTTACATGAGACTTAAAGAAATTAGGTTTTTGTGGCTGGCTACAATGGGTGATGGGCTTCCCAGGTGGTATGGCGGTAAAGAATCTGCCTGCCTATGCAGGCCATGCAGGAGATGTGAGTTCTATCCCTGGGTGGGCAGGATCCCCTTGAGGAGGGCATGGCAACCCACTCCAGCATTCTTCCTGGAGAAGCCCATGGACAGAGGAGCCTGGTGGGCTGCAGTCCTTGGGGTCACAAAGAGTTGGACACAACGGAGTGCCTAAGCACAGCACAGCACATGGTGAATTATATTGATTGAATTTTCTAACATTGTTCAACCCTGCATCCCTGGAATAAACCCCAGTTGGTTATGTGTGTGTGTGTGTGTGTGTGTGTGAATGATACATCTTTCACTGAATTTAATTTGGTAAACATTAAATTTTTTGTCAAGTATTCACTGTTGGTTGTGCTGGGTCTTCGTTGCTGTGCAGGCGTTTCCCTAGCTGTGCTGAGTGGGGCCCGTCTCCATGGCAGTGGCTTGTCTTGAGCAGCACGGGCTCGAGGGCACTCGGGCTTCAGTCCTTGTGGCAGTGGGCTCAGTAGCTGTGGCTCCCGAGCTCTGGAGCACAGGCTCAGTATCCGTGGTGCACGGCTTAGTTGCCTGCAGCTTGTGGGATCTTCCTGGACCAAGGATCAAACTCTTGTCTCCGGCACTGGCAGGCGGATTCTTTATCTCTGAGCCACCAGGGAAGCCTTGTTAGGCATTTTTGTTAAGAGTTTTCGCATGTATTTTCCTGATGGCTCTTGGTGTTTAGTTTTTTTGTGTGTGTGTGTTTTTGCCTGGTTTTGATTTTGGAGTGATCCTCATCTCATAGAATACAGTGGAAAGCATTCTGTCTTCTTCAATTTCCTAAAAGTATTTGTGAGGAATTAGTATTATTTTTTTCCTTAAATGTTTGGTAGAATTCATCACTGAAATCATTTGGACCTGGAGTCTTTTTCATGGGAATATATCTTTCCCTGAAAGTTCAGTTTCTCTAATAAATGTAAGCTTATTCAGATTGTTTTCCCTATTGACTTTTATTAATTTGTGTGTTTCATGGAACTTGTCAACTTAATTTAAATTATTGAATTTATTGGCATAAAGTTGTTCATAATGCCCATTTTTAATATATATAAGCTGTAGTGATATCACCATTCTTATTCCTGATTTTTGCAATTTTGTCTTTCTCTCCCATTTACCTGCTAATATTAATTAGAGATTTATTAGTTTTATTGACCTCAGAGAGCTAGCTTCTAATTTCATTGTTTTATTCCCTATATTTTTTGTTTTCTATTATATTTAGTTTTGAGTCTATTATTTCCTTTCTTCTGCTTGCTTTGGGTTTCATCTACATTTTTTTTTCTCCCTAGTTTCTTAACATGGAGGATAATAAAGCTATTAATTTGAGACTTTTTTCTTTTTTAATGTAACATTTAGTGTTTTAAACTTTCCTCTAAGTCTGCGTTAGCTGCTGTGCTGCTGCTAGGTCTCTTCAGTCGTGTCTGACTCTTTGCAACCCCATAGACGGCAGCCCACCAGGCTCCCCTGTCCCTGGGAGCCTCCAGGCAAGAACACTGGAGTGGGTTGCCATTGCCTTCTCCAGTGCATGAAAGTGAAAAGTGAAAGTGAAAAGTGAAAGTGAAGTCGCCCAGTCGTGTCCGACTTAGCGACCCCATGGACTGCAGCCTACCAGGCTCCTCCGTCCATGGGATTCTCCAGGCAAAAGTACTGGAATGGGGTGCCATCGCCTTCTCCGCTGCTTTAGCAGTGCCCCACAAATTGTAATATGTTTTTTTTTTTTCACTTTCATTCAGTTCAAAATACTTTCTGATTTTTCTTTTGATTTCTTCTTTGTCTTATGGGTTATTTAGAGATGTGCTATTTATTTTTCAATTACAATATTTAAGAATTTTCCAAAGTTCATTCTGTTATTAACTTCTAATTTAATTCCATTATGGATAGAGAGCACACGTGTTTGCCGTCAGTCCCTGTCATACACTGGCGTGTTTCACGCTCAGCGGGCCATCTCCCCTGCTGAGTGTTTCGTGTGCGCTTGGCGTGTAGCGCCCTGTTGTTGGGTGTCATGTTCTTGGCATTAGATCAGCTTTGTTGACAGTGTCCGCATCTTCTGTCCTCCTGACCTCCTGTGTGTTTGTTCTATTAGTTCTGAGATCTTAGACTATCATTGTGGGTTTACCTATTTTTCCTTGCAGTTCTGGTGCTTTTTTTCATGCACTTAAAAATTCTGTAATTGGATGTCTAAACGTCAAGGGCTGTTACGATCTCTTGATTGGTTGTCTCCTTTATCGTTGTGAAATTACCCGTTACTTAATTAGAAAGACTTTGTCTGATGGCAGTAGAGCCCTGCCAGCTTAATTTAGATCGACATTAGTGTGGTGTGTCTGCTTTCACCCTCTCACTCTGCGACTTCGTGTTTGCAGCGAGTTGTATTGTTGCGGTGGTGGCTTTATTGGTGGTGTATATTTGTGGCACGTCTTTAACTCATGCAGTCTACCTTCAAGCGGTAGTGTGCTATTAGTATATAGTGTAAGAATGTTAGAAGAGTACAGCAGTATTTCTTTTCTCCCGGTCTCTGTGTTATTGTTCTCATAAGTTTTATTTCTGTGTTTGTCATAAACTTTATCACTAATTGTTATTATTTTTGCTTTAAATAATCAATTGCCTTTTAAATGGATTTAAATAATAAGAAAAACAGGTGTTTATGTTAACCTACACAGTTACCATGTCTGGTGTTTTTTATTGTTTAGTACATATCTGAATTTTTGCCTGGTATCACTTTCCTTCCTCCTGAATGACTTCCTTTAAACTTTCTTAAGGTGCAGATCTTCTGGTGATGAATTCTTTTAGCTCTCGTATGTCTGAACAACGTCTGTATTTCACTTTGCTTTGAAAGCTGTTTTCATTGGATATAAAACTCTAACTTGACGGTTTTTTCGCTTCAGCCCTTCACAGACGGCTCCATGGTCTCCTGACTTGCATTGTTTCCAACGAGCAATCCGCTGTCACCTCTGTCTCAATCTGTCAGGCAGGTCCTGTCTGCCTAACGTGTTATATGCCCATCTGGGTGCGTCCGTCATGTTGTCTCTGCTTTTTATTTTATTTTTTTCCTCCAGGAGTTCAGCTGTCATGTGCCTAGGTGTGGTTTGGCTTTCTATATCTTGTTTGGTTTTTACTGGCCTTCTTAAATGTGAAAATTTAGGCCTTTAAGCAAATTGGGAAATTTAGAATGTTTAAATCTTTTGCTTCTCATTCTTTCTCTCCCATCCTTCTCTCCTCTTCTTCTCAGACTTTAATTGCTATACATGACATTGGTAGATAGAGAAATAGAAGGCAGTCTCGTAGATCCTCAAGACTCTAATTTTTTCCAGTCTTTATTTCTCTCCGTTTTATAGACTAAAATACATTGTCTTCAAGTTCATATACTTTCTTCTTTCCATTTTGCTCTTAAGGCTATTCAGGAGACTTTATGATTTCAGATTTTTATTTTTCATTTGGTTTTATTTGCTTCTTGTTCATTATAAGCATATTTTGTTTATGCTGTGAATAGAGTTTTTGTGATAAAATATCACATGCATAGTTTGAATAGGCTTTTAAAACCTTTGTAATTCGAAAATATGGGTTTTATAGGGATCAGCCTTTAGGATTGCTTTTGACATTTCTCTTGTGTATGCTGCTGCTAAGTCGCTTCAGTCGTGTCCGACTCTGTGCGACCCCATAGACGGCAGCCCACCAGGCTCCCCTGTCCCTGGGATTCTCCAGGCAAGAATACTGGGGTGGGTTGCCATTTCCTTCTCCAATGCATGTAGTGTTTTATTGTTGCTGTATGTGTGTACTCATTTTGGATTGTAATCTGGATGTTGTGGATGATACATTTTAGATACTCTGGATTCTGTTATTCTTGAAAAATGTTGATTGTTTTGTTTTCTTTCATCAGGGAGTTATCTTGAACTAAGTCTGATTCCAAGCCCTGTCTTTCTTTTGTTGGGCAGTAGCTAAGTCTTTTCAGTTCTCTTAACCTTTGACTGAAGCTTGCAGTCTTCCTCACACACATATAGCCACAGATTTGGGCACAGTTTTTAGCACAGAAAGTGGGACTTTTCTCAGATTCTCCTTTTCTGGAATTTCACCCCTCACTTGATTGCTGCTGAGGATGCCTCAGGCTGTCTTAAGCGGCTCCTTAAGCTGGTGACACCTGGAGGGTTTTCTATCCAAGTTTTCAGTGCCTCATGCAGCACTCACTAGTGAAGGCGTGTAAGTGAAAAGTGGAAGCGAAAGTCGCTCAGTCGTGTCAGACTCTTTGCGACCCCAAGGGTATAGTCCATGGAATTCTCTAGGCCAGAATACTGGAGTGGGTAGCCTTTCCCTTCTCTGGGGGATCCTCCCAACCCAGGGATCTAACCCAGGTCTCCTGCATTGCAGGCGAATTCTTTACCAGCTGAGCCACCAGGGAAGCCCAAGAATACTGGAGTGGGTAGCCTATCCCTTCTCCAGCGGATCTTCTCGACCCAGGAATCAAACCAGGGTCTCCTGCATTGCAGACGGATTCTTTACCAACTGAGCTGTCATGGAAGTTGGTGTGTACTGGTCTTAAAAAACAAAAATTCCATCTATTTCCTTTTCCTTCATTCAAGTGTAGACCGTTTTTGCCACTTTTGTGACTTCTGCTGCTGCTGCTGCTAAGTCGCTTCAGTCGTGTCCGACTGTGTGACCCCATAGACGGCAGCCCACTAGGCTCCTCTGTTCCTGGGATTCTCCAGGCAAGAATACTGGAGTTTGTGACTCCTAATGTGTTTTAAATCTAAAGTTCAATATTTGTTATTTGGAAGGGGATTATTCTATTAGATTCCCTTCTCCTATTATTAGAAGCAGACTCTCCTCTTTCCCTAATGTTTTAAGTTTTATCTCTGGCTCTAGGTTCTTAACCCTGCCTTGGCTTGCCCCCTACCAACAGAGCGTGGCTGCCCCACTTGGCCCCTAGTGAGTCTCAGTCTTCTGCTTCTCCTTGAGGGACTGTGGGCTGTAGTGTCTCCATTCCTATTGGCCTCATTCCAGGATGAGCTTTATCCTGTTATACCTGACCTTCTGGCTCTAGGCCCTCCTTCTCCAAACCATCTTCAACATCTTTGCCCAAAACTCCCTAGGGTATCACAGTCTTAGTTTCTGCCTTGCTCAGACAGCTTCATCAGATTGTCATTGCCTATCACGGGGTCTCCTTGCTCGCAGAGGGTGGGATATTGGTAGTTCTGGAAGCCAGCTGCCTTTACATTCATCTTCACAATCCTTTCTTCATAGTTTATAGCTTAGGTAAAGGAGGTAGAAGGTAGAGGTGAAGGTAAGGAGGCAGAGTGAGTAGAAACGCGTCACTTCAACTTCACGCCAAGACTTTACTCTCAGCACGTAGCACAGCTTCAGAATTTCAGGGAAGTGAAAAACCTGGTTTTCCTTCAGATAAATTGGCCCCCTCTGGCTTACCACCTGAGCGTCACGGGCATTTGCAGTTGGGGGCAGCCTACCTGTCTGACCTCATTCTTCCTCACCCCTCCAACTTCACAGTTGCCTCCAGCTTGGTCTCCCTCCCCATTGAGCAGGTTCCACGCTCGTTCACCTGCTTGTGGATGAGCGAGTGTGAAGAACTCATTCTTTGAGGCCCAATTCCAATTCCTGTTCCTCCGTGAAGTCTTCCCTGATTGTCAACAGTGGAAACTCATCTTGCTCTGTGTGGGGCTTTCTTGCTCCTAAGTTATTTAGCCAAGTTTCATTGCAAGTAACAGAGACCCCTTTAAACAAACTTCGTTGTTCTTGGAGTAGTTTAGAATGTATTTTAAGGAAGCTTCAGTGCCTAACTTGCTGTTTCTATTCTCTGAATCCCTATTCTATATTCCCAAGAAAGATAATCGGGCATGTGTAGCTTGGGTTAGATACATCCCCTTCCTCCAGTCTGCCCAGGCTCGGAGAGCAAGGTGACGTGTAATAAACGTGGCAGCCTGCAGGAGAGCGTTCCCGTGATCGGAGGGCTGATCAAGGAGAAAAACTTGACCCCGCGGTGGCAGGGCTGCACACATGCTCGACTGGGCGATTCCTGGGCAGGTTTGCATGGAGGGGAGGGGAGAGGGCCCTCAGGGCAGGGCTGTTTCTGGGGACTCCTCGGAAGAGGAGGAGGACGTGGAAGGTCCAGGGGAAAGCATAATGGGAGACGGGGTTTGCCCATGTCTAGGTGATGTCACCCGGCAGTGTGCTGGGGAGTCTCCAGGTCCCTGAGCTCCGAAGGGCATCGGCAGCTTAGGGTCTTACAATCACAAGAGCCTGTCTTATTGATGGCCGGCACAGGCTGGGTGGAGTTCTGTGGGGTATGCAAACCAGGTTGTTTCTAAATGACCGAAAATCTGCTTGTCTGGGCTATTTTTAAAATAATTGGATATGTACAAATTTGAGTTTGGCATCAGCAGGCTTTTGAGCTAACAGGTCTCAGAGTTCAGTGAAGAAATAAACAACCTGTGGGCCAATACACGTGGGTCATCTTCAGCTCATTTGTGTAACACCGGGAAGCACCTCTGTTGATCTTAGTAGCGGCGAGGGCCGTGGAAAGAGGTGACAGTTTCCAAGGAAAGCTAGGGCTTCTACAGTCGCTCTTTCAGCCCTCGTTACGACCAACTCAGCATTATAGATGTTGGTGTGCATACCATCTCCTGGAAGCTCCCTGGCATATTTATCCATGTGTTAGCTAGAGTACCCTAAACCTATATATGTGGAGAATACAGAGCAGGGTTTGTTGGACAAATGAATGAATGAATGAGTGAATGAACGCTTTTTTCCTTCTCTGAAATGCCCTGCATCTGTCTAAAATCTGCTCATGCAGGGTCATCTCCCCGGTGATGCTTTCCCTGATTGGTCTTCATTTTGTTTCTTCTGGGCTCCTCTATTCCACTGCATTGACGCACTGGTTACGTCTGTACTCCTAATGAAATTGCAAGCTTCTAGAAGGCTGGGGATATGGCCTCCATCTCTTTAACCTTCTACATGGCTGGAGTCGTGCCCTGCCCGGGGAGTGTAGAATGCTCGCCTGTTTGGTTGGGCGTGTGCTAGGCAAGGCCCCAGTCCTCATGTGGGTGGGGGGAGCCCCCCTGGCGGCTCACCTGGAGAGTCGGGACAGCAGTTGTGTTTCAGGAAAGCCTGGGTGGCCAAGCAGATGACCAAAGGTGACCGGTCCCAGAGGGGCAGCTCAGACAGGAGGGCAGGGGTAAAGTCAGTGCCGGGAGAGCGTGGGAGAGTGCAGGTGAGATCCATGGCCGGGTCAAGGCGAGCAGTTCAGGACTGATACTGCGCATGGGGGTCCTTGGCCAGAGCGTGTGCTTTGCAGAGTGCACGCGGGTGGGCTGAGCCGGTTCCCGTCCCAGGGTCTGCCGTGCACTGGGAGGCCACTGAATGCCATTGTATTTTCTCAACTCCTGTTGTTGTTGTTCCGTTGCTAAGTCGTGTCCAACACTTTTTGAACCCCATGGACTGTAGCCCGCCAGGCTCCTCTGTCCATGGGATTCTCCAGGCAAGAGTACTGGAGTGGGTTGCCATTTCCTTCTCCAGGGGCTCTTTCCGACCCAGGGATTGAACCCGCATCTCCTGCACTGGCAGGCGGATTCTTTACTACTGAGCCACCAGATTCCTAAGTGCCATCCTAATTACAGAAGACAGAACTTATGTGACAGCAGAAAGACAAGTTACTGCACGTAGAATACCAAGTGTGTGTTCATCCTGTGATTTCGTTCACTTTATTTACTGCCGCACCTTAGAGGAGCAGAAGCTTCCATTTCCATCCGGCCTGTGTGCGGATATAAAAGATTAAAGCGTCGGAGAGAGGAGAAACTTTAGCCAGACCCCGTTTTTCTAAAGCTCAGAGTCCCCGAAGTGTTTATTTGCACAGATAGCCGTCTCTGTCTGTTCAGTGTCTGCACACAAATAAAAGCCCTTCCGGGTGTAGCTGCTTCACCAACAGCGATGCTGTCTGCTTCCCTGATATGCACAGCTTGTGGGTGAAATAACTACTCTTCTGTAATAATTTGGGTGCTTAATTTGGACAGTTTGAAAGCTGGGTGTTATTTTTTTGTCTCTGCCCACACCTGATGGCATTTTGAAATCCCTGCAGCCATGTCGAGTGGCGTGGCTTTTGACCGATGCCCCGACAGAGATAAGGGGCACGCGTGCTCCTGAATCCCAGAGGCGACCACGCTGCCGCAGTCATGGCTCCGTAAACAGCCCTTGGGAACCAGGGGCCGGAGGAATGTCTTGTGTTGCAGCCTGACAGCCTCAGCATTCGTGACTGGTCATTCTAGAAGCCAAGCCTTTAACTCTTCGTTACATCTGTTATTTAACAGTTACGCATCTTTGAATGCATGCTGGTTGGCGGGTTTCCACCAAAATGGTCTTCCCTGTACTTGAAACACTTCTGAAAAGTAAAGCTTCATCCCTTCCTAAGTGACAGTGTATGCCACACGTCAGCAATGGCGTGCTTGTTCTTAGTGCCCTAAATCTTGGGAAGAAATGTTCTTCTACCCTTGTCCAAAGCAGATTTTCTGTCTAGGACTAGCCCTTCAGAATACTATGGAGCACGCTCAGCTGTGAATGTTTTGCCATCTCTGTGCTGTTGAGATGACAAGCAGATGCCGATCAGTTTAAACTCTTGGACCCCCTCTTCTTTTAAGGAGAGTGCTACAGATAGATGGATGGGAGGCACTGAATAGACTGGAGCTTGTAGAATGGCAAAACGCACAGATGGAGTGGGGACGATAAAATTCCTCGAAAGCACGAGCCAAGTGTGTGATGAACTAAAATTAACCGTAGTGTGCTAGGCAGTGTGGGAGTGGGAAGCGACAACAAGCTCTGCTCCTGACAACTCGCGCGACCTTGGCCGACTTCTTGGGGCCTCAGTCTCTGTAGTGAGGCCTGGTTCCAGCTGATGATGTCCTTTCTAAGGTCCAAGACGCTCGGCTCTAAGATCTCGTGATAAGGAACGTTCCTTGACAATTTAATTGCACTTCATGGAGGTAACGTTGCTGTTGTCTTGGCATGTGATTTACGCAGAGGTTCACCCCGGGGAGGAGGTGAGAACAGGCCTGAATTTACAACTGCAGACGCTGAGGTCTCGAGTCTGAGTGATGCCAAGGGCCAAGGGCAAATGCATTGACACTAGCTGGTCCCTCTGACCTGCGGCAGAAAAGCCCTACCCGGGCAGCGTTGCTCCATTGCCCCGGCCGTGCAGGTCTGTGCGCTGGGAGGGGAGGCCTGCTCACCTGGCTGTGAAGACAGCCTCTCCCATTCCCCATCCTCCCCTTCTCTCACTCACCTCTTTCTGCTTCCCGAGCACCTTCTCCTCCCTTCTGGCTTGTCTCCTTAGCATCTTCTTTCCCATTATCAGCATCTTCACCTGGTTTTCCAGCCGTGCTTTCCCATGAGCCTCTGGCATCCTGGGAAAAAAACAAAGATAGAGCTGTGTCCCCTTCCCTTGTAGTTCATCTGGAAATTCAATCAACTTTTCTGTTAGTGTCGGGAATGGTGTGTGTGTGTCAGAGAGAAAGAGAGAAAGAAGGGGAAAGAGACTGTTACAGTTGGTGGGACAGTACCAGGGTTTTGAGATCAAAACCAAGCAAACTCAAGAGCGGTGGCCCTGGAGACACGGTTCAGTACCGTGGAAGCTGCATCTGGGAGGTAGGGCTTGAGGAAGCTGAGACTGCCTGGTATCTTGTATTTCACGCTGATAACTTTTGCCACGCGAGAGTCCGTCCCCAAGCCACCTGGCAGGCCTTGCTACCCCGTCCCGAGGGATGAGAACATGCCACCCCCAAACCTGCTGCTTTGGCCTGCTAATCACTTGGAGCTGAAAGCACCGGAGAAGCAGCGGCTTCAGGCAGGGAGCTCTGCCCTCCCTGTCTCCACTTCTGAGCAGAGCCTGGGCTTCCTGGGAGAAAGGCGTCCCACTCCACCAGGAAGAGGGAAACGTTCTTATCGTTGGAGAAGGGGATTTGAAGCTGAGATGGGTCTGCACTCAGACACCTTTTTCCTAGAATAACCCTTCTCTCCCGTTCGTTTCCCCCATATACTTCCAAATCACTTTCCCATTAACCCGTTTTTCCTTTATTATGTCCCATCTCTGTAGTTTTATCATTCTTTGTTAAAAGTGTATAAACCCCTGGGTCTAACTGATTCTTTGGGTGTCATTTCTTTCTGTGAAGTCACCTGTCCCATGTAAAAATATTAACATCAAGTACAATTTGTGTGTTTGTTCTTCTGTTAATCTGGCTTTTGTCAGTTTAATTCACAGGTTCCAGGCACAGAACTGAAGAGGGTAGAGGAGAAGCCTTTCCTCCTCTAGAGAGCCCAAGCAGCTGGTTATGTGCCCAGTACCCCTCTGGAGCAGTGCTCCAGTGCTCTGCTCTGGAGCCATACAGACAGATCTGTTTGTTCTGTGGAAAGTGTAGGCAGATGGCTGAGCACAGGGGTTTGCTGTTTTCTGAAAGCAGCATACTGCCCTTTTTTGCCTCTGGTGAATCTGCACTGTTCATATGAGGACCACATACCTCATGTAGGTTAATTTAGGTTTAGGACCTTTAGGGGATGACCTTTAGGCTTCTGAACTCTGAGTGAATGTGATTTATAATGTGAATTATAAGCCAGGCAGGTTTTCTGAGAACCCTGACCCCAAGAATGATCTGAATGTGAGTTGAGGGACTGTCTGGACACTCAGGAATGCCTCCAGGCCTGCTGTGGCCAGGTGTGCACTTTGGGGATGGTGTGTATGGGGCTTCTCTGATGACTCAGTAGTAAAAAATCCATCTGCAGTGCAGAAGACACGGGTTCCGTCCCTGGGTTGGGAAGCTCCCCTGGAGGAGGAAATGGCAACCCACTCCAGGATTCTTGTCTGGAGAGGACAAGAGGACAAGAGGACTACAGTCCATGGGGTCTCAAAGAGTCAGACACAGCTGAGCAACTGAACACACTTGTATTGGAGCAGAAGTATACTTTGGGGAAAAATCAAGTGGTGGAGAACTTGGTCATTCATTTCACTCTGTGACTTCAAAGTCTCGGAATTTCCATGCTCTGAAAATGTGCTGTCCTTCTGGACATGCCCGTGACCAGTGGTCACATAGCTTCTGGGACTTTAGGAGGAGCTGCTCACGCCCTTGGTCTTTGTGCTTGAAGATGTGAACTGGCGAGACGCATGGCCAGCCCAGAGGGCAGCAGGGGTCCTGGGCTTACTCTGGGCATGCAGTCCCGTCTGCCCAGCTCAGGCTCCCGGCAGTGTGTGTGCAAGACTCTCTTGGTTCCATGAATCTTGTGAGATTTTTTTTCTGGATCCTTGTCATGGGTTTTGGACCTGAAGTCGGTTCTCAAAACAGATCCCAGATTTTGTTGATGAGGAGAAGCACAGTGTGAAGAGTATTGGGAGCTAGGGGGTGTGGGTTCGAACCCCGGCCCTGCCATCACGGCAGTGAGACCCTGCATGAGTCACGTGCCTGCCCGATCATCACCATCTCTGCCTGCATGCTGAGGGATTCCCTCCCCACTTCCAGCTTTTATCCACGCATCCCAGTCTGCACGTAGGAGTGGGAGGCCCCTCTTCTGGGGAGATCTGCCTGCCAGTTTTGATCTGCGTCTTGTCTGTGTGGGTCCCATGAGGGGGAAAGAGGAGGAATCCAGACTGAATGGTGAATGAGAGCTGAGGAACACGGGGAATGCCTTTCCCCGTGAAGTCTGTGCTTGTGAGACAAGATAAAAATACAACGGATCCTTTTGAAATCTCCCAAGAAGTGTCTTCAGATGGAAAAATACCATTAGAAGTATGCAGGCAGTCACTGAAGGTTTTGAGAATGATGGTCGGCACTTTACAATTTCCACTGAAAATTAAACTCTTTCTTTATTTCGCACATATTTAGGTGGCACAGACTGGAGTAGATGCAGCCGTGAACAGAACAGACAAAATCCTTGCCCTCCCGGGACGGACAGACTAGTGGAGAGATGGACAGTGAGCAGAGTAAACGATATATGTCATTTGCAAATAGTTGTAAGTGCTGTGGAGGACATATACTTTTTTTTTTTAATTGGCTGTGCCACAGGGCTTGCGGGATCTTAGTTTCAGCGTGCAGGATCTTTCGTTGTGGCTTGCAAACTCTCAGCTGTGGCACGTGGAATCTTAGCTCCCTGACCAGGGATCGAACCTGTGCCCCTTCAGGAGAAGCATGGAGCCCTTACCAACAGGCTGCCAGGGAATTCCCCAGAAGGACTTATATATATATATATTTTTTTTTTTTTGGGGGGGGGGTGGTGACCATTGAGTTTTATTTTATTATATACAAATATCAAGGGCTAAAAATATCTTTAAGGAGTCAAGGACAGAGAATAAAGTGAAGCCATTTATTCATGTGGATTTTATTAAATAATCATCAATTCTGTGTGTTTATGAAGAATGGATCCTTTTAAAATTTATTTAAAAATATAAAACATTTAAATTAGCTCTAGGATTTGCCTTTGAAGTGACATGTTAAAGTATGTAGACGTACTAGTTTTTCCAATCAGTTCAGTTCAGTCACTCAGTCGTGTCCGACTCTTTGCGACCCCATGGACTGCAGCACGCCAGGCTTCCCTGTCCATCGCCAACTTCCAGAGTTTGCTCAAACTCATGTCCATTGAGTCGGTGATGCCATCCAACCATCTCATCCTCTGTCGTCCCCTTCTCCTCTTGCCTTCAATCTTTCCCAGTGTCAGGGTCTTTTCCAGTGAGTCAGCTCTTTGCATCAGGTGACCAAAGTATTGGAGTTTCAGCCTCAACATCAGTCCTTCCAATGAACACCCAGGACTGATCTCCTTTAGGATGGACTGGTTGGATCTCCTTGCAGTCCAAGGGACTCTCAAGAGTCTTCTCCAACACCACAGTTTTTCCAATAGAAGAAGGGAAAATTAAAAAACAATAAAATAATTATAAAATAAAAAAAAACAATGTAAAGAAAAAAGAGGCGTCAGGGACATATACTATTTTTTTAAGGATGTATACTTTTAAAGGACCAACGGATGGGAAGAATTTCATTCTTGCCGTGTGCAAAGCCTGTCGTTTGGAGAGGTGGCGTGGTGATGCCTAACGTCATAAGGTCGCAGACCATGTGGTGTTGAGATCCTGCTGCTCAGTGTGGGCTCCACGGGCCAGCGGGCCCGGCATTCGCTGAGCTTAACTCAAAACGCAGATCCTCAGCCCCGCCCCAGATGGCAGCGTCCCAGCCAGCTGTGGACAGGCGGTCCGCCGGCTCGTTCACGTCCAAGTCTGACCGGTCATCGGAGGCCCCTGCTCAGAGCACGTCCGCTTATGTGTGGTGACCTTGGGCAGGACCTTCACTGACCGTTGATTCCTCAGTTTCCTCCTGAGTGAAGTGAGGAGACTAGAGTGGCCTTGACGTTCTCTGCTCTGGCCGAGTCCTTCTCTGTTTCCTAGTATGTCCCTCCCCTGCCATCATGTTCCGCATCCATCAGACCAGACTCTCTCTGAGATGGTAGAGGTCAAGACGGTGCGTGGGGAGCTGATACTCTGGATGCTGTGTAATTCCCAGGATGTGCTCTTATCTCTAAACAGAGTGTTCCAGATGCCCAAGGGGCTTCCCAGGAGGCTCAGTGGTAAAGAATCCGCCTGGCAATGCAGGGGACGCGAGTTTGATCCCTGGGTCTGGGAGATCCCCTGGAGGAGGGCATAGCAACCCACTCCAGTGTTCTTGCCTGGAGAATCCCATGGAGCCTGGTGGGCTACAGTCCACGGGGTTGCAGAGTCAGACACAGCCGAGCGACTAAGCAGGCTCGCACACTGGGTCCCGTGAGAGGGACAGCGGTGCCTTCTCTGAGCGTGTAACACTGCTCACCCACCTTCAGCGGGTGTGTGCTTTGAGCAGAACCACAGGTGTGGCGGCTGCTCTGTAGACAGAGCTCCTATCGTCTCTGGCTAGGCCCCTCATGGGCCCAGTGGTTCCAGATGCTCAAAGGCACGTTACCTCTGAGGCTGCGTGGAGAGTCGCTTCTGATGCTGTACTGACTGGTCCATATTAGCATCGGGCGTCACGCACTCCCCCTCCTGAGGCAGAGACACCACCCTGTGGCCTGGGCATGGAGCCTGGAATCTCGACGGTCTAATTTTGGCTCGGCTGTTACGTGCATACCTCATTTTATTATGCTTCCAAGATTTTTTCTTTTTTTAATTTTTTTAACCAATTGAAGGTTTGTGGCAACCCTGAAACGAGCAAGTCTTTGGGGCCTTTTTTCCAACACCGTCTGCCCACTTTGTGTCTCCGTGTCACAGTTTGTAACTCTCGTGGTATTTCAAACTGTTTCGGTGTTATTACATTTGTTACAATGGTCAGTGATCTCTAATCTTACAATTGTGAAAGGATCATGGCTTGCTCAAGGCTCCCGGTGACGGTTAGTGTTCTTTTTAGCAATACGTCAGGTATGAATGCTACTGTTTTAGACAATGCTATTGCCCACTAAATAGACTACCGCAGAGGACAAACATAGCTTTACCAGCCCTGGGAAACCAAAAAACTCCTGTGATACTCACTTTATCTCGGTGGTCTGGAACTAAGCCCCAGATACCTGTGAGGTGAGCCTGTGTTAACTTCTGGGGAGTTGAAGCAGGTCACCTCAGACGCCTGGATATCAGGCTGCTTATTGAACAGGTGAGGTTATAATAATAATTTCTACTTCCCAGGCAGGTTTTAGAGACTTCATTCTATAAATGATTTTGACAGCTATTTTTAAATGTGTGATTTCCACACTTAGGTCACTACATACTAACATGCTCTTTTTTTTTTTTTTTTTTTTTAAACGAGTGTGAAGTCCTCTCCCTGCTCCTGATGGTTTAATGACTGGAGCTTTGATGAACAGGTTGAGGCAAACGCCTATTAATGTTACTCTCGGGTTACCGTGGGTTAAGGAAACAGGCTTTGGCCTTTCTTGGCTGTTTCCGAACGAGTCACACCTTCCCGTTGTTCGTGTAGGTCAGCAGTGTGACCTACGTAAACTTAGGGTTGATCTCTTCCAGAATACAACTTGGGCTTTCTCCTTACGATGAAGTTAAGGGAGGCTGATGCATGCGTTGCAAGCGAGCAGAAGGACCTTTTCAGCAAAGCACTTGCTCAATCAGGGAGCTGCTAATTGAACGTCGGTTTGGGGCTGCGGTCAAATCTGCAGCTTTCCCAAGTGTCTCCTGGCCTGCTGGGGGCTCTAGGAAAGCTGTCTTCAGCTGTCACCGCTGTGTTCCGTTGGTGGGGTCACGCGATAGCTGCGTCTCACCTTACCGACTTGCAGTTCCAGATGAGCCCAGTGCTTGCTGGGATCGGGTATTTTCAGATCTTTGCTCTTGTCCTGTGAGACAGGCTTCTGGGCTCACTTGACCGACTGCTTAATCAGCTGCTGTCCATGCTGCGTAAAGCAGATGAGATCAGGGACAGTGTTTTATTAGCTGTGTAATTCTAGGCAACTGACAGAGTACAGCAGGTGAGCAAACACCATGAGCTTCCCTGGTGGCTCAGACGGTAAAGAATCCGCCTGTAATGCAGGAGACCTGAGTTTGATCCCTGGGTCGGGAAGATCCCCTGGAGGAGGGAATCTAACCCACTCCAGTATTCTTACCTGGAGAATCCCACGGACAGGGGAGCCTGGTGGGCTACAATCCATGGGGTTGCAAAAAGTTGGAAGCGACTGAGCAACCAGCACGCACACACAGACATCACGGCCACAGCCAGCACCAGGACTCCCTTGGGCACGCCACACCTCCCGTCACGTTCAGGCTGCAGGGAAAAGACGCGACCGTCACAACTTAACCAGGCAGAGGCCGTGCAGGGGACCGAGTCATAGACCGGATGTCCCTTCCAGCCCTTGGTCGTACCCCCCTTTATGTGGTTTCTTTGTGGGGGACGGAGATCATTCGAGACCTCTAGGATTCCTGGAGGCCTGTCAGGGAACAGAGTGCTTCGTGACAAGGTCTTGTCAGGTTTGGAAGCTGCTGGGATACATGTGGGTTAGATCTAGGAGCTCTAGAAGGATTGGGGGATTGGGAAGCGGTAACACTGGGATTGGGAAGTGGGTTTTGAGGGCCATGGTTGCCTTGACAGGGAGGTTAGCCTGGTCATATCCTAAGCTGTCATCCTGTTTATTTATCGCTTTGGCCGTGCTGGGTCTGCTTTGCTGCACCTGGGCTTTCTCCAGTTAGAGCAAGCGGGGGCCACCCTCCCGTTGCTGAGTATGGGTTCCAGAGCTCAACTGCCCCACAGCATGTGGGATCATCCTGGACTAGGGATCGAACTGCTGTCCCCTGCATTGCAAGGCAGGTCCTTAACCACTGGACCATCAGGGCATCCCAAGGTGTCATCTGAAGAAGAGTTTATACCGAGAAGAGGGTCTTGCCAAGCAACATGAAGCCCCTCCTTGGAGATGTCCCCCAGACTTGGGGCTCTGAGTGGGAGAAAGGTGGCAGGGGAGACAACGGAGATGCATCGGTCCGTTGGTGGCTGGCTCAGGGTGTCATGGATGCTCTCACCCTCTCTCACACAGAGCTGTGGCTCTCTGCCCTGCCTGGGCTCTCCCTGGTGTCCTTGGGAAGATCTCCAGTTTCCGTCCACTGGACCACATTGCAGGGCAGTCCACTGGGATTTATTGCCAGGACAGATCCAGCAGGAATGCTGTGGTTTTGTTCTCCCAGCGTCTCAGTAGGTTGGTACAAGATTGCTCACTTCTGTCACACCCATTTCCCATTTCCGAGTGTGTTGGCGTCAGCACGCGCAGCGTTTGGACCACCCCATGGCGTGGTAGGCATCTTGCAAACATATGAGTTGGATTCTTGACACATAGTTTTGGAAGTGGGCTAACATAGCACCTTGGATTTCAGTCTTGCAGGGATTGGCATCCCCTGAATGCATGTGAGTGGATTAGTGATCACGTGATCCTTAGCTTGTATATTTCCTGGCTGAGTGACCCAGTTAGAGGCCTGGCCCAGGGACAGAATGAGCAAGGCTCTCTGGGCACTGTCAGGAAACCTTCCCTGCTGGGGCTGGAGGCTCCTGCCATCCTGCTCATGGGCACACATGAGAAGGGAGAGAGCCCCTGCTGCTGGCTTGGCCCTGGGTCATTTCCTTTCCGGCTATGTGGGTAAATAGAAAGAAGTGAAAAATCCAATGGGCTTAGTATTAGAGCTTGTTTCATGGTGTGACATATGTCTTTTGGAAGGAGCCGTTGTGCATGGTCTTCTGATTTTTTCATCCAATTGTTAACCAAACTTGAAACATTTATGGGTTAATAGGTCCAGGGAGGAATGAATCATTATTGCATCCTTATCCGTGCCCAAGCTGAGCTTCGGAGAGGCTGAGACCCGGGGAAAGCCACAGGCTCGTAACTCACCAGGCTGAGCAGACTCCCGCCCCGGACTCCGTCTGTGCTCCTGTTGTCTCTCACGTGGTGAAGCGGCTCCATCTATAAGACGTGTGGTTGCTATGAATTACTGTTGTTGGTAAGGAGAGTTGGAAACACGCTCGTTTCTAGATTACCTTTCAGATATTCAAATTCATGCGCCAGTGGCATATGGCTAGGACTTCTATTTTTTCACTCACATGTCTTCCAATGTGCTTCACATCAGGTTTGAATTTTGAAAATGCCAACTGTATACTAACTGAATGTGAGAAATGAAGAAAACTTTCATAAATTAAGAAAAAAATTGGTGATTTATTTTTCTGTGTTCAAATAAACGAGCTGTACGAATTTATTTTCCCTCCATTTTGGTTTATTTGCATCTTTTAAAAATTTTTCTTTAGTTTTTATTTTTCTATTTGTATCTTGATACTGTTGGCAGGAACAATGTTGCCTGTGTATCCTTCGCTGATTTTCTACAAGAGACATCTACTATAGCACCTATCAAAGGACACGGGACCACGGCGGTCTCGCCATCACCTCTGTAGGTCAGGCGCATGGAGCTCACTTTGGGTGGAAGGAGAAGCCTTTGCTACCCTCAGATGGCTGTGTCCTCTCGGCCTGTCCAAAATTTTGGTCCAGCAATTACCTGATTCTGATTTCTTCCCATTTCGAAGAGTTTCAGTTGTAGGTGCCGTTTATACTTTTGTTGTTTAGCAGGTAGGAGATTCTCGAGCAGTTTAATAAAGGAAGGATTTTATCGCAGGCTAGTCGCAGGGAAGATGAGTCCAGTGTATGAGTTTTGCATAACTTTCATCAGCGTCAGAGGCACCATCACGGGAAGGAGCGCTGGCTCGTGGATCAGAAAACCACCCAACGGAGAGAGCTCCGGCGTGGGGCCCGACGAGGCTCACAGGCTTCGCTACGTCTGCTTGTGGAAACGACCCCCACCCCCGCTGTCAAACTGATTAAAATGCACCACAGTCCACATGCCGTAGAATTTATGTGTTAGACGTCTTCAAATCTCCGTTACTATTCATTGTCAGGTAGGACTTTATACCCTACTAAGAGAAAATGCTGCCTAATATAATGAGATGCAGTCATTTCAGAGTTCACATGTAGAAAAATGTGCTTTTCTAGAACTATGAAATGAATATGATTCATTTCATATTGTGATACTGTGAAATGAATATGATGATACTCTGATACTATGAAATGAATATGATGAAATGTGATTCGGTTATGAGTTGAGTTGCAGTCGGGTTGTTGAGACAATGCTAAATTTTGTAGTGGTGCTGCTTTAGCTGCTCAGTTGGGTCCGACTCTCTTTGACCCCATGGAGTGTAGCCCACCAGGCTCCTCTGTCCATGGGATTCTCCAGGCAAGAACACTGGAGTGGGTTGCCATTTTCTTCTTCAGGGGATATTCCTCACCTGGGGATCAAACCTAGATCTCCTGCATTGCAGGTGGATTCTTTACCAGTTGAGTCACCAGGGAAGCTTTCTTAAATTTTGTATATTTTATTATAATTTATTTCTAACATAAAAAGCTGAAACACCCATGTAACTATTACCCATCTTTGGCAGGGCTCAGCATTTTGCCATTTTTGCTTCAAATATGTAAGAAACAAGACATGACAGATATGCTTATAGACCCCTGTGTATCCCTGCCCAGTGCCAGGACCCAGCTCGCCCTTGTGCCCCGTGTAACCACCGTCTTGAATTTGGTGCTTATCATTTCCGTGCATGTTTGTAAACTTTTACTATATATATTTGTGTCCATTCATCTGTTTAGTGTCTTTAAACCCAAAAGTCCTGGTGGGTACTTGTTCACCAGTATCCATTCCCGCTTTTTTGCTCTCAACAGCAGAACCCCAGAGTGTTAGCTGAACACCATTGGCTAGGATGGCCACATGACCGAGTTCTGGCTGATGAATGAACATGGGAAGGATGAAAACACCCTCTGAACTTTGCCGTTAAGAAGGAGGAGCAAACCTTTTGAGTTCTCTTTCCTTCTGGCTTCTGATTAAGGCAGGGAGAAGAACGTGGTAGTAAGCTAATTAGCCCATGCAATTGTGGGAAACACACAGCAAGAGAGCAGAGTGGTGAGACTGAGAAGTTCTGGGTCCCTGCCTTCAGGGTATCAGCTGCCCAACGACAGCCCACTCACTCCCTGTCCTGCCACCAGGCTGCCCACCGTCTCAGGCTGTTTTGTGGGAATTAAAAACAAAAACATGTTTTTATTTAAGTGAGTATTATTTGATTGCTATTAAAACTGACCCCAAAATGTTCCAGTAGGAGTGGTTCCCATTCTGATTATGTACGCTATTAGTGACTTACTGTGTTAAAATTTTTCACTTAAGCAGGGAGGATTAAGGTAAACCACTTGGGTGTGATTCATTGCATCCCAGATTGAGGAAGGAAAATAAGACATTTTACAGCTGCCCCAATGGCTAGGTGTCAATGGACCTGAGCCCGTGGAGGGCACGTGAGTCGAGCTCCTCTTCGTCCACAGAGGAGATTCGCACACACTGAGGACCCCTGACTGCTCTGTTCCCAACTGGAGACATTTAAAGCAAATGTCCCAATGATCGTTTGAGGATGAGAAGGAAAAGTTTCCGTTCCCAGGATAATTTTCTTCCCAAACCCTGTCTCAGCATCCAAGTGGACATCTTTATTTTTTTTTTTATTAATTCATTTATTTGTCTGCACCGGGTCTTCACTGCTGCGTGAGGGCTTGCTCTGCGTGCGGCAATTGGGGTTCCTCTCTAACGGTGGTGGGTCAGTTTCTCCTTCGGTGGCCTCTCTTGTTGCAGAGCTCGGGTTCTAGAACACGGGCTTCAGTAGTTGCTGCAGGCAGGTTTGGTTGCCCCTGGGCACGTGGGATCTTCCTAGACACCAGGTCTAACCTGTATCCCCTATATTGGCAGGGAGATTCTTAACCACTGGACCACCAGGGAGGTCCCCCAAGTGAGCATCTCGAGAGTGAGACCTTCCTGGTCCATTTCTCTTCTCCAAGAGGTTGCCCCAGAGCTCCCCACTTCCTGCGTGACAAATGGCAGAGCAGCTGCTCGAGGGGGAAGGAGACCCACACTCGCTGGCTGGCACCATTGCAGCTCCAGCCAGGGTGCCAGGCTGGGCGGGACCTTGCTTTCTGCACGGTGACTCAGGGCTCTGCCCAGACAGGCGATGTCTATATGGAACCCCAGGGGGATACTGGGGGATCCAGGGCCCACCCTAGTTCTCTCCTGTCCCACTGTGCAGCTCTGGCTGTCTGGTCACTCACTAGCTCGTTGTGCCTGGTCTCCTGGGTCAGCTTGGCTTCTGGCCTGAAAGGCAGGCCTGGTCTTTGGTTTCCCTCTCACAGGGCACTTGGAATAGACTGCAGCAAGGCACCTGGCCCCTCCTCTTGAACGGGACTGGTACCATCCGTTCCAGTCATACTGGGTCTATCTCGACCTTGGGCCTTCCCCCACTCCTCCTTGTGTTAAGAGTTGGACTGTCACAAATGAACTTATCTGCCAGCCAGACTGGCAGACACAGAGAACAGATTTGTGGATGCCCAAGGGGAGGGAGGGTGGGCGAAGGAAGGATCAGGAGTTTCGGGTCAGCAGGTGCAGACCGTGGTATACGGAGTAGAGAAAAGTGAGAGCCTGCTGTATCAGACAGGGAGCTATATTCAGTATCCTGCGATTAAATCGTAATGGAAAAGAATATGAATATATATCACTGAATCCTCAACAGAGGATGAGATGGTTGGATGGCATCACTGACTCCATGGACATGAGTTTGAGCAAGCTCCAGGAGTTGGTGACAGACAGGGAGGCCTGGCGTGCTGCAGTCCATGGGGTTGAAGAGAGTCGGACACGACTGAGCCACTGAACTGAACTGATAACTGAATCCCTTTGCTGTACAGCAGAAATTAATACAACATCAACTATACTTGAATAAGATAAATTTTTTTTTTTTTAAAAGCAGCATCAAGAAAAAAAAGAATTGGGTTGTCAGATGAGTGATTCTCAGACTTCCCCCGTCTTTGTGTTGCTTTGATGCAGGAGGTCGTGGGTGCCTCCTACCCCGTCTGTGGTCTGTGTTGACTGCTTTAAAATGTACAACAGAGGCTCCTGGCCTGAGTGAGTAGACAGTGAGCTCTGCTCTAGCTGAGACCCACGAGCTGAGCTGAGCTGAGCTCGGGAGTGCCCATAAATTACATTCATGGTGGGAAAAAACAAAGCCAAGCAATACCAAATTCCTTCCCTCCTGTGGAGGCTGGAAACTCAGCTGTGCAGAGAGTCCTGCGCAAAGACAAGAAAAAGGGGCCCAGGTAGCAGCCGCGTGTGCGTTCTGGTCTGGCTGATCACAGGTGTCGTCGGGCAGATTTTCGAATTCTAAAAAAAAAAAAAGAAAATTAGAAGTGAAAATCCCTCAAAGCACCAGTTCACCAGAAACTCAGTTCAGATGGATTGTTTTTTGCATTCATTGCCGCTCTCTCCAAAAAAGTATTTAAGTTAAAAATTAAAATGAAACGTAAACTAAAATTTAAAAACTAGCTGGGTGTGCACTTGATGTTAAAAACCTTATAATGCCAAAGAGATGGCAAAAAAAAAAAAAAAAAAGCAAAGGACACTGGCATGTAAAAACAGACAAAAATGTTTTAAATGATAGGCAAATTGCTCACTAGGTGACTGGCTTTAGGCTAGTTGATCTACAGTCAAGGGCATCCAACGGTGGACAGAGACACTTTTTTGTGCTCAGAGACACTTTCTCGGGCCTGTTTTCATTTTATTTCAGACTAAAGTCTAATCAACTCTGTTATGTGGTTTCCCAACTCCTGGCATATTAGATGTGAATCAAAACAGGGCGGGTACCATCTGAGCCAGGCCACTGTGTGTGTTCAGAGGCTGGCTGGTCCCCGACAGTCAGGGAGGGAAGCGGAGGCCAGAGGGAACTCACAGGTAATACAGGCTTAGAGCACTGAAGTGGCGGGGCAGGGCCTGTCCTTTCTGCGGCCCTGTCCTCCCCTCTTGCCTTGAGATTCTGTGGCTTCTGAGGGCACCTCTGTCTTATAATGTGCGTAATGCCAGCCAAGTCATGAAAACTGTTTATAGCAGGCTATGCACTTTGCCACATTCATTGTCCTCTCGTACAATCCACTTCAGAGAGGTTTTCATTAAAAGGACCAAACCTTTGGCTCTCGAACGGGAGCACCCACTGGAAGGCACCCGTTTCCCCTGCCCTCCAGGAGGTGCCTCCCAGAAGGCTGCTTGTAAGGGTGCCTTCTGCTGTTTGACAAGCTCCCCAGGCCAACCTAGAATGGGTGCCGTGGCCTGGAAGAATTCACTCCCCGGAAATGAGTTCACCTGCTGCACTGAAACGCAGCCGACCCAACGCAGTTCCTTCTTGATATTCAGGGTGATGTGGGTAGGAGGTCGAGAATAGCCCAGATCACCGTGAAATCAGCTTTTGATGATCTGGAGGCTTCTGGTCCAGAATGGCTTCCTTCTTTGAGGAAATGTGTTAGGACTTTCCAGAGAAACAGAGCCAACAGTGTGTGTGTGTGTGGACCATTTTTAAAGTCTTTACTGAATTTGTTATAATATTGCCTCTGTTTTATGTTTTGGTTTTTTTGGCCGCCAGGCATGTGGAATCTTAGCTTCCCGGTGAGGGATCGAACCCGCCTGTGCAATGGAAGGTGAAGTCTGCACCATTGGCCCGCCCGGGGAGTCCCTATATGTATCTTTATCTTAAGGAATTAGTTCCTACAGGAAATGGGTTGCCTGAGGACCAGGAAAGTTGGTCTAAGCTCCAGTGTAAGTGCAGGCGAGAAAGAAAGTCCCAGTTTGAAAACAGGCAGAAGGAGCGGATTCTCCCTGCAAGACGTTTGTTCTTTTCCGGCCTCCGGTGCCTGGGGTGGGTCCCCATGGGATGGGATGGGTTCCCCCGTGCTGGGGAGGACGGCCGGCTTCACTCGGTCCACCGAGGCGAGTCTCATCCAGAAACGTCCTCAGACACACCTGGCATCACGTTTAACCAAGTCTTGGGGTACCCTGTGGCCCAGTCAAACAATTAACCATCATAGGTGGTTATTAAAAAAGGCTGAAAAATGAATCATCACAGAACGCCAAAAAAGCTAAAACATCAACCATCCCAGGAGGCTAGAACGGCTCACCACTGTATTGCTGCTTCCTGATGCTCCCAAACTCCATCTCCTCCAAAGCCCCAGGAGCCCCCGACCACCTTTCCCCTCCAAAGTCCCCTCTGAGGAGTGGCCAGGACTGAGGGTGGGACGCTTGGGCAGGAAGGGGGGTCAGGGATGGGGCAGGTGGAGAGGGTGTGCTTTGGGGGCCGCTGCTGACCCATCCCCTTCCACCTGTGGAGACATTTAGGCAGGTGGGGGCTGAGGACCATTGCCTGACCTTAAACACTGGCCATAATGGAGCCTCACAGCAATTCCTCTAGGACTTAGTGTCTGTCCTCTGTTAAGTATTGTTGCTATAGTTAAGTCTGTATCATCAAGTCTGTAGATTATTGTTGCTAAGGCGTTCTAAGTCCTTTACAACCCCTGCGTTTGTGAGCACACCTGCAGGTGGTGTGGAGCAGGGAATCAGTTACCAGAAGGCAGAGTCATGCCTCTAAATAATGTGTGACTCCAGGCCAGTCCCTGGCTTGGGGGACTCAGAGCTCTCCCACAGGAGATGAGCTTGCTGGTAATTGCCAAAGTAATTCATAGTGGAATCTTGTCATAGTGCTTTATGAAGGGCTCCCCTGGTGGCTCAGACAGGAAAGAATCCACCTGCATTGCGGGACACCTGGGGTTGATCCCTGGGTCGGGAAGATCCCCTGGAGAAGGGAACGGCTACCCACGCTGATCTTGTCAAAGTCAAATGAGATGACCCGTGTGACGTCCTTTATAGTGTTCAACAAATATCGAGAAGGGTGAAGTAAACATAAGGAAAAACCGGTTTTATCGCTTTGACCCTGCTCCTTAAGTTTGTAAGTACTGGCTGGGCGCTTGTAGAGATGTGAACGGACCTGGAGACTGTTGTGAAGTAAATCAGAAAAACAAAGATTGTGTATTAACGCTCGTATGTGGAATCTAGAAAAGTGGTTTTGATGATCTTATTTGCAAAACAGAAATAGAGACACCGACGTAGGGAACAAACGTGTGGACCCCCCGGTGGGTCTGAGCGGGCTGAGATGAGTCGGGAGGTCGGGGCTGGCGTGTCCCTCGCTGCTGACAGTGTGTGTGAGCCGGTGACTATGGGGGCCTGCTGTGAGCTCAGGGGACCGTACTCCGTGCTCTCCGGTGACCTGAGTGGGAGGGAACTCCAAAAAGGAGGCGATCTATGTGTCTACCTAGACACATGTGTCAACGTCGGAGTGTGTTGGTAACTGTTCTTAGGTGAGATGAGATGGCTCACCTTTTTTCTGTGCTGTACAGTAGGAACTAACACAACATTGGAAAGCAACTATAATCCAGTAAAAATTAAAAAAAAATAAAGCCATCGCTGCCTGCCCTGCTGATACTCAGACTAGGCTTTATGCGGCACGACCCTAACATCGTCTTGACATTGCTTTAAAAAAGTGACCGAGTCCTTTCGCCAGTAGGCATATCTATTTTCTGTTTTGCCTTGTCTTATGGATGAGTTGATCATTATTATTATAGCATGTAGCCAAGAATGATTCCATTTAGGAAAATAATAGTGAAACTTTGCTGATCTTTTGTAGGATAATTTTGCCATAGCCTCTGCAAATAAAGTGGTGGTTTCTTTAACGCATGCCAGTTCAGAGTCACGGATCTGTGCTTTCAAAGCCTATGGTTGATTGTTTGGTGTGAAAATTGTATTCCAGGGAAGCACACAAGCATGCAGATCTAAAGTATGGCCATTTTCATCTAGATTGACTGATATTAACTAGCCCAAGGCATAGGTTGTAATGAAGATTTCGTTACTTTTGTTGACTGTGATGAGTAGCCCCAATATTTACAGTGGGCCTACTGGTTTGAAGAATGGGAAGATGGCCCAGCAAGACAGTGTCTACACATTTTGGCTTTTAGGGGTAATGAAAGAATTCGACTTTTTCTTCACTGATGCAAACATTTGATAAGGGCAGAGATTTGAACTCAATGCAAATACAAGAATGTTCAGATTTCAGGAAAATCACATTTCTTTCTGAATGATGGCAGATTTCCATCTGGTTAGTCACTCACTCATTCTAATACCTTCTGCCATGGGTTTAGGGACAAAGAGCACCTGGGGACACATGAAACCCTTGTTGGGGTTTATGCTTTGCCTGATTAAGACAGTTATATTTACAGCCTGCTGATACAGCTCCAGTCAGAGGGGAGAGCCACTCTCGGCTTGGATTGACTTTGGAAAGTTTGCAGAACCCTTCTTTGCCTCTCGTAGAATTGCTCTGGCACATTTCTGCTAGCATCTTCATCGGAGTGTGTTGGTAACTGTTCTTAGGTGAGATGAGATGGCTCACCTTTTTTTTGTGCTGTGCCACCCCCTTTTAAAAGAAAGAAACAAACTTCTCCGTTTCTCCCAGGAGAAGTTTAAGAAAGGATCCATGCATATTTGCACCACCTTAGACCCCCAGCAGGCTGGGTCGGCACACAGCTCTCATTTCAGCCATCCGTATTTTCAGGTGTACCCTGTGTATTTAGTACATCATTTGATAATGCGAAAAAAAAAATATTAAAGCAGTGTGAGACTAAAGGAGAAAGAAGATGAATGTTAGCATTCCCCTGGGGTTCATGGGTGAAGGAATTAACACAGCGTGGCACTCTACCCTAGCTGTGTTTGTTTCCATGGCAACAGCTACGTACATGTTTCAGACTATCCACAGTGACACAGTTGCAGAAATAGTAGCTTGCAGGTTTCTGATATCGCATCAGTGGACAGGCAGCACGCACTATATTAAGTAAGTGTAAAGGAATTTAAAATACAGCTCGGATTCAGATGTATATTAGCTCAGCTAAACGATGTTTTGGGGATTTCGGCGTCCCCTTTCCTCACGACGGCAAAATCTGGGCAAAGTTGAAAGTTGCAAGATTCCAGTCAAACAATTGTCCTTGCTTGGGTGAGTGTCATCGAATGAAACCAATGTGAGTGAGTTCCAAAGGTAAGAAAATGGCCTTGGCAAATGACATATTTAAGAAGGAGGTTGCCAGTGAAGCTGGTTTTTTGGAGGAGGGGTAGTGATGGGTAAATAATGAAAGCTTTGGTTGAAAATAGCTGAGTCTTAAAGCAAATCAGTGTGCACCGGAATCTGACTGCTGTTGAGTTTACAGCAACTAAGGTGTTTGAATGGATCATTGCAAAAATTGCTTTTTTATAAAAGTGATCAGGTGAGGAGCAGAGAGGTTGACTGGGCATGCAGTTAAAAAGAAAGTGGGGCTCCATTGTCTTTCTGAAAGCTTATGTAAATATCTCCCTTCTTGCCAGAATGACCCTGGTTTGTCTTTGACATTCGCTGCTACTTTTTGGTACCGTTTTAGGGTTCTGTGTGTTTCTATTATGTTGCCACATTGTAGCCTGATAAGACTTGAGTGTTGGTTAGAGAGCAACCAAGTAAAGATGATAGACTTTGTAAGTGTGTGACTTTGCAATCAAATTGTACAGTAATTTAGGAGGAGAAGTGTTCAAATGGGTATTTATTTACAGGCTAGACCTCTGCTTTTGAATAGCAGCCTAGGTATTAGGTTAATGGGTTTTGATGTGCACATTATGATTGCGGGAGCTTTCAAGTACGTGGTAGTTCAATTTATACTGTTTTTCATGTCAAAATATTTTTATTTATGCCCATTATTCAGTGTAAGCCTGCATTTACCTTACAGTTTTATGATTCATGTATCAGGGAAGAGAATGTAAAATGGCATGGAAATTTAAGCTAATCTATCCATTTGAGGAGGATTTATTTTCTGACCATAGGTGGACTTTTACAAAAAGTGATATGAGAAACACAGCTCTTGGATCTGTGGGACTGTCTCATGTGGGCACAGGGAGCTGCCCCCGGCATCTGCCTCACGTTCTTCTTCACGGTGAATGTTTGGTTCAGTGAAAAGAGAACACCCATGGGGGTGATGGCATTTCGGAGCTTCCTGCCCACCCGGGCATGCAGGGGGCTGGGAGAGACTGTGGATTATAAATCAGGGATGGAACCCTAGGGTGTTTGACACCTAGTGGGGAGATATGACTTGCCTTTCTTTGGGGCTTCCCTGGTGGCTCAGACCGTAAAGCATCTGCCCGCAATGCAGGAGACCCGGGTTTGATCCCTGGGTGGGGAAGATCCCACGGAGAAGGAAATGGCAGCCCACTCCAGTATTCTTGCCTGGAAAATTCCATGGATGGTGGAGCCTGGTAGGCTACAGTCCATAGGGTTGCAAAGAGTTGGACACGGCTGAGCAACTTCACTTTTCTTCTAAATAAGGTGATCCAGGGACTTCCTTAGCAGTCCGGTGACTAAGACTTTGCCTTCCATTGCAGGAGGTGCAGGTTTGATTCTGGGTGGGAAGCTAAGATTCAATAAGTGAAAGTGAAGTGGTGTCTTTTTGACGACATGGGCTGTCGTCTATGGAATTCTCCAGGCCAGAAGACTGGAGTGGGTAGCCTTTCCCTTCTCCAGGGGATCTTCCCCACTCAGGGATCGAACCCAGGTCTTCCCCATTGCAGGCAGATTCTTTACCAGCTAAGCCACAAGGGAAGCCCAAGAATACTGGAGTGGGTAGCCTAGGCCTTCTACAGGGGATCTTCCCAACCCAGGGATCGAACCGGCGTCTCCTGCATTGCAGGCAGATTCTTTACCAACTGAGCTATCAGGGAAGCCCAAGATTCAATAAAGACTGTACAAATGGTCCTCATTAAAAAAATAAATAAATAAGGTGCATGAAGGCACCTGTGCTTGGCGCTTCCCGAGACAGAGGAGTCAAATGCTGTTGATGTGAGGGTTTACTTGATGTTCCGCTGTTACATTTGAGGAGCGCTGGAAACCTTGGGTTCATTAACCTGAAGGTCTGAAACTAGAAATCAAAAAAGTGCCAATGAACTGCGTTGTTTTCTTTTAAGTTTTTTTTTTTTTTTTTTTTTTGATGGGGATCATTTGAAAGTCTTTATTTAATCTGTTGCACTATTACTTCTGTTGCTTATGTTCTGGTTTTTTGGCCACAAGACATGTGCAATCTTAGCTCCCCAACCTGGAATCGAACCTGAACCCCTTCATCTGGAAGGTGAAGTCTTAACCAGTGGACCCCCAGGGAAATCCCCTAGTGAACTACTTTGGATGATAGTTCAACTTTTGTCTGTTTGAGGAGTGCAAGCCCTTCCAACAGTTGAGACATTTGTATAGTTCTTTTTTTTTTTTTTTTTCATCATCCCCAAATATTTTCCAGTATTAAAAAAAACTCCAAAAAACACCAGTCTAGGCCATGTTTCGTTAACTCTTTCCTAAGAATAGAAAAACAGAGAAACCTAAACGGAGAGCCCCAGGCCGCAACAGTCATTCAAATGTAAAACCCTGGCAGCCCTGTAGGAAACTCCATCGCTTCCATTTGGAGGGCCAGGAAACTGATTTGGAAAAAAGGGAATTTGAGGGATTCCCAAACAGTGGCAGCATGAAATGAATAACAGAAAAACTAAAGTACAGACTGCTCTTAGTGTTACCCATGGTAAAGGGTAACAGAATTGCCAGAATAAACTGCCCGGGCACAGCTCACTGGGAGCCTCCACCGCCTTGCAGTTACTGACGGCTCTCACTGCTCACGGGCTGAGAGCCAGGCCCCAGGCTGGTGTCCAGCCTCAGTCCCTTCCAGCCTTCCGTGTGACTCGGTCTCTTTCTCGGGCTCCTGGGGGCCTGTCCCAGGGTAATAAATAGTGTATCTTGGCCCCGGGGGAACGTCGCTAGGCCTCTGCTCTTGCTGCTGCCTCTGCCCAGATTTCTTTCCTCCCACCCTCCCAGCTTGAATTCCTCCAGAAAACCTTTCGGATCCCCCCCACCCCCCGCCTCGCCCTCATTGGGATGACTTTTCCATCCTTTCCATCATGTGTCCGTAACAGTTGGGCTTCAAATTGTAGCACTTATTTCACTATATTAGGATGAGTTGTATCTTTTCTTAATTGTGATGTAAATATATCAAAGACACAGGACCTGATTTAGGTACTTCTGTAGCTTTGGCCAGATCTAGAACAGTATTTCAAACTTGTATTTCACTGAATCCTTAAAGACTCGCAAAGATACGCATCACCGAACAATGAAGGCTCAAAGACGTGGACCACTGTCTTCTGCTCAAAGACAGCCTGTGGGGCACTGAGAGCCCTGCGTCTGTGTCCGTCACAGCGCCAGGCATCAGGACCAATCCAGCCACTTTCAGACGCTTCCAAACTTCTGGCTGTTTGGGATCATCCAAACACAGAAACCAGGTGGATGGCTGATAATTTTTTTTTTACCTTCATGGAATCAAAGATTTTAGAGCCAGAAGGAACCTCAGGGAGTTAAACTTATGTTACAGAGGAGAAAACTGTGACTTTTCCCAAGGCGTACGGTTGATCAGCGACCCAGGTGAGTAGACCCAGCTGGCCCCTCCCTCCGCGGCCCTGCCTCCCGAGCGGCGGCCTTGGATTGCACTGAAGACCGACCCAGTCAGTTCCTTTCTGCCCCAAGCCGGACCGGCTGGCCTTATGATATCACCGGGATAGAATTAAAAACAAAAGTAGACTGAGAGTTGAACTCAGGGGGACGGAGAGCAATGCTAACAGTTCATTCGCCATCGCTCGCTGCAGCTACAGCAACTTCTGGATTCCGTCAAGTTCAGACCCTTAAAAAGAGTGGAAAAAAGAAAGCACATACTTTCCAGGGCCCGGGCGCTGCACGGCAGGCCAGCTGGGTGTAGCACCATGGCAAAAAGATCTCTTCAGTTTCAGAAATTCGAGACCTGGAGCTCGCATCCAGGGCTGTGGCTGCAACCGGGCCTGATCTGGCCTTCTGCCTGCGGTTCTCTCAGACTCAGCTCCTGTGGGAAGCCCATTAGTGTCTAAAGAAAAAACCAGCCCTCCAAGTTGACATAAGGAGCAGGCTGATGTGTGCGTGTGCGTGCGTGTGCGTGTGTGTGTGTGTGTTTAAAGGCCTGTGTCCGAGGTCAACAGCCTTTTTAAGAGAACTCTTGGTTTTCTATGTAAACGTGTACTTCCTCTGGCCCAGAGTTAGCCTGTTAAGGGAATAAAGCACAATTCAGATTTCTGAGTTGGAAGCCTGATTAATCTCTCTGCCAGTTACATATGGAAATAAATTAGTAAATGGTCCATCTGGGACTAAACTACTGCAGAGATGATAAATTATCTCCATCATATGTCTGTGTTGCTGCAGACTGAGTCGTGCTCACCAGGAGCTGCTGAAAGATATCTGGATGCTCTATCGTGGTCAGAGGAATAAAAGTTAAAAAAAAATTTTAGAAGTGAAAAATTTACTTAAAAAATTTAGAAGTGAAAAATTTACCTTGAAATGTCTTTTGGGAAGACGGTTTGGTTGATGCCAAGTTTGTGCCTTAGGACTTTGCTCTGTCTGCAAATATTTAAAAGGAGAGTCTGAAGGGCGTAAGAAACATTTTACTTTTATATTTTCAAAGGCCAAAACAGTAACACATATTGATTGGTACTCAAATGTCTCAGCGAGTATAATTATACGTACAATAAAAATATACCCCTGTGTAATACTGCACTTTATAATTTTCATAGCAACTTCTTGTCTATTTTCTTATTTAAATTTCAAAGAAGGTGAGGCAAGTCAGTGTCTCTAATTCTTGATGGATGAAAAACTGAGGTTTATGAAGCAGCCGATTCTGATTCCAGCCTGGTTTCCATCAGAGCCTTGCAAGACATCAAAAGCATTTTCAGTTCTCCGTCACTCATCTAGCAGCACCAGGAAATAAAGCCTGCTGTTTATGTCAGTCTTCTGGAAGACAAAGTCATCCGTGCTTGATCATAAAAAGTAGTTTTCCTTTTCTCTCTAATTGGAGGTGTTGAGTATTGGTTTAACTTTTAGGGGCATGGTTTTTTGTTTGTTTGTTTTAATGACGGTACTTGCAGCTAACATTTTTTTTTTAATATTTATTTACTTGGCTGCGTCTGGTCTTGGTTGTGGCACGCGGGAGGCTTCTGTTGCGGTGCTTGGGCTTCTCTCTGGTGGTGGCGCGTGGGCTCTGGGCCTGGCGGGCTCAGTGGCAGGACACGGACTTAGTTGCCCTGCGGCGCAAGGGATCTTAGTTCCCCGACCAGGTACTGAACCCTCATCCCCTGCATCGGAAGATGGATTCTTAACCACTGGGCCAACATGGAAGTCCCTGGACGTATTTTAATTTTTTAAATTGGGGTGTGATTGACATAAAATTATAGTAGTTTCAGGCATATGACGATGCGGTATTTGTATACATTGCGAAATGATTGCAATAAGTTGAGTTGACATCCAGCACCTTTATAATTTTTATTTCTCGTAATGAGAACTTTTGAGATCCACTCTTGGCAGCCTTCATATGTGCAGTGCGGTTGTCTTAACTATACTCACCCTGCTGTACACAGGACCTCCAAGGCTTACTTTTAGCTGCACCTTTTGACACCCCTGCACCCCTTACCCCCATTCCCTGGTTCATCTGATCCTTTTGCCTAAAGCACGTCCCTCTCCACTGCAGTTATTTTACAAACTAAAAGCATCCGTGCCCTCAAGCGTTTTAGGTGTGGTAACAAAATTGTCCCTTTGCAAATGTCTTGAGGGGACTGTGGTATCCAGGTTCTTACCCTACTTTAAAATTTTCTTTTGGGTCTTCCTCCAGGGCAAACCTTCCGTAGTTCATCCTTGAAGCAGCCGAGATGCTCCCCTCTAGAAAAAGCAGTCCTAAAAGTACAGAAAAACCAGACTGGACTGAGAACTAATTCAGTCTCCTGGTTTATCCGACATCAGCTTCTGCGCACACAGCAGGTGCCCCTGGGTGGTCTTCATGCAAGGAGGAGATGCAGTCGGCCCTTTGCAGTGACTTGTCTGCTTGGCTGTGACCTTGTCTCACCCAGGTCACCCACAAGCTGCTCACTTTCGGTCGGACCTGGCTCCTCCGTGCATCTGAACAGCTCTCTCGCCTTCTCGGTGACTTGTCTGCTTGGCCGTGACCCTCTCTCACCCAGGTCACCTGCAAGCTGCTCACTTTCGGTCAGACCTGGCTCCTCCGTGCATCTGAACATCTCTGTGCATCTCCGTGCTTTTGCTTCAGCTGTTGCCTGTTCCCTCCTGTAAAAATCCTGTCTGGATCTTAAGACCCCTTATTACTTTCCTGATGTTTTTCCTTACCTGCTTCCCCACCCCAGAGGTCTCCTTTGTAACTGTCTGATTATTTGTTAGAGGAAATAACACAGGTGAGCTCTCTTTGAGTTGCCGGTGTGTCTGTCTTCTGCTCCAGTTGCTGCTCCAGTCACTAAGTCGTGTCTCACTCTTTGCGACCCCATGGACTGTAGCCCACCAGGCTCCTCTGCCCATGGGATTCTCCAGGCAAGAGTACTGGAGTGGGTTGCCATGTCCTTCTCCGGGGGGTCTTCCGACATGGACTGAGGAGCCTGCGGGGTCACAGTCCATGGGGTTACAAGAGAGTTGGACTCGACTTAGTGATTTAAACAGTAACAAATACCTGTCTTATCTCCCACAGAAGACAGGACATTTCTCCAAGGCAGGGATTTCATCATCCTCTCTCTGACCCCTCCTCCCTTCCTAACCCCTAGCCTAGTACTTTGTCCTTAATTGAAGCTTAAGGTGCGTTAGAGAAGAAAAGTAAATACTCACTTAGCTGCCTGGGCCTTCATTGTGGTCTGCGGGATCTTCAGTGACAGCGGGGGATCTGGCTCCCTGACCAGCAATTGCACTCTGGCGCCCTGGACTGGAAACACGGGTCTTAGCGGCTGGACCACCAGGGAAGTCCCTCTGGAGTAGGATAATTTTCTTTTGCAACAGCAGACTCAGTGATTTGAGATGTATCAGTGTCCCCCTTGGATGGCTTGTTAGAGCAGATCCCTGGGACCCACCTCCCGATATGCAGATTCAGTGCCTGGTGGGCGGGACCGAGAATCTGCAATTCCCACAGGCTGTCCGAATGGTACTGAGGGTGCCCTTCCAGGGGCCGCTGTTTGAGATCCACTGACGGAATGAGTTTATTTCCTAACATTCTCACTCTAAGGCTCGTAGGCTCATACCATTCTTTTCTTTTCCTTTTTCTTAAAATATCTTTTTGGAATCTTATCTTTTGGCTGCACCAGGCGATGTGTGGGATCTTAGTTCCTTGACCAGGGATGGAACCTGTGCCCCCTGCTCCGGTGGCATAGAGTCTTCACCACTGGACCACCAGGGAGACTCCCTCATTCTTCTCATGAGGGAGTCATGCTGTCTCTTCCTTGAGGTGTAGGCCAAAAAAATACCTTCCACCAGAAATTATTATGCTACTGGACTTCCCTGATGGCTCAACAATAAAGAATCTGCCTGCAATGCAAGAGATGCAGGAGACCCAGGTTCAGTCCCTGGGTTGGGAAGATCCCTGGAGGAGGGCATGGCAACCCACTCCAGTATTCTTGCCTGGAGAATCCCCATGAACAGGAGAGCCTGGTGGGCTACAGTCCACGGGGTCACAAAAGAGTCGGACACAACTGAAGCGACTGAGCATGCATGCGTCTCATGTACCAGCTTTTCTATTCTGTAAGATTATTGGTTGACTGTAGCCTCCAGACTTGCAGCCCACAAGTGAGCTCCAGCTTGATGGGATCTTTTTCTCCAGAAATAGAGCCGGAATAATTTTATTTGACAACAACAGACTAAAGAGCCATTGACTTTGCAGCCTGTCCACCTGGTCTACCCGGAGGATCAAGGTTGGGTTCGTGTGGTGGAACACTGGCCCTGAATGCTTGTTGGCACTCTGATGTTTTTCCTTTATATAGATGAGTGTTTCAGTGGCTGCTGTAGTAAAATAAAATGATCTCACAAATGTCTCAATGGCAGCTATAGTAAAATAAGATGACCTCACAGTGTCTATGGCATGTATTTTTAAATCTCTGGGTTCTTTTATGCCCCATGAGGCAGTTTCAAGAATACTCCATCGTGAAAGACTTGATGCTTCAATAACTTTCCAAGAGATAAAGAGGTGCAGTTGCAATTGACTTCTTCACTGAAGTGTGTTGTGCTTTAGAGAGGTAGCTAGAGATGACGTCCCCTGTGGTTGACAGGGTTCGCTCTCCTCTGCTCTAATCCCGTCTTCCTTCTGCTCCTCTCCACCAGCCACTAGACGCACCATCTCCTGGAAGACCAGCGTTCTTGTGATCATGGAGGCCTCTCTGTCCCTTCTGTGACTGGAGCGATGCTGACTGTGGTTTCCTGGACCCATTCTGACTCAGGTAACCACGCTGTGCCTTCCCCAGCTGGTTTACGCCTCATGGAGACTGCACTGAATAGATGAAATACCAAAGCAATATTTAAATGCAAATGCCAGATTGATTGCTTTTCCAGCAATTGATATTCTCTCCCTCTTCTTCCCTGTCTTCTTAATGATCAATATATGCAGCTGATCAAACTGACAGTGTGGTCAATCAGTTTAGGCATTAAGATAATAAGAATGTTGAATGACGTCTTTATTTAAAACTTTGGTGTGTGTTGTAGACGTACAAAGCCGTAGGAGCATCGCTGGGGATTTTCATATAGAAACTAGCTTCTCCTGTACATGGTTTCTCTAAATCATTTTCTTTCTCATAATATTGGATAGGCCAAAAAGTTCATTTGAGTTTTTCCAGCAGATCTTAAGGGACAAACTTTTTGGCCAACCCAATGCTGTGTTTCACTTGAATTATAGTAATCTTCCTTACGTTGAATCTTTGAATTGGGTTTCATAAATATTGTTAAGTATCTGTTTTGTGTGCTTGGTACAGATGGGGATAAAAAACTATAGGATGTATAAAAATATAAGGTATATCCTCAGGCAGCTCACACTTGAGCCAAAGAGCCTAGACTCGCTGGTGAGACAGTGGCAGAGGGTGCTCAGCTGCTGGCTGGGGTTGTGTGCAGGGGTGGTTCTCTGGTTCAGGGAACGAGAAGACTCTGAGGACTGGGACTGAGATACTTAGAATTCATGGAGGACAGAGGGCCTCCAGCGGGCCATGTCACTGGGCTCATTCCGCCGGAGGGAAGAGGATCTGCCTGGCCTGATTGCAATGGTGGGAGTGAGCCCGGCCAGGGAGGGCCTGGCGCCTGGACCAGATGGGTCTTGGAGGACCCTGAGCTTCTGACCCAGCCAGAGCCACGCTGGGCCTTGTCCCCTTAAGGTTCCCCCGGAGAAACCCTGCCTGCCCCATTAGAGCTGCTTTGGCTGACAGCTGCCTCCAGGGGACCCTGGTCACCCTGCTCCCTGGCCAGCCTTCTGCCTCTTTGGGCCTGTCCACATCTGGCCTCTGCTTGTCTACTGACTGTCTGCCATCTACACCTGCCCCCTCCCCTCCATGCTTGGACTGGCAGGCGTGGCTTCACGGGGCCCCGCGATGAACCAAGTGCCCTGTGAAGTCAGAGCCTGGTGATTCCAAGGAGCTGATTTGGAGCTGAGAAGTGGAATGGAAGGAAGGGGTGGGAAGCAGAAGCAGGAGTCTTTAAGTTGATGCTAAGAGTGTACCAAGAGTTCTGAAACCCAGGATATGGGGAGGGCCTCAGGACTGAAGCTGCAGCCAGTCAGGGGTGGGAGCCCAGCAGGCTGGCTCATTCTGCGATGGCCCAGCAGACCTCGCCCACACTCAGCTCTTTTGAATCCAGCAGTGGCCGCTTTCCGGGGCTTGAGGTTCTGCTGAGGCTGCTGCTCGTCCCAGCAGCTCTGCCTGGCCACACTCGCCCTGCCACACCATGCTCCATGAGACCCAGTGCCGGGCAGACCCAGGAGCTCTGGCCTTCTTGGACTCAGAGCTCTGCGTCCCCAGCCTCCAGGAAGTGGAAGAACTGGAACAGCAGAATTTCTCTTCTCCTCCCATGAAAGCAGTTGCTTAACCTGTTGTTGCCCTGCCTCTTCTAAGCCTGGGTGGGTCAACAAGGGCCCGCCAGGCAGGTGTGGCTCATTCTTTGTTGTTGGGGGTAGACAAGCCGACATGGTTTTCACACTTTTAGATGACTGGAAAAAACTAAAAGAAGAATAGCATTTTTTTTCTTCATAGAAATGATACAGAATTCAGATTTCCATGCCCCTCAGTTAAGTTTTGGGGAGTTCACATGCGGCACTACTGGTAAAGATTCTCCTGCCAGTGCAGAAGACCTGGGCTTGATCCCTGAGTCAGGAAGATCCTCTGGAGAAGGGAATGGCCATCCACTCCAGTATTCTTGCCTGGAGAATCCCATGGACAGAAGAGCGTGGTGGGCTACAGTCCATGGAGTTGCAAAGAGTCACACCTGAATGATTAGGCACACACGCAAATTCAGTTTTTTTGGAACACAGTGACTTCAGTTCAGTTGCTCAGTCGTGTCCAACTCTGCGACTCCACGGACTCCAGCACTCCAGGCCTCCCTGTCCATCACCAACTCCCAGAGCTTGCTCAAACTCATGTCCATGGAGTTGGTGATGCCATCCTTCAATCTTTCCCAGCATCAGAGTCTTTTCCATATGAGTCAGTTCTTCACAACAGGTGGTCAAAGTATTGGAGTTTCAACATTAGCATCAGTCCTTCCAATGAACACCCAGGACTGATCTCCTTTAGGATGGACTGGTTGGATCTCCTTGCAGTCCAAGGGACTCTCAAGAGTCTTCTCCAACACCACAGTTCAAAAGCATCAATTCTTTGGCGTTCAGCTTTCTTTATAGTGCAACTCTCACATCCATACATGACTACTGGAAAAGCCAGAGCCTTGACTAGATGGACCTTTGTTGGCAAAGTAATGTCTCTGCATTTTAATGTACTGTCTAGGTTGGTCACAGCTTTTCTTCCAAGGAGCAGGCGTCTTTGAATTTCATGGCTGCAGTCATCATCTGCAGTGATTTTGGAGCCCCCCAAAATTAAGTCTGTCACTGTTTCCATTGTTTCCCCATCTATTTGCCATGAAGTGATAGGACCGGATGCTATGATCTTAGTTTTCTGAATGTTGAGTTTTAAGCCAACTTTTTCACTCTCCTCTTTCACTTTCATCAAGAGGCTCTTTAGTTCTTCTTCACTTTCTGCCATAAGGGTGCACATCTCACATCTGAGGTTATTGATATTTCAAAGATGAGCTTCTCCATCTTTAGCTGCAAATAATATAATCAGTCTGATTTTGGAACATAGCCATGCTTATTCATTTCCATATTATCTTTTCCATTACAAGGGCAGAATTGAATAGGTGGGTCAGAAACCATAAAGAATTTACTTTCTGACCCGTTACAGAAAAAAATTGCCATTCTCCGGACTAGGCAGTTGCATAACCATTGTTTGCAATTTTGAGGTGTAGACCTTTTTCCTTCATAAAGAAAATATGGGGGCTTCCCTCTTTGTCCAGTGGTTAAGACTTCACCCTCCAATGCAGGGTTTGATCCCTGGTCAGGGAACTAGATCCCGCATGCCCTGCAGCCAAAAACCAAAACATAAAATGCAAACAGTGTTGTAACAGATGCAATAATGGCCTTAAAAATGGTCCTCACCAAAAGAAATCTAAAACAAACGAAAGAAAATAGGGTGGAAGGTTGAGCAGGATTCGAATAAGCTAGAGAGGAAGAGAGGAGTCTCTAGACTGAGGCAGAGAGGTGGTCGTCCTCTGTCGGATCTTTCTGTTCATCTGTTTAACTTTCAGTTAAAGCTAGATTTGACACCAAGGCTGTTTCATTTCAACAACCTAATTATTAGGGTTATCTTTAAAATGAGGCGTCCAGACTTCTTGGGTTAATATAGATGTTGGAACAAATAAACACCAAATTAAAATATACCCTGCATTTTGAAACTTTTTTCACTTGGCACCGAGTATGAACTATTTTATTTTAAACCAGATAAACATTTTGTTTTAAATTGAGTAAGCATTGAAGATTTGCCATGAGTAAGCTATGGCATTTAATCTTGGCAATATTGTCCCAGTCTGGTGGGGTTTTATGATACTGTTGAGTGAAAACTGGTGAAAGCTGGAGATGTGGGTTCTAGTCCTGCTAACTTGCTGAGCCAAGGTAGGCTATGTCGTATACTAGGGTAAAGAGTACACCCCCAATTTGGGGGCTTCGTGCAATAAGAGTTTATTTCTCACTCAGCCAGAGTCGGATTGCACCGATGTGGCTTTGCTGCCTCCAGCTTCTGAGGTTTCCTGTCTCCCCCATCTTGTGACACCTACGTCTCAAAATGTTGCTTCCTGGTTGCTGCGATATGTGAAAAAAGAGTTGAGAACACACACCCATTCTTAGGTGGCTTAGACCAGGAGTGACTCAGACCAGTTCCACACTGATAGTCCATTGGCCAGAACTAGTCACCTGATTCTCGTTGCTAGGAGACTGGGAAGGAGGGAGGAGCAAGAAGGATGCTTGGGGTCCTGCCTGCCCCTGCAACACTGGGTCACTGTGGGAAAGCTCAAACTTTATCTGTCTTTTGTCTGCTCTTCATTAAAGGCTAATTAACTAAGACCTATACTTTTTCACACCGTTTATGAAAGGCTCAAATTAAACAGTTTATGAAAGAGCTGTAAAAGGTATCGCAAGTTGTAAAATATGTAGGCTGTAATTGCTGCCTTACTTCTTCACCGGGTTTTGAATGGAGAAGGGCTGGAGCTGGAAGACTCACACGCGCCCCGCACGCCTGACCCAGTGTGTTATGACACAGCTGTCCCTTTCACACCCGGAAATATGCTGGTATGGACAGTACATAGATAGGACACCCCAGCTTGACCCCACGGGTCATCCTTGGAGATGAATGTCAGCTACTGTTTACTGAGCCTCTTCTAAGAGTCACACTGCTCTACGCGTTTCCCTTCCTGGCTTCATTTAATAGCCCAAACAAACTTGTGAAGTAGGTGCAAGTAATCTCATTTTAAGATGAGGTAACAGGCACAGGAAGGTTTAAATTCCGCATCATCACAGCTAGCAAGTCGCGCCGCTTTGCTCTGCACCCCGGGCTGTCTTGCTGTTAAGCAAACTCCACGTGACTGCCTCCCTCCTCCCTCACGAGGGTTGTGTCCTCGACCACGTGGGGCCCCACTTCCCTGACACTGGTTTTGGAGTCTGTTCCCAGACCACACACTGGGAGAAGGTTACCGCCCTGAGCGATGAGCCCAGTCCTTTAGGACCCCGATGAGAAGACAAGCCATGAAGTCATGAAGGACTTCTCTAGAACCAGCAGATAGTGGGGCCAGGGCTGGCGAATTCCGCTCCTGTTATTCGGTCCCTCTTCACTCTCTTCCCCGATGTTGCCAACTGCAGCTTGTTTTCAAAATGGGCACTGCCTTTATATAGAGGGAGAAAAGATTTTATTTTGAAATCTTGGGTGGAGTAGAAGTTGAGCCAGTGAAGACTTGCCATGTGTGGTGCAGTTGATCCAAACAGGCATCTTCCCAACGCAAACAGCGAGTACAAACCCAGCTCCATTTTCAGCAAGTTTATTTACAAATTTGTTTATTAGAAAAAAGAAAAAGTCAAACCACAACTGAAGACCAGTGTGCTTGCAGAATAATATTGGATAAAAACCCATCTAATCAGGAGATGGTTTCCATTTCCCTGGCTCCTGGCATTCCGAATCACTGATTGTTGAAAACTGACCCCGCGGAATCAAAGGGAACAGACTCTGAAAAGTGGGCCAACTGTATCAGAATAATCTATTGCATTGCTGGCTTCCAGAAACCCCACCCCCACCCCCGACAGTTATACACGTGGTTTCTAAATGTCCAAAGGGAACTAAAGGAATTCCATTATGAAAGAGGAATTAGATGGAAATTTCTAATCCCGTCTCATAAACAGTATAGGAGTAACTTTAAAATATTCTGCTTTAAGCATGCATTTAATTTGTGCTCTGGGAACCAAATAATGTTGCTAAGATAAAACATTCTAATAATGATTTATGTAAATTTATTTGTACAAAGTAATGGTGTAGTTGCCTATAGCAAATTGCTTGGAATAGGAAATGACATTTATGAGATTATTTTTTTTTTCCCCTCCAAATGAATACAATGGAGAAAATAAGAGACTCCAGAAAGGGAAAAAGAAATCCATGTTCAACATGGCATCTAAGGGCAGAAGAGGCAGAGACAGCTCGACAGGTTAGAGGGTGTGCAGACAGTCGAGAAACTCAGTTCAGTGTGTTTTCCTGTGATGGTCTCATTATTTGAGGCATTTGTGGGCCACGCAAAGAGGGTGTTAGATTCTTAGAAGGCTAGAACCCTTTATTTTATAATCATAAACTGCTCAGACACCAAAGCTCTTTCTGAATAGCCAACGACAGATCATTGTTGTCAAAGTGCCCCGAGAGACAGGGTACTTACAACATGGGGGGCCAAGAGGCCAAATGTAATTAAAAACTGGGCAATTAATCTCGGTGCCCAGCTACTTTAGTGTCAGGGGAAGTTATGCTTGAGTCGTAAAGGGGGCCCGAATGTTAATAAACCAGACAGAAAACTCTCCCAAGGACTGATTCATCCACCTACTGGGGAGTTTTCCTATGGCTGCCCACTTAGCGCTCTTGGTAATGGCTCTGAGGTGTTTCCCGGAAACATTTCATTAAATCCCCATATAGGTAACTGAGAGAGTTTCTGGATCTGTGCTTTGGCCTTGTAAATAAATGCCCGTTAGAATTTGCCAGAACCTTTGGAAAAGGTATGATATTAAGACCTTCGTTGTGGAAGGCATTAATTGTTTTCTCAAAATATTTTTACTGTGTCACTTGGTTGTCACACTCATTTTTGTGAGGAAAGTAAGAGTTTGTGTTCTGTTTATAGACCGAGGGGCCGCAGAAGCCTCCCAGGAAGGCCACGCAGCCGGACTTTGGCGGCAGGGTAGGGAGGGAATAGCTTCCCCATGACTGTTTGTCTCGTCATCACGAACCAAAGCTGATGAAAGAGATTTGTGAACTTTGGAGGGCATACTTCATTTACAGCAAGATCAGGGTTTTGGTCCCTTGTAAAGCCCTTGTAAAGGAATGGCACTGACCATCCTCAGAGAAATGGCCTTGTCTGATTGGACAGAATGGCGGCTGTGGGACCGAGGCCCGAGGGCTGATATTAGGGCTCCTGAGAGCCGGCGGGAAGCCTGAGCAGGACTTCAGAAGGCAGTAAGAATGCCGCGGGCTTCTAGGGAAGAGGGGATGGCCGGGCCTTTCAGCAGTGCCGTTTAAGTGGATGTCCTGTGAAAGCATGGCTTCTGGCCGGGGTACTTTTGGTGAAGGGCCCCAAGGGCCCCAGGGGGATGTTAGGGACAAGAGTATCGGCCAGAGTTTCAGACTCCTATCCTGCCTCTTTCCTGCTGAATGACTTCGGGTATACATTTCTGAGCTGTGGATTCCTAGAAAATAATGGCAGGTACCTGAGCCTGCATTTGCCCATCTGTAAAATGGGGATAGTGATATTTACCTTATAGAGTTGGAGTGGGAATTAAATAAAATAATTCTTAGAAAATATTTGGCACAGGGGGAGGATGGTTGGGTGAAATAAGGGAAGGGAATTAAGAGAGGAAGACTTCTAGCTATAAAATCATGGGAACGTCATATACAGCACAAGGAGTAGTTAGAAATACTGTAGTGATTTGCGTTGTGACAAAGGGTTACTGGACGTGTCCTGGTCAGCCTTTCATAATGTATTCTATTGTTGGAATACTATTCCCTGAAACGAACATAATGTTGTGTGTCAACTACTGCAATTAAAAATAAAAAAATAAATGAAAGTTAAATATTTGGCACAGTGCTTGGCAGAGAGTAAACACTCATTTTATGATAGCTCTTAAATGATGATAATTGTTCTGACTCAAGAATTATGGTTTTGACTGATAACTAGTAATGAGATTAAAATCCACTCGTTAATGAGAATGAATCGAAAAGATTTCTAAATCATTTGTTTCTCTGTAATGAAAGATAGCAGGCTCAGTATGAGAACTCATTCATTCATTCAACAAACAGTTCTGTTTTAAAAAATAATTTATCGACATAGGTTGCTCCGAGTCTTTGCTGCAGGCAGGGACTCCTCACTGTGGTGGCTTCTCTTGCTGTGGAGCACAGGCTCTAGGTGCCAAGGGCTTTGGTAGTTGCGGAGCACGGGCTTCGTTGCTACACGGCATGTGGAATCTTCCCTGACCTGGGATTGAACCCGTGTCCCCTGCATTGGCAGACAGATTCTTATCTCCTGTACCACCAGGGAAGTCCCACCAAACAGTTCTTGAGGCTGAAGGCCTCTGGCAGTCTGTTTGCCAAGAAGGGAGAGGCCGAATACAGAACTCTAGTCTCAAGGGATGAGCAAGATTTTTTTACGCAAAGGCCCTGGGCGGGCCACTTTAACACATATGGTCCTTGTTTTGCAAGAATCAGAGATTAAGCTGGTCTACATCTTTAGCTGTTGCGGAAAGCCCTGGTTTGGGTCCAGACTCTGCCTGTTGGTTGCCTTCAGAACCGCGATCTTGGCCAGGGGAAGAGTAGGTTTATGTCAAGAAGAATAGATGGAACCCTTTGGTCCTGGCTCCTTCTGTCCGCCTGCAAAAGGAGGTGTTTGCATCCTTCACACTTCTGTTCTTGGCCACCATGGGGTTGGGCCCCTGGGCAGAAAGGGTGAATGCATCCTTTTGTTAGAATTCATTTCCATTAGAAGCGCACATCCCCCTTCCTTATCAAGGGTTGAAAGGAATCCAATGTAAAATGTGTTGATTTTTCTTTTTTTGAGATGGCCATATAGTTATATCACCTTAGAAAAGGTGTTTCACAGAAATTCTCAAAAGGGAGATAAGGAAATGTGAACGGTTCTCAAGTGAGGTGAGGAAGTCGGTAATAAGCCTTGGATTCGGGGTCCAGTCTGTCTATTTCAGTGGTCCCCGAACACCAGGGCTCCTCCGGGGTGGACTCTGAGGGGCCTGCGGGGTGGGGTGGGGGCGACAGACAGATATGTACAAATGAGAATTCAAAGATGAGCTGTTCCCCAGCCCAAGGCAAAGAGAAAAACAAGTGCAAGAGAGTGCCTTCAGTATCCTCTACTAGGAAAAATAAAAGTTGGCAACCTACGCCTCTCCTGAACCCATTTTTGGAATCTTCTCGTGGTGCAGAATCACGATCTGGGAACCTCCTCGCCTTGGCTTCTCCCGCCCTGTCTCCCTGGGTCCCTCCTCACCTCCTTCTCCTCCTTTCTGGCCCCTCTGCTGTTTTCTGGAGGTGCACAGCCTCTGGCTTATCCTCCTTATTAAACAGGAGGTGGGCAAGTGTTAGAGATGTAGCAGCAATTACGACTTCTCTGTCATTAAAGAAGGAGAAAATAAAGGCCTCTGGAACGATGATTAGGCATCTGTCCGCAGCATTCTGGCTTAAGAATAACATAGTCTGGAACTTGCCTGGTGGGACTTGCCAGTGCTTGGGACTCCACGCTCCCACTGCTGGGGGTGTGAGTTCAATCCCTGGTTGGGGAAGGAAGATCTTGCATGCTGTGCGGTGTGGCCAAAAAATGATGAAAGTTAAAAATTAAAGAATACACAGTCACACCTTTGTCTCCTTGTGGAAATCTGGCAGACAGCATTGCCTCTGCAAAGGCAGAGGGTGGGCTGTTACTTCCTGGCAAAAAGTGCCGTATTGTGCTTTTTCCCTATAGTGGACATTTATGTGTCCACATTTATTTTACTCTCCCTCTGGTATATGCGTGTGAATTCCCCAAATGGATATTTGTGTGTTGACCAGGGACAGAGTCCTCTGAGCTCAAACTCAGACTTGTGCTCATCTTAAAGCTGCCTGCAATGCAGGAGACCCAGGTTCGATTCCTGGGTTAGGAAGATCCCCTGGAGAAGGAAGTGGCAACCCACTCCAGTATTCTTGCCTGGAGAATCCCATGGACAGAGGAGCCCGGTGGGCTACGGTCCATTGGGTTGCAAGAGTCGGACACGACTTAGCAACTAAACCACCATATCTCCATCAGTGGCGAAAGCCACAAAACTTGGGTGAGAGGTTTTTGGCTTAATAGTAGAGAGTTAGGTTCAAAGGAATAATTGTGACTCAGAGCAGGGCCGTCTCCCAGAGTCTGAGAGGAGATCTGTTTTGAAGCTGATACCCTTTGAAAGAGAATGGTGTCCGAGTTGCCCTCGTTAATATGGCGGCTCATGGAGAAGGAAGGGAAGGCGTTCTGCAGAGGGCAGGACACACGCCCAAGCCCAGTCCCTGCCTCTCAGTGGCTGGACTTTTAACCAACACTCAGACACTAGGAGAGGGTGGGCTTGTGAAGTGAACACATCTTACGGCAAGTCGGTTCAGTCCACTTCTTCGCATGTCTTTATCCTTGCTGGGAGCTGCGGAGACCTCACTGTCTTTGACTTTTTTTCCTTGAATACCAGAGGCTGTCATTACCCCAGAGAGAAAGCATATTTTTCCAGGTGCAAAAAACGAGGCAGGGAATGGGTTGCAGTAGCTACTGGAAGGTCGAAATTACTTGCCAATTAGAATTTAATAGATTTTCTCTGTGGTTAGTTGGATCTGTGAATGGACAGCTTCTCTTGTGAATCAGTCTTGGGTGAACTGAAAGAAAATTGGGCAATGCTGAGTTCTGGGTGAGGACTGAATGCTTTATAGAGTGTTCTACTGGGTCCTCTAAGGTAAATAAGGAGATGGTGTGCTTTTTTTTTTTTTTTGCAGAGTGATGTGTACCCACGTGATAGGAAGTTAGGTACTTGATAAATGCTTCTATATAGTCATGGCCTATTATTTGTATGGCACTTAACTTTATCCCTCACGTGAAAATACCTGAAACATCATAAGAATCTGTTTTGGGGATATATATGAATATTCCTTTAATGCATTTGTATATGTAAATATATATGTGCAATGTGTGTATAAATAAACCAGTGATATCATTTGATTCTGGGATAGTTTATAGGATTCACTGATTTCTTATGAAAATATCTAAATCACCCCCATTGTAAGTGGTTCCCCTTTTTTGTTTTTGAAACATCTGATGAGCATTTTACTATGTTTTTATAAATATATTTACTTATTTGGCTTCGTTGGGTCTTCACTGCGGTGCTCCGACTCTGGAGTGCGAGGGTTTAATGGTTGCAGCGTGGGTTTAGTTCCCCTCAGCCTGTGGGATCTTAGTTCCCCCGCCAGGGGTTGAAACCGTGTCCCCTGCATTGGAAGGTGGATTCTCAACCACAGGACCACCAGGGAAGTCGAGAGTCATTTCTCTTTAATACCATTCAGTCTCCACTTCTTTTTAAATTCTTTAACCCAGGACACTGTAAGTAACCTCTGGATGTATGTTGCTTAACTGAACAAAAATGTCAACAACCTGCTATTTATTTTATTAAACAGCTTGAGTAGAGATGTTTGGTCTGATTGCCGGAAATTGTTAGCTTATCACCAAGCTGCCCTGATGATTCTTATTATTCAATTTGCATTGCTTACAATGATAATTCTCACTACATAAAAGAGCATGATGTTTTATTTGTATAGTTCTTTCATTAATAATTTAATTGACTGTTATATCCGAGTGGTTCTGCAACACGCACATCAAAGTTCCTAGAGATTGGCCCCTGGGCACCTTGGGAAGTCAGAATTTAGATATAAACAGAAACGCTCGAGGCACGGATACGGGTGGTCGGCAGGTTCTTTGGCCTTAACATCCAGTGGGTTGCTGTACATTTCCCCTCGTCTTTATTTCCAGGCATTTTATTGACTCAATCAGCTGTGACTCTGATCTGGTCATTTTAACAACCTAAGAAATTAGATCATGGTATAATTATTTAGGGGCTTCCCTGGTAGCTCAACTGGTAAAGAATCTTCCTGCAATGCAGGAGACCCTGGGTTTGATCCCTGGGTTGGGACGATCCCCTGGAGGAGGGCATGGCAACCCGCTCCAGTCTTCTTGCCTGGAGAATCCCATGGACAGAGGAGCCTGGCAGGCTACAGCCCATGGGGTCGCAGAGCGTCGGACATGACTGAGCGACTAAGCACGCAGCACACATAGTCATTTTAATCACTAAGATGACTAGATCGATACCAGTTTATAAGTGAAATAGATAATGATGGCTAAAACGGTAAATCTGGCCCCAAATGATTGAGTCAGTGGCTTCACATCAGCAGAATCTGTGTCTCTGGGGCCTCTTCAGACATGGGAAGCTTTTTTTGGTCACAGCTTAGCAAGTGTTCCAGGATGACGCTGCAATTGTGTGAGACGTATGTTTTGATCTAGTTGCTGGAGGAAAACCTTGTGGATTCTTTCCGTGTAGGAGAGTGCTACAATTTTGTCTCCATTTCTGTTGTAAATAAAATGATGAATTGAAATATGACTTTGGAGTCATGAGCAATAGGGGCAAACGTGATTTTGGGGGTGTCAACCCATAGTGATATTCAAGGAACTGGCTTTTTAAACTGGATTCAACAGAGAAAGAGATCTAACGAAGAAGTTCGTGTATGGCCATTCCCGCCTGACATCAGGGCAGGTACTCGCATGTGTCAATCAAGAGTGTTCTCCAGGGAATCTTCCACTTCAGAAACTGGGGCTTGTTAACATTGTTGCCTTCTCTGCTACTGGTGGATGACACATGTGAGCATGTTTTAATGTCTAGCCTTGTACCTGGCAAGTGTTCACTGGGGTCTCAGGAGAAGAATTGGAGCGTTTAGGCAATTGTTTGAGAGCTGTTTATATTTATTTTTTGGCCCCACTGTGCAGCTTGTGGGATTTTAGTTCCCAGACCAGGGATTGAACTTTTGGAAAGGAGTTTGGTTTCTCATAATTAAAAATTGTGTCTGCATCTGTAATAAGCAACTAGATTCCTAGTACTGCAAACCCTGTGGAAATACAGCCAGTTGCCAGTTCAGTAGAAGGTCATGATCTGGTAATAAAGCTGAAGCTCCAGTACTTTGGCCACTTGATGCAAAGAGCCAACTCATTGGAAAAGATCCCAATTCTGGGAAAGAGTGAAGGCAGGAGGAGAAGGGGATGACAGAGGATGAGATGGTTGGATGGCATCACCGACTCAACGGACATGAACTTGGGTGAACTCTGGGAGGCAGTGGAGGACAGGGAGGCCTGGCGTGCTGTGGTCCATGGATCGCAGAGGGTCGGACGTGGCTTAGTGACGGAACAACAACAGCAGCGAGGACATGCTCTGCTGACTGAGTGACGCGTTGTGTCCCTGAGGGTAGACTAGGTTATGGGGTAGCAGATGCCCCCCAGACTAAGGGGCATCAAACAATGAAGATACTATTTCTTGTTCATCCTACGTATCTGCTGAGCTTGGCTGGGGGACTCTGGTCTAAGTCATCCTCATCCTCACTCCCAGATGGAGGCGAAGGAACACGCCCCATCACCAAGACTGAGAAAAAGGAAAACACAGCGAAGCTCTTGCTGGCTCTTAAAGCTGTCCAGGAGTGGCGTGTGTCACATCCACTCACATTTCACTGGCCAAATCTAGCTCCCACCTAACTTCAACAAAGTGGGGAAAATGTTGTATAATTTTGCACTTGAAGGAGAGAGAGCTGAACTATTTATAGACAACTTTATGGTGTCCATCGTATACAAGGTGTGCTCAGCCGCTCAGTCATATCTGACTCTTTGCAACTGTATGGACTGCAGCCCACCAGGCTCCTCTGTCCATGGGATTTTCCAGGCAAAAGTACTGGAATGGGTTGCCGTTTCCTTCTCTGGTGGATCTTCCCAGCCCAGGGATTGAACCCACGAATCCTGCATTGGCAGTGGATTCTTTACCGTTGTGCCACCTGGGATGCCTCTCATTGATAGAACTCTAAAAACCTAGCTCAACAGAAGCCAGTGAGCAGAGCTTATGACAGAATTCTTTGCATCCTTCAGAAAAATGGACCAGTCACCTGAATTGGAGCTGCTTCATCTCTTCAGCACCGTCCTTTCCCAAAAGTGGACGGCAGTGGCCGGGGGTGCCAGCCTCCCAGATTCCTGTCTCACACACAGTGTAAGCCCCACGAGCAAGCCCGCAGTGTGCCTGTTTGCAGGTGGGCCATCTGTGGGGCACCCCTAGCTGTCCCCAGCTTGGCCAACCCTGGGCCCACTCAGCTCCTCCTGCACCAACCTTCTGGACAGCCACATCCCTTGGTTTCCCCTTTTGGGTGTTCACTGTGGACTGTCTCCGTGTTTGAAAGTCATCCTTTAAACTTCATTTTCCTACGTGGGCATCTGAAGGTTTCTTCTTGCAGAGACAAAGCCCCCCGGGTTGGGCTATTGTTCTGTGCGTGCGGCCCATGGTGGGAGGTTGTTCCTCACTCCCGGCTCCCAGAGGCTCCCATTGTCCTCGCCTCCATCTTCTCGGCGTCTTCCATCCATCTCTGCCAGTCTGACCCAGGGCTCTGGCTTCAAATCTGTCTGTTGGAACTGAATACTTGGCTCCAGGCTTGTGTTGTTGGTGTAAGGATTTCCAGCAGGGCCTTAGTTATGTTCTTCGAGCCCCCACAAGGAATTCACATCCACAGAAGAGAGCCTCACGGAGCCGGCAAAGCCAGCTGTCTGGAATACAGCCAGGAGTTGCGCAGTGCTAAGTCGCTTAGTCGTGTCCGACTCTTTGCGACCCCCGGGACGGTAGCCCGCCAGGCTCCTCTGTCCATGGGATTCTCCAGGCAAGAATACTGGAGTGGGTTGCCATGCCCTCCTCCAGGGGATCTTCCCTGGAGTTAGGGAGAAACAGAAAATATCCCAGAGAACAAAAGAGCTTTCCTCAAATCTGTACACTAAACTTTAAGTTGATCGTTGCTGGTTTTGTGTTGTAAATGTAGCCACACTTTTAATTAACTTGGTTGTCTGAGTCCCAAGAAAACTTAGGCACAAAGAGGTTAAATAATTCGCCTAAGGTCTCAAAGTGGTAGAACAGGTTCTTAGGATTCTAGACTTGGAAGGATAATCAGTGTTTGTGATGGCGGCAGCGAGATAAGGAGGCAGGCTGGACTGTATTTACTTTTTTTTTTTTTAAAGAAAATAGTAGGAAAATACGTAATAATTGTAGGACGAGTCCTTTCAAGATCTTTCCTTTTCTCCTTTGCCTTTAGCTTCCTTTTCTTTTCTCAACTATTTGTAAGGCCTCCTCAGACAACCATTTTGCCTTTTTGCATTTCTTTTTCTTGGGGATGGTCTTGATCACTGCCTCCCATACAATGTTATGAACCTAGATGGCATATTAAAAAGCAGAGACATTACTTTGCCAACAAAGGTCCGTCTAGTCAAAGCTATGGTTTTTCTAGTGGTCATGTATGGATGTGAGAGTTGGACTATGACCACAGAAGAATTGATGCTTCTGAACTGTGGTGTTGGAGAAGACTCTTAAGAGTCCCTTGGACTGCAAGGAGATCCAACCAGTCCATCCTAAAGGAAATCAGTCCTAAAAATTCATTGGAAGGACTGATGCTGAAGCTGAAACTCCAATCCTTTGGCCACCTGATGGGAAGAGCTGACTCATTGGAAAAGACCCTGATGCTGGGAAAGAAAGGTGGGAGGAGACAGAGGGTGAGATGGTTGGATGTCATCACTGACTCGATGGACATGGGTTTGAGTAAACTCCAGGAGTTGGTGATGGACAGGGAGGCTTGGCGTGCTATAGTCCATGGGGTTGCAAAGAGTTGAACACAACTGAGCGACTGAACTGAACTGAGCTCCCTTCAAAATGGCCACATTTATTTTTTTAATTCTAATGTCTGAAGAGTATCAGTTGGCTGAGAAATTCCAGCAAGTGGAATGGGGCTTCCTAATTTGCCAAAAGAATGTGAAGTTACTCTATGTTCTCTTTGCTGAACATCTAGTTTGGCTGGTGTATAAAAAATGCTTATGAAATGTGTTTTGTTTTTTTTTTGCACGATCAAGGTGAAGACTTGACTTGGTCTGTGTCATGCTGACCAGCCTGGTTCTGGTGGGCCTGGGTGTGAGCTGGGGGCTTCAGGAATATTTGGGAGTAGGGAGCAGTTCGGTTTAGTCACTCAGTCGTGTCTGTCTCTTTGTGACCCCATGGACTGCAGCACGCCAGGCCTCCCTGTCCATCACCAACCCCTGGAGCTTGCTCAAACTCCTGTCCATGGAGTCGGTGATGCCACCCAGCCATCTCATCCTCTGTCGTCCCCTTCTCCTCCCACCTTCAGTCTTTCCTGTCATCGGGTTCTTTTCCAATGAGTTGTGTCTTTGCATCAGATGGTGAAAGTAACAGTGATAAGTAACAATAATGCATGTTTTTGAGTGCTGTTTACAATCTGAGAAGTTGACACGTATTGACTCACCTATTTCCGTTTTACACATGAAAATGCAGTGGTGCAGTGAGGTTAAATAACCTGCTTGAGAGCATGACATAATGAGAAAATAGCGTGGTAGATGGAGTGCAAAGCAAGTATTTCGGTTTAAGAGCTTTGTTCATTGCCTTTCGTCTTAGTTTGTTCAAGCTGCTGTAGTAACAGACCATGGGCTAGGTGGCTTGTAGGCAACAGGAGTGCGCTTCTCAGGGCTCTGGAGCCTGAAGGGCTGCGGTCAGGCTCTGAGCATGGTCTAGTGAGGACCCACTTCTGGGTCCAGGTGTCTGTGCTCAGCTGCTGGAAGAGGCTGGGAAGCTCTGTTTCTGTCTTGTCTGCCTCTGCAGCCCCATGGACTGTAGCCCACCAGGCTCCTCCGTCCTTGGGATTTCCCAGGCAAGAATACTGGAGTGGGGTGCCATTTCTTCCTCCAGAGAATCTTCCCAACTCAGGGAACAAACCCACATCTGCTGCGTCTCCTGCATTGGCAGGTGGGTTCTTTACCACTGAGCCACAGGGAAGCCCTGGAGTGCAGCGTAGAGTGTCTTTTATCAGGGCACTGCTCCCGCTCATGAGGGATCCATTCTTGTTACCTAATCATGTCCCAAAGGCTTCACCTCCAAATGCCATCACATTGGATGTTAGGATTTGGGAATGAGGGGCACACCCTTATCCAGACCATTTTTAAGTGGAAAAAAAAAAAAAGAAAATTTCAGGAATGTTGAGTCCTATTTACATTAAAAAACTCAAGTCGTATATGTGTATGCATGTATGTATTTATATCTTTATACTAATTTTTGGCAGGATACATAAGATGAGGGTAGAGAGGACTGAGCGTTCAAGGTACGAGGGAAGGCAGAGTATTCCTGTATTGTTTTGTCTTAAAAAACAGCAAAACAAAAAACCCCAAACCAAGGGTGCCTGTAGCACTTTGTTTTTAAGATTTACATGGGCCTGCTTGTTTAGGTGGTGAGGTGGGGGCCATTTACATTTTCTTTACCTTTTTATACATTTAGAAATGATCTAGTAAATCATCGAGATGAAAAGGAGGAAAGAGAAGTGGAGGTGGTGGTCCAGAGACACTGGGAAGCTGCTTGAGTCTGGAGGCTCCTGAGTTTGGGGGTGGTGGAGATTGGGGGAGTAAGGCCTATTGGCTGACTTCTCCCTGCCTGGGTGCTCAGTGTTTCCCATAAGACACTGAAATAACTGTGTTTTCCATAAAAATCGGAGTAACATTTAAAACTAATCTTGCCTGTGGTGATGGAGGTATGTATTTGTGAATATACTAAAAACCATTAAAATGTACACTTTAAATGGCGGGGGGGGGGGGGGGGGGATAGTAAAACAAATCTCTCAATCAAGCTAGAATGATACTCTACATCTCCGACGTCTCGGGAACTCCAGAGTTGAGATTTAAGTGGAAAATTCCAGGAATGTCCTCCAGTCTGTGGTACCAGCAAGATCTTCACCTGCAGGAGTGAATGGAATGTGACCTCTCGGTCCCCGAAATGACAAACAGCTCAGATTGGAGGTGTTAGGTCACTCTTCAGTCTTGCCAGTGCTTAAATCTGTTGAGTTTCAGGGAGCCCCTTTCGCATGTGGTCAGTGGTATAAAGCACACCTCCTCCAGCTATCTTGCTGAACTTACTGAAGAGTTAAGTTCATAAACTGAGCGAAGGGAGCTTTCTCTGCAAAGATTTCCGGGAAGGAGGAGTCACTCAGAAGTCTTCCAGGGGGTGCTGGAAGGCATCTGAACACTGTGGTCAAGCGTGTATGATGCCGAGATTGCCTTTCAGTGGGCCAGGAGGATGAGTGGAAGTCTGAATTCGAGGAGAGTAGGCCCCTGAGCTGCCTTTAAGCTCCAAGTTAGCACAGGCGCTCCGTGGGGCGGGGAACCGGGGCAGGCCTGGAAACGGTGCGAAGATGAAGGCATTGGAGAGCCCTGCCTGTGACTTCCCTGTCCGCTTCTCCCCGCCGTGATCCTTATCCTTTCCTGCCCACTCAGCTGATGGGCCCCAGAGAAGCTGGATGGACTCCGTGTGCACTGCTCGCATCGGGCAGCGGGCGGGGGTTCTTGCCCCTGCGTGTCTCTGACGCCCCAGGCGTTGGGCCGGGGGTTCTTGCCCCTGCGTGCCTCTGACGCCCCAGGCGTTGGGCCGCAGAAAACCATCAGGGCGGCCCCAGGCTTTTATGGCCCTGGAGCAGGTGCCATGTGGCCTTCTGAAATGAGGAGTGGGTGCAGTCTGAGTTTCAAACACGCCCTCCTAGAAGTTCCTAATAACCTTTCCCAGGTCTCTTCTCCTCCAGCAGTACTTGTTCAGCGAGGTGGTGGGCATGAGAGAAAAAGCAGATTATGTAGGAACGTATTGCTCATGAGGAGACCTTCGACAGCGTTAGCCAGATTCCGTAACATCCCAGTAGGATACATTTGACCTTGGATGAACTTTCCGATGTCAGGGGTTCCCCTAAGGAAGAAGAGGAGGAACTTGACTTCTGACTGCCTGGTCGGGAGAGCTCACCAAAGTGGCCCTCCCCATAATGGAGGGGTTTGCCTCAAAGGGGCAAAGGTTCCTGCTTTCCTTTGATCAATTTTATTTTATTTTTTAAGTTTTTCTTTTTCTTTGTTTTGCTTAACATGTTTTTTAAATTTAATTTATTTTGAATTGGAAGGTAATTGCTTTACAATATTGCATTGGTTTTTGCCATACATCACCATGAGCCAGCCCTAGCTATACGTATGTCCCCTCCCTATTGAACCTCCCTCCCAAACTTCCCTCTCATCTCCCTGATCAATTTTAAATAGCCTCCTGGCTTTTCCTTGGCTATCAAGAATTCAGAACTATGGAGGCACAGACTCTAAGCTCCCTGCGGTACAATCAGGAAGCAGTCATTGATGAGAAAAGTAGGCGTTTACAGATGTTATTTTATCAGACAGAAAGCTGACCTTGTTTTACCAGACAGGGCCTGTCTCTGCCGTTTGTCCTACCCCAGCGCTGTTCCTGGTAGCTCACCAGCGTCCTACACGGACAAGTGGGCCCGGACGCCACTGATCTTTTCTTTCACACTAGTTCTCAATTCTGAGACACCCTGTGTTCCCCATTCCTAGCCTGACTTCTTCTAACAACCTATCCATCTCCTCATGTCTGTCCACACAGTTGCCCCCGGGATGTCTTTCCTGACTGCACCAGCTCGAGGGGTATCTGCTTCCTTTGGGCACCTACTCCAGACACCACAGTGTCATTTCCAATGAGTCTTAGATAAAGTGCTTTATTTTGTAAAGGACTTGCTTTTTGTTTTTATTATTTTTGTTAGAAAGACTTTAAGGCAAATAGCATTGCTCAGCATCACTTTCTGACATACTTTCTTTGTTAATTAATGATTCATTATTCACTTAAAAATATTTCTTAAGTACTGTGGGCATCCCTGGTGGCTCAGACAATAAAGAACCCTCCTGCAGTGTGGGAGATCTGAGTTCCATCCCTGGGTAGATGGAAGGTCCCCTGGAGAAGGAAATGGCAGCCTGCTCTAGGACTCTTGCCTGGAGATCCCATGAACAGAGGAGCCTGGCGGACCACAGTCCATGGGGTCAGTGAGGGTTGGACACGACTGAGTGACTAAGCGCAGCACACTGGGCCAGGCTCTGCCCTGCCGCTGGGGACACGGCAGTAAACATGGAGCGGAGGTCCTCGTCTGTGACGTCTGCATCCTGGTGGGGAAAGACAGGCAACCAACAGGCGAGAGATTCCTAATCATGACCCGGGCACTGAAGGAAGTAAACACGCTCGGGAGAAAGTGGCTGTGGGGCTGGTCTGGGCAACAGTCCGTGGGGAGGATGCTGTGGCTGAGACCCGAGGGAGGGAAGGGAGCCCGAAAGAAAGACTGCGATCGTCCCTCACCTGGAGTGCCAGGTGGGAGCCAGGTGGGAGGCAGGTGCATGATGGGGTCCCCACAGCAGGGAGGCTGCGGCTCCTCACCTCAGGTGCCCATCTGGTACCTGGAATTTCTTGCCTTTTTTCTTTTTTTTTTTTTAATGAACCTTTTTATTTGGAAATAATCATAGACTCGGAAGTTGCAAAAACAGCATCGCGAAGACCCTTGCGTCCTTCCTATGTCATCCTCTGTGATATCATACACTTTAGTACATCATTAGAACCAGAAAATCAACATTGCTACAATACTATTAATTAGACAAACCTTATTTAGAGTACTTTACCGGCTTTTAAAGGTATTCATTGCATATGAAGGACTTGCCTCTGTGTGTGTTAACTTTTTTTTTTTTAGTTTTTTTTTTATTGGAGTGTGGTTGCTTTACAGTGTTGTGTCAGTTTCTGCATGTTACATTTTTAATGTGCGCATTTCGTCATCTCTTTAAAACTTAGTTTGCTCATGGTTTCAGGAATATCTGGTTTACTTATTCAGTGAACATTAATCAAACACCTACCACATATCGGTTGCCTGTTGCATTCTGAAGACACAGGATGAATGGGACAGAAGCAGAGGGTGTCGAGGGGCTTCAGTGACTGGTCAAGGAAAGCTGTCCAGAGAGCGTGTTGGGGTGAGCTGGGGAGGTCTGGATGAGAGAAGGGATGAGCCATCCTGCTTGTGCCAGAGGCCAAAAAGCAGTGAAGTTGGCCAGGGTAGGTCAGCAGGTTTCGAGTATGAGGTGCCCTGGGAGTCTGGGGTCCTTGCCTCTTTGCAGATTACCTACTGCATAGCTGAGGTGGGACCTCCGAGAATGACTGTAATTGATGGACTGTTGCTGTTCTTTAGTTGCTAAGTCGTATCCGGCTCTTTTGTGACCCCATGGACTGTAGCCCACCAGGCTCCTCTGTCCATGGGATTCTCCAGGCAAGAACACTGGAGGGGGTTGCCATTTCCTCCTCCAGGGGATCTTCCCGACCCAGGGATCGAACCTGTCTCCTGATTGGCAGGCGGATTCTTTACCAGTCAGCCACCTGGGAAACCCCGTAATTGATCGATAACTCTATTTAATTTATTTTCTGTCTGATCCATTCTTTGGGGCAACAAGGGCACTGTCTACTGTGTGCAGATCTGACCCGGAGAGGCTCCTGGGTGCCGCCCTGTGAGGCCCCTCCCAGGCAGAGCAGCAAGAAGAGAAGCCCGTTCACCATCCACTCTGACAAACCAGCGTTCTCCGCAAAGTGCCTGTGTTTGCATATCATTGGCATTTGTTGTACATGAAGAGATGAGGTGTTGGACGCTACTTAGATGTTTCCTTCAGTTTGAAGCAGGAGAGAGAGGCCTGTTGATTACTGGTTCCACACAGACTAAATAGCACCCGTCCACCGGAAAAGGAACGTACACTTTTAATCAAAACGTCTAGTGCTTGGCTATGACCCTTTGAGCTTGTCATTCTAGGGCAACGACCCTGTTAGACACAGTCTGCACTGCCCCTCTGGAACGCTCATCAAGGAAGCCCTAACTGGGATGTCCCTGTCTTTTACAATGAAATGCAAGACAAAGAAGCTCGCCACCCTGCTCCCCCCCACCTCCCCATCAAGAAGTAGCTTGGCTTTGTACAGAAGGAAAGTGGACAGTAGACCCCAGATAAGTGTGCTGTGGGCTCCCAGTGGAGTTCCCGCCTGGACTGGATTGCTGGGGTCCTCTCAGCTTCCCGTAGCCCGTGTCGGGCAGAGTTTGCAGTCTTCCCCTCCTCCCAGCGGGGAAGAACCTGCCTGCTAGTGCAGGAGACGCAAGAGACGTGGGTTTGATCCCTGGGTCCGGAAGGTCTCCTGGAGGAGGAAATGGCAACCCACTCCAGCATTCTTGCCTGAGAATTCCAAGGAAAGAAGAGCCTGGCGGGCTACATCCGTAGAGTCGCAAAAAGTCCGACACAACTGAGCATGCGCATGCGTGCGTGTGTGTGCGCGCGCACACACAGTCGCCCCTACCGCTGTGGGGCCGACGGTTCTGAGCCATCTGTCATCTTGCGTGGACGTGTGCCCGACTCGCTCATCACAGTCCCCGCAGGGCTGTTTGTCCAGCCTTGGGCACAGGTCGCTGAATGCAGGTTGATGGAGGCAACTCTCAGGGGTGATTCTGATACCATACAGGAAGTTTCTTTCCAAGCAAAGGCTTCCGGGTTTCATGTCGGTTGTGATGGACCCGCCCGCCATCCAGTTGGCACTTGGGCCAGGAAAGCCGTGGCGGATGAAGGTGAGGAGGGACGCGCTTCTGGCCAAGCGGTGTGCAGACCGTGCGGGGAGATGCTTCGGGCAGAAGGTGAGGCTGGACTGGGTGATGGCCTCGAAAACCCCAAGGTCTCTTTCCGAACGATCACACTGTTATGCTACACCGGAGGCTCGTGTTGTGAATGCAGACCTAAATTCACTCTGATTAAGAGGGTGCTTTCTATGAGCCACCTCCTCAGCGACTGCCAAGCAGTACTTTAGGGGTTTTCTTTCTAAGGTTTCCCAAGCTCTTACTGGTCTAAAATAGCAACAGTGTCATTCTCATTTTAAGTCATCATATTGCTATGTGCTAAGCTGCTTCAGTTGTGTCCGACTCTTTGCGACTCTGTAGACTGTAGCCCGCCAGGCTCCTCTGTCCATGGGATTCTCCAGGCAAGAAGACTGGAGTGGGTTGCCTTGCCCTCCTCCAGGGGATCTTCCCGACCCAGGGATGGAACCCGCGTATCCTGCATTGGCAGGCAGGTTCTTTACCACAAGCACCACCTGTTGCCTTTAAAAAATGGTTTTTTGGAGTGCATCTTGTGGCATGCTGGTTCCCCAACTAGGGACTGAACCCCTGCCCCCTGCAGTGGAAGCACAGAGTCTTAACCACTGGGCCACTAGGGAGGTGACCCCCACTTTTTGGAGAGAGCTGTTGCTCTTTTAAAGGATCCATCCTGCACACAGCTCTTTGCGGAACACCCTGTCGGGAGGGCCGGCTGATGGTCTGTGATCCAGAGACCCCAGTGTTGACGTCCCTCCGAGCAGGCGGTATTAGCTTAGTCTTCCTATGAGAGGAGGCGCACAGGGGAAGCAGCGGAGAATTACTGTTCCTCATCTGTTTGGAGAGCTTGCAAACGAAATTTGTTTCCTTTTGTCCTTTTCCACTCAGCAAATACCGACTTTGACTCTTGGCTGTGAGTGGGGCTGGAATGAGCATAGCTAATCTCTATTTAAGGGCTTTATCTTCTCCAGGGCCGGATCAGCCAAAACTTTCCGCTGTAATCACTGACCAGGACCTGGAGGGGGTCCCGACGGCTGAGTTCTCCGAGGCTCACAAGGGGCCAGCCAAGAGAGCTCCACACCCAAGACAAAGTAGCCGGCACATGGCGCGGGCAGCTGGATAACTTTGGGGTAATTATTTGATCTCAGGCGTGCCAAGGCTGCACTTGAAGCTCGCATTATTCACACGCATAACAGCCAAGCTCTCGGTTCACACGGGAGGTCTCAGCCGACTATAGAAGGAGCGGGGTGATGTTCTGAGAAGTGCACTGTCGGGCGCTTGGTGAAAGGCACTCGAGAGGCGGTGACGTCCACAGGTGACCCACGTGCTGAGTGTGGGGGGAGAATGATGTGCTTATCCCGGGAAGAAAGGCCATTCTCCAGGGCAGAGTCCAGATCTCACAGGAGGGGCTGCCCAAGGGACTTTCTTGGAAAAGGTGCCTTGTGTGTTTCTCATGTAGGATCAAGACAAGAAGACCTGAGCCTGCAAGGCCCAGGGAGTGGGCTTGGGTCCCCACAAAGGGAAGAGATGCAGATGGCAAAATGCGCAGAAAATGATGGGCGTTTCTTAGTGGGGAGAAGCCTTGGAGGGCTTGGCTCGAAGAAACCATCGGAGTCACAGTTGTTTCCCATCCGATGTTTCAGCATGCTGTCCCCCTCCCTTCAAATCTTCTAATCACTCTGACACCGAGAGTAATGCTGGGCTTCCCTGGTGGTCTAGTGGTTGAGAATCCACCTGCCGATGTGCAGGTGACATGGGCAGGTTTGATCCCTGGTCGGCAGAAAAAAGGGGAGCCATAACAACAGATTGGTGTTAAAGATAGATATAGATTCTGGGTCTTGGTTTAAAAAATATCAACATCTTTTCCTCACCTTAGTTTGCATCTAGTTTCTTAGGCCAAACAGGTATGATGGACTGTCACACTTTTTCAGCTTCTGAATGGCTTCTTCAGTCATTCAACAGATATTTCTTGAAGACCTACCGTGTGTCAAGCCTTTTGCTCATGTTTCTGTAGAGGCAGCCAGTGTATCACCAGCAAGGCTCTTTCCTCTGCCCTTCAGAGAGGGTTCCAGATGATTGTATGATTAATAAAAACGGGAAAACACAGTAAAGATAGTCTCTGTAGTGTTTCTGCAAATGGGTTCCTTGATGTCCATGCTGCTGCTGCTGCTGCTAAGTTGCTTCAGTTGTGTCTGACTCTGTGTGACCCCATAGATGGCAGCCTACCAGGCTCCCCTGTCCCTGCAATTCTCTAGGCAAGAACACTGGAGTAGGTTGTTCATTTCCTTCTCTAATCATGATGTCCATGATTTCTTACAAAACCAAGAGAAATACGATCTCTGCCTTTCTTCCCCTCTTTCCCCAGGTAGGTTCTGCTGTGCTCTCCCGTTTTCCAGGTGAGAACACTGAGGTTTCAGGTAGTGAGGTAACTTGCCCAAGGTCACACAGTTAAGAGTGGTGGTGTCAGGCATTGAACCTTGGCAGACTGGGAGGCTCCAGATTCCATGCTTGCAACCACTATGGCCTACTGGGTCTTCCTTAGTGAACAGGCTCACGGATCGGGAGGCCAAATCAGAGTCAGGCCTCAACAGTTTGGGCCTGGGCTGAACCAGAACTGCCCGCACAGCTGCTGGGTCTCCTTGGCCAGTCGCCGCGTCCTCCTGGCTCACACACCTTCACAGAGGCTTTGGGAGAGGCTTTGGAGACATGCGGAGATCGCGCTCTGCATGCAGCTCTGAAGGAAAACTACAGAAGCGTGTTTTGAGAAGAGGCTGTTGCTGTTAGTTATCAACTGGTAGCTCACAGAGGACAAGCTGAACCAAACCGCATCACTTTCATGTGAAGCTTGTGCTGCGGGAGGCGCGGGGACTACGGCCTGAGTTGGCGTTATTAATAATAATGATACAACGCCAGTTCCCATTGTCCAAGAACCTACAGAGAGCTAAACGCCCCATGCTGATGTCTCCCATACATCCTTTGAGTCTCCCCTAAGGCCCTGGAAGGTGGCTATTGTTACTCTGCTTCACAGATGAAGAACCAAAGGTTCAGAAAAGTTAAATGACTTACTCAGGGCTACACAGCTTATCAGTAGTCCCCCAGCTCTGCCTCCTCAGATCATGCCCTTTCTACGACCTCATTCGTTTGTTAAAATATTCACTGAGCACTCATCGTGTGCCAGCCATTGTTCTCTGGGCTGGGGGATGTTGTGGGGAAAACAGTAGACAGGTCTCTGTTTTCTGGAGTTTACATCAGACAATGGTGGCCGCCGGGGCCTGGGACCCCCCCTCAAGTAAACAAGTGGGAGACCAGGGTCCCCAAGGGAACAGGAAAGCAATGAACCCACGGGTTAGTGGTGGTGAGGTTAGTGGTGGTGAGGAGTCGTTCAGCCATGTGACTCTGGAGCTGTGGGTCCTTCAAGGAGGTTTAATCACCTACTAGCATCTGTTAAAGGGAAAGTTAGAGATCGAATTGCCAACATCTGCTGGATCATGGAAAAAGCAAGAGAGTTCCAGAAAAACATCTATTTCTGCTTTATTGACTATGCCAAAGCCTTTGACTGTGTGGATCACAATAAACTGTGGAAAATTCTTCAAGAGATGGGAATACCAGACCACCTGACCTGCCTCTTGAGAAACCTATATGCAGGTCAGGAAGCAACAGTTAGAACAACAGACTGGTTCCAAAGAGGAAAAGGAGTTCATCAAGGCTGTATATTGTCACTCTGTTTATTTAACTTCTATGCAGAGTACATCATGAGAAACGCTGGGCTGGAAGAAGCACAAGCTGGAATCAAGATTGCCGGTAGAAATATCAATAACCTCAGATATGCAGATGACACCACCCTTATGGCAGAAAGTGAAGAGGAACTAAAAAGCCTCTTGGTGAAAGTGAAAGAGGAGAGTGAAAAAGTTGGCTTAAAACTCAACATTCAGAAAACGAAGATCAGGGTATCTGGTCCCATCACTGCATGGGAAATAGATGGGGAAACAGTGGAAACCGTGTCAGACTTTATTTTTTGGGGCTCCAAAATGAATGAAGATGGTGATTGCAGCCATGAAATTAAAAGACGCTTCTCCTTGGAAGGAAAGTTATGACCAACCTAGATAGCATATTCAAAAGCAGAGACATTACTTTGCCAACAAAGGTCCATCTAGTGAAGGCTATGGTTTTTCCAGTGGTCATGTATGGATATGAGAGTTGGACTGTGAAGAAAGCTGAGCGCCGAAGAATTGATGCTTTTAAACTGTGGTGTTGGAGAAGACTCTTGAGAATCCCTTGGACTGCAAGGAGATCCAACCAGTCCATCCTGAAGGAGATCAGTCCTGGGTGTTCATTGGAAGGACTGATGCTGAAGCTGAAATTTCAATACTTTGGCCACCTCATGCGAAGAGTTGACTCATTGGAAAAGACCCTGATGCTGGGAGGGATGGGGGGCAGGAGGAGAAGGGGACGATAGAGGATGAGATGGCTGGATGGCATCACTGACTTGATGGACATGAGTTTGAGTCAAGTCTGAGAGTTGGTGATGGACAGGGAGGCCTGGCGTGCTGTGATTCATGGGGTCGCAAAGAGTCAGACACGACTGAGCGACTGAACTGAACTGAAAGGGAAAGTATTGGGTTTCCCTGGTGGCTCAGTGGTAAAAAATCCACCTGCAATGCAGAAGACCCATGTTCGATCCCTAAGTTGGGAATATCCACTGGAGAAGGGCACGGCAACCCACTCCAGTATTCTTGCCTGGAGAATTCCATGGAGAGAGGAGCCTGGTGGGCTGCGGTCCATGGGGTCACAAAGAGTCGGACATGACTGAGCAACTAACACACAAAGTGAAGAGAAGTGAAAGTCGCTCAGTTGTGTCCGACTCTTTGCAACCCCGTGGACTACACACCCCATGGATTCTCCAGGACAGAACACTGGATGGGTGGCCTTTCCATTCTCCAGGGGATCTTCCCAACCGATGGATCAAACCCAGATATCCCGCATTGCAGGCGGATTCTTTACCAGCTGAGCCACAAGAGAAGCCCAAGAATACTGGAGTGGGTATCCCATCACTTCTCCAGCAGATCTTCCTGACCCAGGGATCAAACTGGGGTCTCCTGCATTGCAGGCAGATTCTTTACCAACTGAGCTATCAGGGAACACACAAAGGGAAAGCACAATTATCATGAAAGACCCAGAATGGGCCATTTTGGAGTTCGGCAGTTTGTAGGGTTTTTGTTGTTTGTTTGTCTTTCTAAAAAATATTATTTTGATTTATTTGGCTGTGTGGAGTCTTAGCTGTGGCATGTGGGATCTAGTCCCCAGACCAGGGAAGAGACCCGGGCCCCTGCGTTGGGAGTGTGGAGTCTTAGCCACTGGACCACCAGGGACGTCCCGGGCAGTTTGTCGTTTTATGACTCGGGCTGACTTGGGAACAGGCTGCAGAGGGCTGATGGGCTAGTGGTCCTGCCTCCTTGCTTTCCTTCTCAACCCACCCAGCCGGCCCCCGGCCCCCACCCTGGCCCCTGGGTCAGGGAAGGAAGCGGATGCCCACCAGATGGCGGTGCCCCTCACTGGTCCTCCTGGGCCGCATGGATGGCGCTGGTGTGCACCTGTCCAGTTCCTCGTGGGGAGCTTCACATCTCTGCCACCACTCACGGTAGGCCGGTACAGCTGCCTTCTCCCATTGTTGCGACGACGCAAACCACACCTACGTATTTCCAGGCACTCCGTTCTCCAGTTGAGAACCTCAGAAATGTGCTTGTTTTTCCCCTGCGTCCAAACCCTTTTGCTCTTTCCCCCCGCGGCTGACTCTACCCCAGCTCCCAATGATGCCAGTGGGCCTTTTCTCAACTGTTCTGTTTCCCGCCGCTTCCAGATTTCAGGCCCTGTCTCTGACCCCCAGCGTGTCAACATGCTGACTGAGTACTTCATTCGAGGAAAGTCTGGTCAGGGTGCGGTCGGGGTCCCCTTAAATCCTAGTCTTAAAATGAAACAGCTGGGATGCAGGAAGAAAACTGGCCCAAGGTGATATTCCCAAGTCACGGTCTTGCAGTCTGTTCATTGCAGCGGCCATTTTGCAAGCACAAAACATATCTTCAGTGTGAGGGTATTTGAAGACTTGGGATTTTGAGCCATTTATCAACTACTGTTGCTAGGATGAAATACCGAGCCCATAGCCCTTGTTCTCTAGGATGTACAAGAACCATGGTCCCCGAGAATCATTCCCACTCCAGGGTAAGATAAGGGGTTGTAGATAATTAACATAAAAATGGAGGCATTCATTTTTCCCCCTTCTGATTACAAGTTATTGTTTAATGTTAAAGATAAAGAAAACATTAAAATCCTAACAATTTATAAGTGCTTATCATGGGAAGTTTAAAGTCCCTAATGATCCACCCATTGAAGACTTCTTTGTGTGTGTATTAACATATCTAATCCTGTTTTACAAAAAAGCAAACTTGATACGTGGTTTGCAATGTACTTTTCTCTCTGAACACCTTTTCCCATAAGTACCATGGTTTTCTTTTTCTTTTTTTTTTTAAAGCAGTTAGCTTTCATTATGTGAATGAACCAGGATTTAGCTAACTGATCCCTTTTTGATGGACATGGAGTTCTTTTCCAATAAAATAATTTTCCTCTTTTTTTTTTTTTTTTTTTGGTAGTGCCACATGGCTTTTGGGATCTTAGTTCCTTGACCAGGGACTGAACCTGGTTCTTGGAAGTGAGAGTGTGGAGTCCTAACCACTGGGAATTCTTACAATTTTCCTCTATTACAAATAATGCTGAAATAATTCTTGTACACATATATCTTTGTACAACAGTATATTTCTGGACAATGGATGCCTACAAGGAAAACTGCTGAGTCGAAGCCTATGTGCATTTTAAACTTCATAGATATTGCTAAATATCCCCCTAAAAAGATAAGACCCGTTAACACTCACATCCATTGAATGAGACCGTCTGTTTCTTTACATCTTCACCCACTGGGTTTTTACAGATCTTTTAAATGCGGGAGCTAAATATTTCTCGGGATATTGTCGTTTTTTGGTACAATTTGAGTTGATTTTTTACATGTTCGTTATCTCTTTTGTCCAGGGACAAATTGTTTAAAAGCATGGTGGTTCCATTTTAGATAGGCATTTCTTTTCATTTGGGGTTTATATCTTCAGGCTTTTGAAAACCTGAAGCCCTTAAGGCTTTTGAAATTAAAGTCTAGTCCCTTCCCGACATTTTTACGCACCGTTTGCTATCGGAGCTAACGCGTTTCCTGGACCCTGGTCACATGCTCTTGAATATGGATGCGATGGCCTTCTCAGGGCTCCGTAAGGGAAAAGAACTGATTTCTGAGACCCGAGGTCTCAGCGGGCCAGGGCTGAGGAAGCATCTTGAAGCTGGCTGATTCTTGAGCAGAAGCTTCCCATCCAAACGGGCTTCCCCCAGCGGGCTTCCGAACACACATTTCCTAGCCCAGATGGCCTCGCTGGCCTGGACACCTGGCTTAGGGGAGGGGGCCGGCACCCCCTGGGTCCGCATCAGTGATGCCCCCGTGACGGCGCCGGCAGTCTGACCGCACCCCCTGCTCCTGCAGGCGAGCTGGGGAAACAGAGACGGGCCTGCTGGGCAGCAGTCCACAGCTCTGCTCACGCACCCACCAAACCAAGGTGGGTGAATTATCACTCTTTGCACGGCCCCTGCAGTGAGAGGCCCCGTTTATCTTCGTTCCCGACCAGGGATTGAACCCACGTGCCCTGCAGTGGAGTCTCAACCACTGGGGAACCGGAAGCCCTTCTTTTAAAAGCCACGTTAGGAAGAAGCAAGATCACCTCTAGAGACAGCAGTGCAGTGGCCCCCTAGTTTTGGGCGCCTTCGTCTTGTTTTTCTGCTTTTCTCCCTCCCTGCCCTTTTTAGAGAAACACACCTTTATACCTCTGCTGGAGAGAAAGCACATGGAGCCCTGCTCTATCTCCAGCCTGTTCTAGGGGATGACCTAGGATCAGTCATTTACACACTAGTCTGAATGTGGGGTACCAGATCTTGGACACAGCAATAGAGGGAGGAAGAGCCTCAGGTCGGCACTTCACGGCGCGGCTGCTTCCGACCCTCTGAAATCACTCCCTGAAAATGACCCATTTTCGAGTGGCAGGTGAACTCAGAGATATTTAGACAAGGCAGGAGGTGGAGTAATCCTGCCGTCCTAAGAAATCTGAATGATTTTGGCAACTCTGAGGTCTAACCACCCATGCTTGAGTGATGACTTCCAAACATACACTTTGTGTGTGTGTGTTTTAAAGCTATTTTAATTTAATCCATGCAGCATATCCACACAAGCCTTCAAATCTCTTCACCTGGGTAGTGAGTGAATACATGCAACAATAGGAAAGTGAGTCTGAAGTGTTATGACAGGCAGGCCGGGATGATGAAGATTTAACCTGGAGGACTGTCACCCTGAAGCTACAGCAATTCTCCGGATGAACACGGGGACGTGCCGCACCTGCCCGCGCTCAGGCTGCCATCTGCATGGTGACACATTACTGACAGGGACACGATGAACAGAAAGCACACCGGTCCATAGGCCAGCCCAAGGAAGGCGTGTGCGGTCAGAACACGCTCCAGAAGCTCCATTTCCAGGACTCTGGGCCCCCGAGCAGTACGTGGTAGCTGGTGGTCATTCTTAGGGTTGGAATCCCTGTTTGAGGAATTACATTTCCTGACAACCGGGCAGAATGTTTAGAGCATCGTGTTGCCAGATGGTCTTTGTCGGCCCTCCTGAGAGCAGCTGGTCACCAGGGATGCCCCCCAGGGCTGGGCTGATGGTCGAGATCTGGCTGACTCACTCTATACCTCCCTCGTTGTCTTCAGCCTCCTGACATGGGAAGCAAAACCAGAGGCAGCTGAGGTCTGGGACCGCTCTGAGGTCTTCAGTCAACACTGACTTTTCCCTCTTGCTATCTTGGCCTTCACTGGTTAGCCTGAGATTTCTACTAGCAGTGTCCTGGGCCCTTTGCTCTGAAAGAGACCTTAGAATTCATCCAGTCTGCCCCACCGGTTGCAAACTGGAAAACGGAAACATCCTTCTTTAAGCCTGTGGCAGGAGGATGTTGCCTCCAGGCCCTGTGATGTCCCACAGAAACCCGGCAAGGGAAGGCTAGCCCGGGGGGACTTCTCGGGCAGGTCCCTGTTCCAGATTCCTTTAACAGGCGAGTCTGGAAAGTTATTTCTGTCAGTGGTACAGGCAGCAAAGTTTTAAGAAGAAAAATAGATAGTGTTCGTTTTCTCAGCTGGAGAGAACTTTGGAGGAGAGCCGTTCCTGCCCGTCGTTGTCAGAGTGGACAACGACGGGCAGGAACAACCGTCGTCAGGTCCAGAGTGGGTCCCAGGCTTTAAGGCCGACATACGGCGGGTTGGGTCGGCCTCCAGGAAATTGTTGAAATTTCAGCAAAGGGCGTTAACCAAGACTTGGAGGAAGGAGGAGGAGGGAAGGGAATCCTGCCTGTAGGGACCACGGGCTCCGAGGCACCTGGGAGAAAGCGCAGGTGGCAGCTGAGGGCCACGGGGGCCTGTGCGGCTCTGTTCCTCGGCGGGCAGCTGACAGGGATGACTGCATAGGATGCTCTTGTCTGGCCTGACGCTCCATGAAGCAGGATATTAGGAGTTGGTGCAATAATGCATCTTGCAGAACACACTTCATTAAGTCCTGTTGTAGAAACATTTCTGCGAAGGTTGGGAGACTGTGAGGACACCGTGAAACGGACTAGAGCGGGGTTCTCTGGGGGCCCCCGGAGGTGGACACAGCCACAAGCAGACATCTTTCTCCTGCCACCCGCTGGCGGCCTCCTAATGCAAGAGTGGGGAGCGGCAGGAGCCCGAGACTCCTCCATCCAGTGTGGGCTCAGAGCCGCTGCTCATCCAGGGCAGCAGACGGCAGGGGCGGGGCCGTGGGCTCTGCCCCCAGGCACCCAGCAGACCCTGCTGTCAGGGTGGCACTGGCAGTGCCTCTGGAACAAGTGGACATGGCCAGAGTGCCGTCTGCAACAGGGGTGCCCTCATCTGCTGTGTCTCCCTGCTGGGCCGCCCCGCCCGCCTCTGACGGCCCCGCCCGCCTCTGACCGCCCCGCCCACCTCTGACCGCCCCCGCCCACCTCTGAACCCCCCTTCCACCTCTGCCCCCTCCACCTCTAATCGCCCCTCCCCCTGGTCGGTCTTCTTAACTCAAGAAATAGAACTCTCAGGCTAACTGGATTTCTTTCGAGCTCCAGCTTTCTGTTTCTCCCCATGAACCCACCTCCCCAAGAGGCCTCCTGATGGCAGATCCTTTTTGGATGCCGCAGGAGAAGTCCTTGGGCAGGGCTGTCGGACCCCCACTGGGACTTGGCTGAATTGCGTGCACAGGGGGAAGTGGGCCTGGCAACGCCACGGCTCCAGAAGAGAAGGTCCAATGCCCTGGAAGCTGGCCTCCTGCCCCCTCAAACGTGGTGATTCCAAATGTCATCTTGGCATTTCCTTCTCAAATAAATTCTGTCTTGTTCATATCACAAGAAAACCGGAAACATGAACGGGGGAACGTCTGGGTTGATTTCTCAGTCCTCTGATTGACTTGCTGTGTTGACATGCTGAAGTATTAAATCTCCTTCATGGATAAATGTGAACATGGAGATTTTTGTCTGTTGAGTACTGGAGACCTGTGGTTTATTTTGAGTCAAAGAAAAGAATCTGGAGTTCCATGTTGTGTGAGTGTGTGTGTTAATAGGAAAAGACTATAAGGTAAAGAGTAGTGAATACTTGTGAAGAGCCATATGGATTTGTTAAAAAAAAAAAAAAAAGGATCACAGATGGGTCAAAGGTTTGGAGATATCTTGATAACACTATCATCAGAAACTAAGGGAGGGGGATGATTTGGGTAAAAGAGCTGTCTGTGTTTGATTGTTGAGTCCAAATATTTATACTTCAGTCCTTGACAAAGTTCTTGTGAAACACACAAGGGAGATGCAGGGGGAAAGGCCACCCTTTTGAAGAGGAGAAAATGAAGGCCGGGAAGGAAACTGACCTAGTACTGGGTTGGCCAGAAAGTTCGCTGGTGTTTCTTCATTAAAATTTTCTGGAAAAACCTGAAAGACCTTTTGGCTAACCCAGTAATTCTGGAACAAAGGTAGGATTTGAATCTAGAGTTTCTTTTATTGAGAATATAAATAATTTTTCTTATTTTTGCTCTGTCTGAAAAGGCCTCGGAGAGAAAGAAGCTCATGGTTTCCCTGTATGGTCAACTCTTAGCCTCATGAGGGGATGGAGGGGAGAGAACTGGGAGGGAGCAGAGGGAGCCCGCGAGTCATGCTCCGCGTCACCTGGCGTCCCGGGCGTCCCAGAGGCCAGAGTGGCGGGGGCGTCCCGGGTGTCCCGGAGGCCAGCGTGGCGGGGGCATCCCGGAGTCCGGCGTGGTGAGGACATCCTGGTGTCAGCGTGGTGGGGGCGTCCCGGGCGTCCCAGAGTCCGGCGTGGTGAGGGCATCCTGGTGTCAGTGTGGTGGGGGCCTCCCGGGCATCCTGGAGTCCAGCGTGCTGGGGGCGGGGAGAGCGCGTGTAGACACTGGAGCCCTTCATTGCCAAGGAGCTCCTGCTCGCAGTGATCACTGGCCCTGAGGAGAGCGGGGGGCCGGGGTCTTTCTGAGTCACAAGCCACACAGCTCCATTTTCACACCCACAAATGACCTCTGTACCTGCAGGGGGCGGGGGAATCAGTTATTCATTTGGAATTTATTTGGCAGTTTTAGATTAGGAAGAACAGAACATTTTCTAAGAGGCGAGTATTACAAGTGTTTTTTTAGCAGTGTATCTTTAATGTATGTGTGTAATCAAAAAGACATTTGAAAACCACTATGGACATTTACTTTCAACTGCAGATATTTATAGACAAGCTCAAGCAAAACAGACTTGGTGCCAAAGACACAGATTGGGTGTGGGTCACTGTTTATATGGAAAGATTGGGTTTTTTCTGTTGCGTCTGAGGAAACCTCTTGTGTTCCTGGGGGGTGTGGGGAATGTTTCCTAGTAGAGTATCTGTTTGGATGGTCACTTCAGTCGTGTCTGCCTCTTTGCAACCGCATGAACTGTAGCCCACCAGGCTCCTCTGTCCGTGGGATTCTCCAGGCCAGAATACTGTAGTGGGTTGCCATGCCTTCCTGCAGGGGATCTTTCTGACCCAGGGATTGAACCTTCATAGGGAGTTGATAATTTTCCTTGTGGCAATATTAGCTGCCACAATTTTTTTCAACGGAGAGAATGTTGAAGGGAGGCTGGTGTGGGGTTGCTGGATGTTGAATGAACTTCAAATCCAGCCCTCAGTTCCTTACTAAAATACCTGTTAAAGGATTCTACAGTTTCCCCTTGGGGCTTCTTTGGTGGCTCATCAGTATAGAATCCATCTGCAGTGCAGGAGACTTAGGAGTTGCGGATTCCATCCCTGGGTCAGGAAGATCCCCTGGAGAAGGAAATGGCCACCCACTCCAGCATTTTCGCCTGGAGGATCCCATGGACGGAGGAGCCTGGCGGGCCACGGTCCGTGGGGCTGCGAAGAGTTGGATACAACTGAGCGCACACACACAATACACATAAAAGCGTGGCTTGAGGAAAGAGAGAAAAAGTGAGCAGACTTGGGCTGTGCACCCAGCTCTTATTTATTCATTAAATCCCGGGACTTTGTTTTTTATTTAATTAATTTATTTTGCGACTTGTGGGATCTTAGTTCCCTGACCAGAGGTTGAACCCCAGGCCCACGGCAGTGGAAGCACAGAGTTCTAACCATTGGACCTCCAGGGAATTCCCCCAGCTCTGTTTAAAAACTTGTGCCGAGCCCTCTAGTGCGTCACGCCCTGTGAGCGGCTGGAGGAGACGCCTCCGGGGATCTCAGGCCCTGAATCTCCGAGGACACTGGGGTCTGTGGCGGGCCGGGCGGCCGGAGTGCTCGCGTGGACTCACCAGCCTGCTGACACCCAGGGTGCTGCTGTCTGTCTCCAGGGCTCCGGACCACTGGGAACCCGGGGCTGTGCTCAGACCTGGGAAAGAGTTTCTGTATTAGTCATGTGATGATTAAATCACAGAACTGCCTCTCACCTGGTGAAAGAAAAGGCAAAGCTGCAGTTGACTGGCACTAGCTAAGGCCAGTGTCCCTGCCCCTCGAGAAGACAGGGGTGTGGCTCCGTGGACTGAACCTCACCTGGTCCCAGGTACAGCGTGCAAAGCACTTCGCAGACGTGGTCCCAGCTGAGGCTCCCGACGTGCGCCTGGAAGCAGGCACTCATCACCCCCTTTGACAGGCAGGGCCCTGAAGTTCAGAAGGCAGGTGAGCAGAGCGGGTGATTCAGTGGAAGAGGCTGAGATTCCGACCTGCTCCATGGCAGCAGCTTTAACTTCTGCTCCGTACTGCCTCCCTCTCTGAGAGGCAGGCTCTACCATAACCATAAAGCCAGACGCCTGAAGCCAGGGGACTGTGTGAGCGGGGGACCCACCAAGAGGCAGAACGCTGGGAAGCCGGGGAATGCAGAGGCTTGAATGGACAGAAGCTTATTTCTGATGAAAGGTTTTGGGTTTTTTTTTTGGCTTGTGGGATCTTAGTTCCCGACCAGGGATGGAACCCTCAACCCTGCGTAGAAAGGTGGATTCTTAACCACCGGAGTACCAGGGAATTCTCATTTCTGATGAAAGTTGATGCAGAGAAAGCTACTCTTAGCTGCCTTTTCTGGGGGGTTATAAATGAGGAAATTGGGGTCTGAGTTAGTTGAGTGAGAGAGAGAAATAACCACCCTCCGTCTATTCTCTATAATAACCTTTTCTCCTGCTTGTGGTTTGAAATCAGAGGCCAGTGGTTACTCCTTACATACCTGTACCTCCCCAAAGACTGATAACACCCCGGGACCTGACCTTTGTTGTTGACTTTTTTCCTTGAAAGAATTTTCCTTGCCGGGTTCTAGCTTTGCTTATTTAGTAGGTATTAAAAGATGATAAGACAAATAGGAGATACCAGGGACACACAGATAGGAAAATTTAAGTTAAAATGAGGATAAGGAATCAATCATTCCGTTTCCACATCAAAGGAATGTTCCAGTGTGGTAGGTACTACTGTTGACCTTTGAACAGCATGAGTTTGAACCACGTGGGTCTACTTAGACTTTTTTCGGTAGTAAATATAGTACTACAATACCACACGACCTGTGGTTGGCCCACCCCACAGATGTGGAGGGATAGCGGATCGGGAGGAATCATGTATGGGGGTGAGGGCCGGCGGTAAATTATGCTCAGAAAACAGTTCTCCGGTCGTGCCTGCAGAATGCACACGCCGGGGAATGAGCGAATCATTTGCAGTGCACGTGCCCCTCAGGACTAGCCCCGTTTTATGACTGACATAGAAGCAGGGAAGTGAAAACACTGGCATGACCTCTCAAAACCGAGCCACTGGGGGAAACAGCCCTCGAACCCAAATTCCTTTCTGCTAGCTCAGCGGGCCGCTGTTCCATTAAACCATCGTGGGCCGTCGGGAAGCGGTGTAAACGCTCTGGTGGCCTCTGTCATCCTCGTCTTTTCTCTAAGGGCAGCTAGCAGACAGTGCAGGCTTTGCAGGCTCTACGGCTTCTGTTGGGACAGCTCCTCTCTGCCTAGGTCTTGGGAAAGCAGCCCCTGATGGCTGGGGCTTTGCTTGAAACAATTTTACTTACAAGCACAGGCAGTGAGTGGACCGCATGGGCTGGCAAGTTGTAGGCTGCTGTCGAAGGTTCCCTCCTCTTCGTTCCTGATGTTGGGCGGGGAAGTCAAGTGAGCCATGAGAAACGTTCCGTTTGAACACTTGAGCAGGCTCTGAAGTTGGGTCCAGGCTGATCTGTAAATGACGTCCATGGCTGGGAAGACTGGCTGTTGAGGACAAAATTGGGAAGTGCGTGTTCAAGCAATCGACTGTGTAGATGACAAGAAGCAGACGGCTGGTCATCCCATGAACAGGGATGTGGTTTCTAGGGAGACATGTTGGGAAGACTGGAAAATTCAGGGCATGTGAACCCCTGAACGAACCAGCCTGGGGGTGTTTTCCACCATGGAGGGCATAGTTACATCACCTGCCAACCCAGCCAGAATGATCCAGACTGCTGCAGCTCTGCCTACAACCCACAGACCGTCCCACGTCTTCCATCTGAATGTGGACGCAGGGAAGGCCCGATGCCTGCACGCGCTGCAGTGGGCACTCGCCCTGCCTTGTCGTTCACAGCGATGAGCAGCTTTTTCATGGGCAGCAGAGTGCTGGGCGTGGTGCCATCCTCCTGCTTCAGGACAACGGTGCATCCTGAAATGCGTCACCAGAGATGATGGATACCTGTCCCCTGAGCAAAACAGGTGCGTCTGAAAATAAAATGGCTTAAACACTAGCTGTTGGGCTTCCCTGGTGGTGCAGGGGTGGAGAGTCGACCTTGCAATGCAGACGACCCCAGTTCAATCCCTGGTCTGGGAAGATCCCACGTGCCTCGGACAAACTAAGCGCTTGCACCAGAACCAGCACCCACGGGCCACAGCCGCTGCAGCCTGCATGCCCCAGAGCCCGAGCTCCGCGGCCGGAGGACCTCCGCAGGGGGAAGGCCCTGCCCTGCAGAGTAGCCCCACTTGTCGCAACTCGAGAAAGCCCACGTGTAACAGTGAAGACCCAGCACAGTCAAAAATTAACTAACCAAATCAATAAATAAACTTTTTTAAAAAAGAAAAAAAAAAACCTTGCCATCTGTGTGTTCGGCTGCCCTGCGACAGCCCCGCCTAGGAACGTGCATTCTCCAGGGGCAGCCTCCTGCAAACCCTGCTGGAGTTGGCGAGTTTGGTCATTAAGGGCAGGCAAGTGTGTTCTAGGTCTGCTGTTCTGCGAGGGCGTGCTGTTTTCCTTCAGCAGAGAAAGCACGGGATCTGGGACCAAGAATAGAAAAGTTTCTCAGCAGATCTTCTGGGAGTTGTAGAAACTATCGAGAAATCCTAATTAATTCCAGGAAAGAATTTCAATGGTTTCTTGATAGCTTAAACCATAAAGAAAGAAAAGAAGAAAAGCTTTAATCGTTCTGCTTGGGAGAAAATGTACCGGTATTAGGCACAGTTAATGTAAATAATGAGTGGAATAATTCCTAACGTTGGCTCTTAACTCTTGTTCTATTAGGATTCTCCTTGTGTTTTCCCTTAGAATGGTGAACACTCGTACAGCGTTTACCCTGTGCCACGCATCCGCATCGGTGCTTTACAGACGTCCCTTTATTTGATCCTCCTGGCAGCCCTCTGAGGGAGATAGTATTATACCCCCCTTTTACAGGTGAGGGCAGAAAGGCCCCCAGAGGTGAAAGGACTTGGCCAGGCCCTCAGGTCTGACTGGGGCTGCAAAGCTTGCGTGCTCGTCTGTCTTCTAAGTGGACGTCGTGGCGGTCAAAGGGAAGGGTGCACCCCTTCCAGTGGTCCACCGATTCCTAGGACATCTCCGTCAGTCCTCCAGCTCTCAGTTGGCGAAGGTGTCTAACGCTTACTGTGCGCTGGGCAGGACTCTGCTTGGCCTCTCAGACGTGATGCCAGCAGGTGGAGAGGGCAGACAGCGGTGCTGGGTGGACCAGCGCCGCTCTGGGTGACGCCACCTCCGCGAACTGCCCTCAGCCTGAGAGGCTGACCTGTTTCCGAAGGTGCACCTGTTCACTCAGCTCCCCGGACAGGTGTGTCAAGTCAGAACGCCTGGGCACTGATTTACAGGGAGAAGCATCCCTGCCTAGAAGTGGTTTGCTGAACCTGGGAATAGGAAGGGAGGAGCTGGAGGATTTGAATGTGTGCCACTGGGAGACCCAGTTGCTCACAGCCAGCCCCCTGGGGCTTCCCTGGTGGCTCAGTGGGATAGAATCCGCTGGCGATGCAGGAGACGTGGGGTCGATCCCTTGGGTCTGAAAGACCCCCTGGAGGAGGAAATGGCCACCCACTGCAGTGTTCTTGCGTGGGAAATCCCATGGACAGAGGAGCCTGGAGGGCTACAGTCTGTGGGGACGCAAAAGAGTTGGACACGACTGAGCGACTGAATGACAGCCGTTGTTGGTGAGGCCCCGGCCTCAAGGCGGGGGTAAGGCTGCCAGCGCTCTGGGCTGGCTCGGAGAAAGGTCTCGCCTTTGTGGAGCCTGTAATGGCCCCGGTACCCTGGTCCCTCTCCCCCTGTCTCAGCCGTCTCTCCCTTTGAGGAAGAGCCTGGGTTCTCTGGGTATGTTAATACAGCCTACCCTGCCGGCTAGGGGCTGGGTGTTCTCTCCCTTTGAGACTAGTGCATGTCTTAGCAGCTCAGTTGTGTCTTTGTGACCCTTTGTGACCCCATGGACTGTGGCCCACCAGGCTCCTCCGTCCATGGAATTCTCCAGGCACGAATACTGGAGTGGGTTGCCATTCCCTTCTCCAGGGGATCTTCCTGATCCATGGATCGAACCCAGGACTCCTGCATTGCAGGCGGATTCTTTACTGTCTGAGTCCCCGAGGAAGCCCCCATCAGTACCAAGACAGTTTTTTCTGTTCCTGGGGGGTAGGACGGAGGTGGGACCTGGGGGTGACTCTGAGCACCGGATGTGAGAGGTGACACTTGGTTAGGGGCACAGTCAAAGGCCAGGCCTCCTTCCACAGGCTTCCTGGGCTCCTTCTAGCTCCCCTGCAGGCCCCTCAGAGACGGTAAATCACGTGTGGCTTTACTGTACCATCGTTTGTATCATTAAATGAGCGGTACCAAGGGAGAGCAGACTGGGTCCTGAGTGCAAAGGCTGCAGGTGTTGGGTGAAAAGGCCTCAGAGCGGGGCAGGCGGACGCAGGTATGTTCTGAACTGAAGTGGGGGCAGCCCCGGCTCTGGGAGCCCCAGGCGGGCCTGGCTGAAGCAGACGGAGGGCTGGCGCTTCCGCAGTGCTCTCAGCCTTCACTCGGGGCTGTCTTCTCTGCCGTCGGACCATGTCCAGTCTTCTGCCTGACGCCTCCTTAAAGTGCTCTTGGACACCGGGACCCACTATCCCTATCTGTTTCTCTGCAGTTTGATCGGCATCACCTGGACCATCAAAGGAAAGAGCTGGTCAGCGACCTGGAGGTTGTGGCTGGAAGGTGGCCCAGTGCAGAGTCTCATGTTGCCCGTGAACGAGGGTTGCACCCTCAGCTCTGCAGGGAGCTGACACACGGTTCCCTGTCCCCGGAGCCCTCCCAGGAAGCTCCTGCAGCAGCCAGGGGCCAGGGAGGCCCACCTGGATCAGAGGGAGGGTGGCCCTTCACTTTCTTGCCTTTGTGGGGGCGGGCTGGCCACGAAGCAGGACTGGGCAGGCAGGATGGTCTCCTGGCTCAGAGACTGTTGGCTCAGACTGCTGGGTTCACTCTCCGCTCTGTCGCCTCTTACTTGAAGGAACCACTTTTCTTTTCTTCAAGTTTTTGGCTGAGCCACGTGGCATGTGGGTTCTTCGTTCCCTGACCAAGATTTGAAACTGTGTGCCCCCTGAAATGGTAGAAACAGAGTGTCTTAATCACTGGGCTGCCAGGGAAGGTCTGTTAGCTGAGTAACCTTTGGCAGGTCATTTTAACCATCTTGGAGCCCAGATCTCTCATCTGTAAAGTAAGGATTCTAGTACCTGCCCTCAAGAGCTGTTGGCCGTCAGAGGAGATAATCCATGAGAAGCTATGGGCCGGGCACACAGTAGGCATGCATGGGGCAGATGTGGGCTGTGTGTGGCCTGAAGTCTGTTCAATCTGGGCCAGGAGGGAACTTGCAAAAGGATGTGAAATTGCAAATATGGAACCAGGTATAAGTAAGCCTTTTTTTCCAACAATAAAAGAAAACACAAAAAGTGTGTGATTACAAAGCTGACATCCTAAACATCATGAAATCAAAACAAAGTAATGTTAGCGTATGTCTGTGTTACTTCGCTTCCTACGTTTTTGGGGCTATGTACTCCCTTTCTGGATGTGATCATTTCTTCAGTGATTTTGGAACGCCACTTTCTCTCTAGAGACCTAGTGAGATAGCCCATCCATTCCTCTGGTGTCGTTGCGTCGACTTAAAAAAGTACTCACGACCTGGAAGTTGAGAGTGTTATGTTTTATTTGGTGGGAATTTTTCGGATTTCAAGCCCAGGAGACGGCATCTCAGTGACGCCGAGAGAACTGTTCTGAGGAGGACGGCGGAGGAGTCAGGTTAGATAGAAGTTCGCAGCCAGGGGCAGGTGGTCTGAACACCATAGATTATTGTTAATTAAGGAAAATCACATATCTCAAGTAAAGGAATTTAGTGCTTTTCTATGTATGGGAAGATGCAACAGTCTGGGCTTGCTGAAACCATGCCTTTCGTGTGCATCTCAGCTCTCTGGGGCCAGCATCCTTTGGTTTGACGTTCGCATCCTGAGCTCCTTGCTCACCGTAGGGAGTGTGGGCAGCTTGAGTTGGCAGCTCCGAGGCTGATGGCTCCCGAGAGCAGGCACTGTCCTCCTGGGCTCAGAATTCACACGGGAAGGCTCGGAGCCCCCGAGGCTGTGGCAGCCGTGTTTAGCGATACAGCAGGAGATACTCCATGTTCTACTTGGTTGGGATTTGTTTTTTATAATTAATAGTTTGGAAAAAAAGTCCTTTTCACTTCACAACTGGTTGTTGGTAATGTCATGTAAATTTTTAGGATTATTGTCAAATTTGGGGAAAGCGCTTTCAAGTTTTTTTCAACATATGAGCTATAAGGTTTCAGGGCATTTTAAGTGTTTCTGTGCAGTGTCTCCTTTAAATATGAAGGATGCCCATTCAACACATTTTGGGGGGCCTTCCCGAGCCTTGGATGGGACTTGTGTGAGTGAGGGGTGCTGAGGTTTAACTTTCAGTATTTCATGGTAAATTTTCCTGTGAGTACTCAATAAGTGTTAACTAGATTATATTTTGGGGAAGGCGATGGCACCCCACTGCAGTACTCTTGCCTGGAAAACCCCATGGACGGAGGAGCCTGGTGGGCTGCAGTCCATGGGGTCGCTAAGAGTTGGACACGACTGAGTGACTTCACTTTCACTTTTCACTTTCATTCATTGGAGAAGGAAATGGCAACCCACTCCAGTGTTCTTGCCTGGAGAATCCCAGGGACGGGGGAGCCTGGTGGGCTGCCGTCTATGGGGTCGCACAGAGTCAGACACAACTGAAGTGACTTAGCAGCAGCAGCAGATTATATTTTATTATGTTTACTGACATCTTAATTTTACACTTTTAGATTAACTAAAGAATGAATTCGCATTGACACTAAATAGAATCTTAATTTAGTTAAATTTGTGCAACAGTTATTTGTCCAGAATCATTTTTTGGCTGTCTACTTTGATCAGCCTATGTCACGCTGACCGTTGGGAGCCTTTGATGACATGAAGCTGATGACAGAGCTCAGTGTCTTCATGTAGCAACTACACAATGAGTTAAGCCTCTGTGGTCACCATCACCTTCCAGTCACCATTGGATCTGGAAATGGGCACTTGGGATATAAAGTTCAGATATTGTCCCTCTGGGAGGTTGACATGGGCTTGGCATCAAGTCAAACTCTGAGACCTGAGTGGGAGTCAGCAGTTCAGTTCAGTTCAGTCACTCAGTTCTGTCCCACTCTTTGTGACCCCATGGACTGAAGCACACCAGGCTTCCCTGTCCATCACCAACTCCTGGAGTTTACTCAAACTCATGTCCATCTAGTTGGTGATGCCATCCAACCATCTCATCTTCTGTTGTCCCCTTCTCCTCCTGCCCTCAATCTTTCCCAGCATCAGGGTCTTTACCAGTGAATTATTTTGCATCAGGTAGCCAAAGTATTGGAGCTTCAGCTTCAGCATCAATCTTTCCAATGAATATTCAGGATTGATTTCTTTTAGGATTGACTGGCTGGATTTCCTTGCAGCCCAAGGGACTCTCAGGAGTCTTCTCCAACCCCACAGTTCAAAAGCATCAGTTCTTCTGCACTCAGCTTTCTTTATAGTCCAACTTTCACATCCATACATGACTACTGGAAAAACCATAGCTTTGACTGGACAGACCTTTGTTAGCAAAGTAATGTCTCTGCTTTTTAATATGCTGTCTAGGTTAGTCATAGCTTTTCTTCCAGGGAGCAAGCGTCTTTTAGTTTCATGGCTGCAATCACCATCTGCACTGATTTTGGAGCCCAAGAAAATAAAATCTGTCACTGTTTCCATTGTTTCCCCATCTATTTCCCATGAAGTGATGGGACCAGATGCCATGATCTTCATTTTCTGAATGTTGAGCTTTAAGCCAACTTTTTCACTCTCCTCTTTCACTTTCATCAAGAGGCTTTTTACTTCCTCTTCGTTTTCTGCCATAAGGGTGGTGTCATCTGCATATCTGAGGTTATTGATATTTCTCCCGGCAATCTTGATTCCAGTTTGTGCTTCATCCAGCCCAGCGTTTCTCATGATGTACTCTGCATGAAAGTTAAATAAGCAGGGTGACAATATACAGCCTTGACGTACTCTTTTCCTGATTTGGAACCAGTCTGTTGTTCCATGTCCCATTCTAATTGCTGCGTCCTGACCTGCATACAGATTTCTCATGAGGCAGGTAAGGTGGTCTGGTATTCTCATCTCCTGAAGAATTTTCCACATTTTGTTGTGATCCACAGAGTCAAAAGCTTTGACGTAGTCAATAAAATGGAAGTAGATGTTTTTCTGGAACTTTCTTGCTTTTTCGATGATCCAGTGGATGTTGGCAATTTGATCTCTGGTTCCTCTGCTTATTCTAAAACCAGCTTGAACACCTGGAAGTTCTTGGTTCACATGTTGTTGAAGCCTTGCTTGGAGAATTTTGAGCATTACTTTGCTAGTGTGTGAGATGAATGCAATTGTGTGGTAGTTTGAGCATTCTGTGGCATTACCTTTCTTTGGGATCAGAATGAAAACTGACCTTTTCCAGTCCTGTGGCCACTGCTGAGTTTTCCAAATTTGCTGGCATATTTTTATGCCAGCAATTTAACAGCATCATCTTTTAGGATGAAATAGCTCAGCTGGAATTCCATCACCTCCACTAGCTTTGTTCGTAGTGATGCTTCCTAAGGCCCACTTGACTTCACATTCCAGAATGTCTGGCTCTAGGTCAGTGATCACACCATCGTGGTTATCTGGGTCATGAAGATCTTTTTTGTACAGTTCTTCTGTGTATTCTTGCCACCTCTTCTTAGTATCTTCTGCTTCTGTCAGGTCCATACTGTTTCTGTCATGGTTCATCTCAACTCTAGATGAAGCTTGCCTCCCCTCTGGCTATGAATTCTCTACAGTTAATCTCCATTCATGAATTCTGCCTTCATCAATAATGCTCTATTAATATGGGCAAATTTATACTTTCAGGCATACTTTACAAAAATCATTTATTTATTTGGCTGTGTTGGGTCCTTTTGTCTTTTTGTTGTGATCATGGGGTTCTCAAGGCAAGCATACTGATGGTTTGTGATTTCCTTCTCCAGTGGACCATGTTTTGTCTGTCCTGACCAACAGGGACATGCTGTTCCACCTCTCCACATAGCTTAGTTGTGGCACGGGTGATCTCTCGTCGTAGCGGATGGACTCTCTGGTTGTGATGCATGGACACAGTCGTCGCAGCCTTCAAGCTTAGTTATTCTGTAGCATGTGAGATCTTCGTCCCCAACCAGGAATCGAACCCACATTCCCTGCATTGCAAGGTGGGTTATTCACCACTGGACTACTGGGGAATTCTCCATTCAGCCATACCTTTAAAATGCTCAATGATAATATTAATTTCATGTTTTTCTCCCAGATCTTTTTATTCCTATCAAGTCCAGCCACTGTTTGGCAAACATACTGTCTTCTCCATTTCTTTTTAGTGATTCACAATGTTGTATGAGTTTCAGGTGTACATCACAGCGACTCAGTCATACATATATATTCATAAACATATGGATCTTTATTCTTTTTCAGATTATTTTCCTTTATAGATTATTGTAAAATATTGAGTACAGTTCCCTGTGCTGTAGTTTCTTGTGCTTTATCTACTTTATATATATATATATATATATATATATAGTAGAGTATAGTGAAAGTCACTCAGTTGTGTTCAACTCTTTGCAACCCAATGGACTATACAGTCCATGGAATTCTCCAGGCCAGAATACTGGAGTGAGTCGCCTTTCCCTTCTCCAGGGGATCTTCCCAACCCAGGGATCGAACCCACGTCTCCCGCATCGCAGGCGGATTCTTTACCAGTAGAGCCACCATGGAAGCCCATGAATGTTGGAGTGGGTAACCTATCCCTGGAGAAGGCGATGGCACCCCACTCCAGCACTCTTGCCTGGAAAATCCCATGGGTGGAGGAGCCTGGTGGGCTGCAGTCCATGGGGTCGCTAAGAGTCGGGCACGACTGAGCAACTTCACTTTCACTTTTTACTTTCTTGCATTGGAGAAGGAAATGGCAACCCACTCCAGTGCTCTTGCCTGGAGAATCCCAGGGACTGGAGAGCCTGGTGAGCTGACGTCTATGGAGTCGCACAGAGTCGGACATGACTGAAGCGACTCAGCAGCAACCTATCCCTTCTCAAGTGGATCTTCCCGACCCAGGAATTGAACCAGGGTCTCCTACATACCAACTGAGCTATGAGGGAAGCCCAGACTGTGTATATATTAATCCCAAACTCCTAATTTATCCCTCCCCTCCTTTTCCCCTTTGGTATCCGTAAGTTTTTCCCTATGTGCAGTCGATTTCTGTTTTGTAAATAACTTCTTTTTTTTTTTAAGATTAGTTTTCTCTATTTTGTAACGTTAAAGACTTGACTCGGGCACAAACATCCGTGGACAGGGAGTCGAGAACTGGGATCCGTCACTAAGTCCACGTGGGGATGTGGTGGGATGCTTTGGGGTACAGATGACAGAAAATTCAGCTCAGTGAGAGTCCAGACAAGAGAGGACGTGTGTTGGCTTCCGCACTGAGTGCTGGCTGGACCTGCCTTTTCTTCAGGACCCGTCCAGTGCCTTTGGAGCTGATGATGGGGTCAGTCCAACCCAAACTACAAGACTGCAGAATTCGGGATGCTCTTGGGAAGGCAGAGGAGAATACACCCCGGAAAGGACATCACCTGTGTATGCTCTGATACGTGGCCCTAAGTCACTTCTCCGGGCTTCAGTTGTGCCCTTACTTACGGGGCTTGCACATTGCCTAGAGCCCCTGCTCTGCAATAAGAGGAGCCGCTGCGATGAGACGCCCATGGCCACAGTAGAGCGTAACCCCCGCCCCCAGAACTAGAGAGAGCACACGGGCAGCAGTGAAGACCTGATGCAGCCGCAAATAAACAGCTTTTCAAAAAAGAAAATAAACTAGGGGGCTTGTCTGAATCCATGAGTGAAGTCCTTCTTAAGCGTCACCTTTAAGGTTTTATTTATTAACTGGTTTTTGTAATGAATGACCAAACCTTTTTCAGGCCAGTACTGTAAAGCTGAATATGTTTAGATAAGTCAGGGCAGTCAGTCTTAGTAACTTTCTTCCTACCCAGGAGTTGTAGATTTTCATCTAGAAAAAGGGGCAGTGGAGGATGTGAGGAAGGAGCCCCAGAAAACGATTTAGAAACCCTGCTTTTACTGAGTAAAGCGTGCTTTGTTTGTGGCCAGCGTAACTTGGTTGTTCGTTTGCAGCAGATCCAGGAAGGTCTGCTGCGGCTGCTGCTGCTAAGTTGCTTCAGTCGTGTCTGACTCTGTGCGACCCCATAGACGGCAGCCCACCAGGCTTCCCCATCCCTGGGATTCTCCAGGCAAGAACACTGAAGTGGGTTGCCATTTCCTTCTCCACCAGGAAGGTCCTGGCATGGCTTATTTTTCCTCCCATAACCATTGGAGGTTCAGCTAGGAAGCTGGTATCACAAAGAAGCTGAGCATTTTGATTTGGCTTCAGAGGGAGCTGGTGTTGGCAGAAGCCAGAGAGGGACTCTAAATGGCAACAGAATCAGATCCCTGTGGATTTGAGGGCTTCTCAAGAGCGAACCCACAGACCTCAACTTCTACTTCACCCACTTTTTATGGACCCTTTGGCCAGTCTGGACTCGGATTCCAGCAGTGGCCGCAGGACAGCTTTCAAGAAGTATCCGGGGGTGGTTCCTGAGAGAATGAACTCCTGGGCCTTGGTACCCAAAAGTTTTGGGACATGGAGGTGACGTGGTGCTGTGGATGGCAGAGCGCTATGGGAGTGTGTCTTCTCCATCTCTAGTGTGCAAGGCTGGGTGCAGACTCTGAGGACCTGGGGTTCCAAGACTGCCTTAGTGGGGAGTCTTGGATATATGGGATAGTATATATGGGAAGAAGTCCTACTAATCTAATGAGTAGTACAGTCAGTATATTTTTGTCGTGGCTGGCTCATTTTGGAACATATTTATAGAGCTGGCAAAGGTTGATCTGTGCCTTGATCGAATTCCATGCAATACAGCTTTGGGAAATTAGTTCTGGTGTGGTGGTCAGTGGCGTTTCTAAACTGTGCAGATGATTACCCCCTAACTTTGTGTGCAAAGTGAAAGAGAAAGAGTTCAGAAATGGTCTCTAGTCAAACATCTGTGCTTTGGAAGTGTGAGCTTGAAGGAAAACCGTCAGCTCCTTCCTCTTGCAGTGGGGGTCGTCTGTTGGATATCTGTCTATCAGATCTAGGCCCTTAAATCTATTTCTCACTTCCACTGTATAATTATAAGGGATTTGATTCAGGTCATATCTGAATGGTCTAGTGATTTTCCCTATGTTCTTCAATTTCAGTCTGAATTTGGCAATAAGGAGTTCATGATCTGAGCCACAGTCAGCTCCCGGTCTTGTTTTTGCTGACTGTATAGAGCTTCTCCATCTTTGCCTGCAAAGAATATAATCAATCTGATTTCAGTGTTGACCATCTGATGATGTCCATGGGTAGAGTCTTCTCTTGTGTTGTTGGAAGAGGGTGTTTACTATGACCAGTACATTCTCTTGGCAAAACTCTATTACCCTTTGCCCTGCTTCATTCTGTACTCCAGGGCCAAATTTGCCTGCTACTCCAGGTGTTTCTTGACTTCCTACTTCTGCATTCTAGTCCCCTGTAATGAAAAAGACATCTTTTTTGGGTATTAGTTCTAAAAGGTCTTGTAGGTCTTCATAGAACCGTTCAACTTCAGCTTCTTCAGTGTTACTGGTTGGGGCATAGGCTTGGATTACCGTGATATTGAATGGTTTGCCTTGGAAACGAACAGAGATCATTCTGTCGTTTTTGAGATTGCATCCAAGTACTGCATTTTGGACTCTTTTGTTGACCATGATGCCTACTCCATTTCTTCTGAGGGATTCCTGCCCGCAGTAGTAGATATAATGGTCATCTGAGTTACCTGATGAACTATGGATGGAGATTCATGACATTGTATAGGAGAAAGGGATCAAGACCATCCCCATGGAAAAGAAATCCAAAAAAGGAAAATGGCTGTCTGGGGAGGCCTTACAAATAGCTGTGAAAAGAAGAGAAGTGAAAAGCAAAGGAGAAAAGGAAAGATATACCCATTTGAATCCAGAGTTCCAAAGAATAGCAAGGAGAGATAAGAAAGTCTTCCTCAGCGATCAATGCAAAGAAATAGAGGGCAACAACAGAATGGGGAAGACTAGAGATCTCTTCAAGAAAATTAGAGATACCAAGGGAACATTTCATGCAAAGATGGGCTCGATAAAGGACAGAAATGGTATGGACTTAACAGAAGCAGAAGATGTTAAGAAGAGGTGGCAAGAATACACAGAAGAACTGTACAAAAAAGATCTTCAGGACCCAGATAATCACAATGGTGTGATCACTGACCTAGAGCCAGACATCCTGGAATGTAAAGTCAAGTGGGCCTTAGGAAGCATCACTATGAACAAATCTAGTGGAGGTGATGGAATTCCAGTTGAGCTATTTCAAATCCTGAAAGATGATGCTGTTAAACTGCTTCACTCAATATGCCAGCAAATTTGGAAAACTCAGCAGTGGCCACAGGACTGGAAAAGGTCAGTTTTCATTCTGATCCCAAAGAAAGGCAATGCCACAGAATGCTCAAACTACCGCACAATTGCACTCATCTCATACACTAGTAAAGTAATGCTCAAAATTCTCCAAGCCAGGCTTCAGCAATACGTGAACCGTGAACTTCCAGATGTTCAAGCTGGTTTTACAAAAGGCAGAGGAACCAGAGATCAAATTGCCAACATCCACTGGATCATGGAAAAAGCGAGAGAGTTCCAGAAAAACATCTATTTCTGCTTTATTGATGATGCGAAAGACTTTGACTGTGTGGATCACAATAAACCGTGGAAAATTCTGAAAGAGATGGGAATATCAGACCACCTGACCTGCCTCTTGAGAAACCTATATGCAGGTCAGGAAGCAGCAGTTAGAACTGGACATGGAACAACAGACTGGTTCCAAATTGGGAAAGGAGTATGTCAAGGCTGTATATTGTCACCCTGCTTATTTAACTTATATGCAGAGTACATCATGAGAAACGCTGGGCTGGATGAAGTACAAGCTGGAATCAAGATTGCAGGGAGAAATATCAATAACCTCAGATATGCAGGTGACACCACCCTTATGGAAGAAAGTGAAGAGGAACTCAAAAGCCTCTTGATGAAAGTGAAAGAGGAGAGTGAAAAAGTTGGCTTAAAGCTCAACATTCAGAAAATGAAGATCATGGCATCTGGTCCCATCACTTCATGGGAAATAGATGGGGAAACAGTGGAAACAATGGCTGACTTTATTTTGGGGGCTCCAAAATCACTGCAAATGGTGAATGCCACCATGAAATGAAAAGACGCTTGTTCCCTGGAAGAAAAGCTATGACCAACCTAGACAGCATATTAAAAAGCAGAGACATTACTTTGCCAATAAAGGTTTGTCTAGTCAAGGCTATGGTTTTTCCTGTGGTCCTATATGGATGTGAGAGTTGGACTGTGAAGAAAGCTGAGCACTGAAGAATTGATGCTTTTGAACTGTGGTGTTGGAGAAGACTCTTGAGAGTCCCTTGGACTGCAAGGAGATCCAACCAGTCCATTCTGAAGGAGATCAGCCCTGCGATTTCTTTGGAAGGACTGATGCTAAAGCTGAAACTCCAGTACTTTGGCCACCTCATGCGAAGAGTTGACTCAGTGGAAAAGACCCTGACAGTGGGAGGGATTGGGGGCAGGAGGAGAAGGGTACGACAGAGGATGAGATGGCTGGATGGCATCACTGACTTGATGGACATGGGTTTGGTTAAACTCCGAGAGTTGGTGATGGACAGGGAGGCCTGGTGTATTGCATTCATGGGGTCGCAAAGAGTCAGACACAACTGAGTGATTGAACTGAACTGAACTGACGATGAAGACTGGAGAGAGGGAGAGATTGTTCCTTGAGTTGCTTGTTGCACACTTTCATAACTGCTTGTTCTTTCTGAGGATCCATCCAAGGGGGAGATGGGCTAGACTTGGCCTGGCCTCTGGAGTTGTCAACTGTCGTATGTATTTTTCCCCAAAACCTCGTGCTTTATAATTCAGCCAGGAGCACGGTGCTGGCATGTGACCACTGCACTAGGACTTTTGGCATTTTGTAGATAGGTTTGTCATTTACTGAATGATGTCCATTTCTGTGTAGGCATCAGGAGCTAAGCCTGTGAAAGTAGAAAGAGTGTCTATGGTTAGTGGTCTATTTGAAAAAGGCTATGCAAAAACCAAATCAAAGAAACCCAAAAGTGTCTTGACTAAGGAGCTCGATAGGTAGATTGCAAGTAACAAGCTGTCTTCTGTGAGCTTGGAAATTAGATCTTGGATACCCTAAATGGGAGAGGTCAGTGCCAGAGACAGTGGGCTGTGCAGGCCAGAGAGACTTGTGGTCTTCCTTTTTATTCCAGCTCTTAGCACCAATTATTCACCACCAGCAAATAACTTCTTTATTTTATATTACTTTATTCATTTCACATTTTGGCTGTGCTGCCCAGCTTGCAGAATCTCCATTCCCCAACTAAGACCTGAACTCTATCACGGCAATGAAAGCTCCGGATCCTAACCACCAGGCCACCAGGGAACTCCCACCACTTAACTTCTTGCCGCCTCCGTGTCCTCATCTGTAGAAGAGGATGCCAGTGCCTCCCTGGGCAGGATCGCGGAAGAGCACAATAATGCTGCCGTTGGCGCCCCGGGCGTGGTGCCTGGCACACGGGAAGTGTTGGCGAGCTGGTGTTCTGTGTGCTGGGTAGTTCTTTGGGTCGCAGTACTTGGTGTTCATTGTTGCGGCTTTTGTTGTTCAGATGCCTTGAACATCCTCAGGCAAAACCAACCGTCCCTCGGGCCTCGGGACAGTGAGGAGTAAGGAGCTGGAAGCAGGGCCTCCGGAGCAGCGGGTCTCCCGCCAATGACGGGAGCGGCACAGCCTGTGTGTGGGACTTGGTGCTAGGGAAGGGCCCCCTGTGGCTTGGCTTCCAAGCGCTGCGTCGTCCCCGCCCTTCCACAGAGAGGTGACAGCCATCTAGGGAGCGGGAGCTGCAGAGGCGCGGAGACGCCCCCCCGACGCCGTTTTCACGTCGCCATGTCTTTGCATGGAACCGGGCTTTCACACGTTTGACGCAGACGACGACCTCAGCGAGTCTGCGGAACTCTCGTGCCCAGAGGACCAAAAGAATGGCTTCCCCCTCGACACAGAATGTGGGTAAAATTCCGGAAAACACACGAGGAGCCCCAGGCCGCTGGCGGTCGGTGAGCGAGCACTGTGCTGTCCATATGGCAGGACGCCTCTCGCTTTGAAAAGAAAAACTTGCTTCGCCCTTTCAGGCGGCGGAAATGGCCGGACCAGTCTTGAGTTCACAGCTAGAAACTGAAAACAGCGTGAGCGGCTTTCCTTAAATGGAGACGCAGCTTGGCCGGGTCTCGGGTTGAAGTTCAAGCCCGGGTCTCAGTTGGCCTTCCATGCGGTGCGTCTCGTTTGTTATGCAAGCTTCCTGTGCCTACAACCGGGGAGTCATTCATTTCCCCCCTGTAATCTCGAGGTGTGTGTATAGGGCACGACCGAGCCTCCGACCTTTCTGCTTTCACTTTTGGTTATTCAGAACCTCCATCTGGCGGTATTTGAGTATGAGTGTTTTCTGTGGCTTTTCTGTGGCTCCTGTTCAAAGTATTCAAAGCAGTTTAAAAATACATAATGTTCAGCGATCTGACCAAGAACTAATGTAAGTACTTATTTGAGGACTATTTTTGGGGGGGAAAAAAAAAAACGATTCGATTTGAACCTCTTTAACTCTTACTGCGTCTTGGAAATAGATACTAAGATTTAACAAACAAAAGGTTTGAAAAATACAGGACTGCTTCTCCAGAGTCATGATGCTTGGACTGGAGACAGCAGTTAGAAACAGCACAGTTTGTAGAAACAGAAGAGCTAAAATTCTTTATTTAATATTAAACAGGAAACTGGAAGCCGTGTGCAGCAGTGAGGTGGGTTCCCAGCAAACCTGCCGCTGGGTTTATCTTCGCTGAGCAGCCAAAATGAGACATTTCCCCTTTTATTCTTTGAGTTTTCATGAAAATCTCCACCAAAACATGACCACTGGAAGCAGGTTCTGTCTTGTTAGATTTTAAAACAAGCAGTTTCCACTAGAACCTAGGGAAATTTGGAAGCCAGTTGCCAACCTCCCAGAGAGAGTAAATGCACTTTTGTTTCGCCTTTGTGCAGGGCTGTCACTCACCCAACATGTGCATCTGAATATTCTTTCCGAAGACCTGGGCTTCATTTTAAGGTCAGCCTTCAATTTCGAGAGAATATAATTTGCTGCTATTTTTAGAGCATCATGATTGCTCGTAATAACTAATGGAAAAAACTCTACAGAGAAATAAATGTGTAACAGCTGTGTCTGCTTAAACTTGATTAAAGGCAGTGAAAAAAAAAAAAAAGTAAACAGAAGAATGAATGTGACAATGGACGGAGGGAGAGACAAGTACCCCTCATTGTGGAAAGTTTTACAGACGGAACTCGCTCTTCTTTGGAGGCCAGCGGTGTCCGTGTTTAAAGTTTACTTTACTGTTTGTCTTGAGTGGGATCAGTGTTGTAGTGAATAATTTATAGGCAGCATGAATGAGCTCATTAGTCACCTTTTCAGACTTTAAATGAGTTTTGTGGTTGTCATTACTCGAGCCTTCTGTTCAGCCGCCGAGCAAAATGACAGTTGGCAGTTGGCTGCCTTGTTGTCGGGCAGTCTGCTCCCCGCTCAGGTCGGTGTTGCTTTTGTGTTTCCTTGAAACCTTCCTCTTTTCTCCCTGCACCGGAGACACTCACGTTTCAGATGCCTTTTGCACCCCCAGTTTAAATGAGTTTTTTGGGGATTAAAAAAAAAATCTTTCAGTTGTGTCTGCCAGAGAGAATGCAGTAGATGCAGTGAGCTTTTCCCTCCCTAGCAATTCCCGTGTATGATTCCCTTTGTGCTCCTGTTGATACTCAGATTCTCCAACAGCAATGAGCTCTGGAGTCCTCGCTGGACGGCTGAGCTGGGCTGTCACACGGGAGCAGGTGCTGCAGGCCGGGAGATGTCACCGGAGTTTGGAGGGGAGGAGGCTGTGTCGGAGTAGGTTTTCATCATTCAAGTCCTCAACATCCATGTGCTGTGGGTGTGTGTGGTTGAAGAAACTTATTCCAGCAAACCTGCCTGGCCGGATTATCAAGGCCAAAGAATCATGTTTTTCCTACAAAGAGGTCGACCAGATGACCTTTCAGGAGCCCAGCCATATCATTGGGAATGGCCATTGCTTCTTCCCCAGCTCTACGTCCTCCCAGTTCTAGGTCATTAAGAGAAAGTCGAATGGTTGCAGTTGCCTCCTCACCGTGGCCTTGGAGACTTGTGGTGGTGGCGGGGAGGCTGGTACGTAGGGAGGATGAGCCTGAGCATGTCAAGAGCAGGTGGAGTTTCTTTGGAACTGATGTCATGATGTTCATCCCTCCTTTTGACCTTGGCTGGGGGAGCCTCCAGAGAGCTCTGACATGCACGCTCTGGGACTGGACTCCATCTGAAAGTCCAGGGCTCTGTGGCATGCCCACCTTGGCCCTCAATCACCTCTGCTGGCACTCCTGGGGCATGGATGCTTGCATGGGAAGTCTCAGCCAACTGCCTGGACCCCCGTGCTGAGGCCCCCTGACGTTAGCTACAAGCAACGGGCACCCATGGCTGCCGTCATCGGTGTGGGCAGCACCCTCTTCCAGGAGCCACACTGTTAGCCAGCTGGCCTAGCACTGGGTGGGCACGGAGGAAGGCTGCTCAGGGCTCCTCTGTGGAAGAAATGTCAGTGTAGAAAAGGACGCCTGGTTGTCCAGGGGCCAAATCCTTGGAGCCAATCAGAGTCACATGTCTTTGAGTATAGAGAAATGAGGTGTGCACCCGCAGAAAGACAGCAATCCATTTGACTGCTTCCTCCTCAGCCTCTCCCTGCCCCCCGCACGGGATGGGACGTGCACATGCACTCATGCCTCACACTTTATGGGCACGTTTTGTTTGCATCTGAATCATAATATCAAAGGCACAAGAGATGCTATTTTTGGAAGGAGGAGGGCTTTCAAAACTGAAAGTGCTGGTGAACTACGCTACCCAGTAGAGAAGAGACTTCAGGGCTGGCTGTCATAATAAACTGAGTAAGTTGCTTCTCTTTGTCAAAGAACTTTGTCCAGCGGGGAAATATGCTGGTAATCGTTTTACTCTATGTAGTGTTCTCCAGAGAGTCCAGAGAGTTCCCCAGATTTGGAGCTTCTGTGGTACTTTGTTTTAAAAAGACAATCTCAAGGCAGAAGAATCGATTGTTTTCTTTCACATCCCTCTGAAAAAGTAAACTAAGAGAAGTTATTTCTTGGCATGGTTAGGACTTTGGCAGACCCAGTCACCGAAAACCACGAGAGTGAGGTGCTTGATGTGCTTGCGGCAGAGAGGAAAACAATAAATGCTCTTAAAAATGCCGGTGGAGAAAAGGGTCGATGATGCTACTTTTCTTTTACTAATCTGTACAGTTATTAGATGGGCTTCCCAGGCGGCTCCCCACTCCAGTACTCTTGCCTGGAAAATCCCATGGATGCAGGAGCCTGGAAGGCTGCAGTCCATGGGGTCACTGAGGGTCGGACACGACTGAGCAACTTTGCTTTCACTTTTCACTTTCATGCATTAGAGAAGGAAATGGCAACCCACTCCAGTGTTCTTGCCTGGAGAATCCCAGGGACGGGGGAGCCTGGTGGGCTGTCGTCTATGGGGTCGCACAGAGTCGGACACGACTGAAGCGACTTAGCCCAGGTGGCTCAGTGGTAAAGAAGCCACCTGCCAGTGCAGGAGGCGTGGGTTCGATCCCCGGGTCGGGAAGATGCCCTGGAGAAAGAAATGGCAACCCACTCCAGTATTCTTGCCTGGAGAATCCCATGGACAGAGGAGCCTGGTGGGCTATAGTTCATGGGGTCCCAAAGAGTTGGTCATGACTTAGTGACTAAACGACATAGTAAATAGATACCAGTTTAAGAGAGGGATAAGAAAAGAGCAGTTTTTCCCCTAAGTGATTGATATTTTTGATTACCACTAATGCCACATGCTGTGAGCAGAAGAGAAGTAAAAGACAAGGTCCTTGCCTCTCAAGGCACGTGACAGTCTGACACTCAGCAGCTAGATGATTTTTTTTCTATTATAAAGGTACACCGTACCATACTGATTATGACATACACGCTGAACTTTGTCTTTTTGCAACTTTGTCCTTTTTCATTCACTTTAAAAGTTCCCTTTTTCCTTCCCCCTTCTGGTCACAAGTTTTCTTGCACCCCACTGCTCCGGCCCTCCACATCCTTGACCCCTAAGAGGTTCTTGAAGAACTTGCTAAAATTTATCTGTTATCACAAAATCAATACTTGTGATGCTTTCGTGGTCTTCCGTGGACATGTGCAGAGCGGCAACAAATTCGAGTCATCCAGCACACACATTCCCAGCTGAGACGGAGCAAAGCAACGCTCCCCTTTTTTGTGTCCGCTTTCCTACTGCAGACAAGTGTCCTTTGAAATGTCTCTTTAGTGTGACCTTTGTGTGTGTGCTTTGTGTTGGTGGCTTTGCGGTTTGGAATGGTACCGGCTCACGTGCTGTAGTCCTGTTTTGTGCTTGTAAGTGCTAGGGGGCCGATTGCCATCTGGACAAAAGACTGGCTTTTCTTGTGTTTGATAAGCTTTGTTTAGACATGAGTTCTGGTGCTGGTAGCTGTGAGATCAATGCTCCTGAATCAGCATATATATAAATATGTATTTATATTACATAAGGTATCTTTGAGTGCAATCAGAGAAAATAAGATAACATTCGGATCAGTTAAAGAGCAGGTGGTGACCAGTGGCTCGCAGGAACCTAACCTTAGATCTCCTCTAGGAGCAGTGGTGCAGTATTTGCTAATTCAGTGTTTAACTGAATACCGAGAGTTGACTGTAGCTAAATGGAATCCAGGTGCTCAGAGGGGCAGCCTCTTCTAGGACACACTTCTGACTGCAGGGAATATTTGTGGAGAAGCGGAAGTAGTTCTGGCCACGCCGAGTGCCTCAGCTCAGCACAGATTTTTCTATCGGATTTGAAAAACACCTTTAAAAAAGATGTAACCACATTTGGTCTCATAGAAGCATAAGTTGTTATAGACCATCCATCTGGAAACAGAGTAAATTCTTAATTCAAGAGCATTTTCCCTCGCCTTTGAACCTATGTAAGAGTTTGTGGAAAATGTTTGATACCCAAAACCAATAAATTGAAAGCTTTCCCCCAGCCAGACAACAGACCCCATTACGCAGGGTATAATATTTGTTATACTTAGCAATTCTTTTATTTGCTGGGAGCACCAGCCTTTTCAGAAAGGGATAATTTTGTCCCTTCTGATTGAAAAGATCACAAAATGCTTCAATTTGGTGAAAAGCTTTGCCAATGTATCTATTTTCCCCCAAACTCTTACATTATGAAATGTTTGCAAATGGTTTCACACATACAGTGTATAAGAATGTGCAAGTGATTCAGAAAAGGGAAAGCTTTGCTTAAAACGACTGGAAAATGCAGAAAGAAGGGAACAAAGGGAACAGGGGTGAGTGTGGCCTGTGTAATTTAACAGCATACCTCCAATACCTCTAGACTCTTTTTTGGCAGCTTCCAAGTTTCCACAACTCGGTCCTAACAACGTCCTAACAAAATTCTCCGGAAAACGCTGTTGTGTATTTCAGTGCTCTCAGTCAATACGTGTTGCCTGAGTGGCTTCCGTGTGTCAGGCGCTGGAGTAAGTGCTTGAGTACGCTGCTGAATAAAATAGGCACGAATCTGGCTGTCCTGGTACTTATTATCTCGTGCGGGTAGGCAGTCTGGTAGGGAAGTTTCCTGTCTTGTTTGGGTATCTCCTTAGGATACATTCCTAGGAGCTGGAAACTGAGTCAGTGGCCATGCTCGCTTACATTTTCATTCAGCTCATCAGACGGCCCTCTGAAACAGTTATACAAGGTCATGTCCCTCTGACGCCCCTACTGACATTGGTATGCTTATTCTTTTTAAGTCTGTGCCAATCTGATAGATGAAATGAGCTCTCACAATTGCTTGAATTGGCATTTCTGTGATTTTTTTTTTTAACTGAAGTTGTGTATCTTTGCATGGGTATATTTCCATTTATGTTTCTCCTTTTGTGAATTTGTCCCTTTTCTCATCAGGGTGCTAATTTTCTCATTGAGCTGTAAAGAGTTATAGATTTAAAATATTAACCTTTTTTCCTATGTATGACAAATGGTTGTGTTTTTTAATCTTTTTGTCTTTGAACTTGATTCATGACCTCTGGTCCTACATACAAAGTTTGAATTGTTTTGTACTCAAATGTGTCAATATTTTCCTTTTGATTTATTTACTTAACAAAACTAGCTGTAGGTGCCGGGCGCTCACTGTTGTATGTATTTTATGAACACCCACCCATTTGATCTTCGTCACAACCCTACGAAGTGGGTCTTGTGTGTGTCCTCCATTGCCCCCGCCCCAGCCCCCTCCCCCCACACACTATTTTAAGATGAGGAAAGCAGGTGGAGAAAAAGAAGTACCGTACCATGATTAAGGTTACCAGCTGGTACGTGGTGAGTGAGATACAAGCGTCGTCCCAGGCCACTAAGCCACATCAGCCTTAGTCCAGGTATCAGGCTCTGCTTGTGTTTGTGGTTGCTTCAAAAATGCTCACTGAATCTTCCCCATCTTTTTTTCCCCCAATATGTATTGATTCAACTGCACAGGGTCTTAGCTGTGGCACGTGGACTCTCAACTGAGGCTCATGGGATCTAGTTCCCCGACCAGGGATTGAACTTGTGCCCCCTGAGTCAGGAGCATGGCGTCTTAGCACTGGACCAGCAGGAAAATCCCTAGACTTCCCCATCCTTGAGGGCAAGCACCTCCCAGTGTCCTCCATACAGTACTGGGCACAGTGTAGCTAGATGCTTATGAATAAATACTTTCTGACTGAATGAGTTGACGACATCTGGATTCTGGATCATCAGAGCACACTTTTGTTCCTGATTGCAGAGGAGCTGACAGGTTCAGTGTTTTCCTGTTGCCCCTCGCGGGTGACTTGGTGTGCTCGGCTCTGGCACCTGCGCTGATGGAATGTCCCTGTCCGAGGTCAGCCATAGTTCCCCTTACTCCACAGCCTCCTGGCCCTCCTCAGATAAGCCTCCTGACTCTCATCCCTACCGGAGAAAATCTAATGAGCCTTTTTCTAGGCTCCACTCTTCAGTATCTGTCATATAAACACCAAGAACGCACAAGAGGAAAACCCCAAGAGGGGATGACCGGGAAGCCCAGAGAATGCTTGATCGAGCCTTCGACACTTACCCAGAGATGGAAAGTCTTCCAGCTGTGGTCCTGGGTATCTCTTCCTTCTGCACAGGAGGGAAGGAAGTGAGGAACTATTAGACTGTTGCAGATGGCATTCTTACATGCTAACTCAAAGAGACTAGTTAACCCATGATTAAGGAGCTATCTCTGACCGTAATCTCTCCTTCTCCTATCATATTCAGTCATTTGATGGATTCACTTGGTTCTTCCTTTGAAGCCTCTCCTGCATTCATTTTTTTCCAGACTCCTTGACTGTTCTCTAATTTAGTGGTTTCCAAAGTGTGGTCCTTGGACCAGCAGCACGTGGGAGCTTGTGAGAGATGAGAATTCTCAGGCCCCAGCTCAGATACACTGAATCTGAAACTCTGGGGCTGTGGGCCAGCATGCTGAGTTTCAGTTCAGTTCAGTCGCTCAGTCGTGTCCGACTCTTTGCAACCCCATGAATTGCAGCACACCAGGCCTCCCTGTCCATCACCAACTCCTGGAGTTCACCCAAACTCACGTCCATTGAGTCGGTGATGTCATCCAGCCATCTCATCCTCTGTCGTCCCCTTCTCCTCCTGCCCCCAATCCTTCCCAGCATCAGAGTCTTTTCCAGTGTGTCAACTCTTCTCATGAAGTGGCCAAGTACTGGAGCTTCAGCTTTAGCATCATTCCTTCCAAAGAACACCCAGGACTGATCTCCTTTAGAATGGACTGGTTGGATTTCCTTGCAGTCCAAGGGACTCTCAAGAGTCTTCTCCAACACCACAGTTCAAAGGCATCAATTCTTCAGTGCTCAGCCTTCTTCACAGTCCAACTCTCACATCCATACACGACCACAGGAAAAACCATAGCCTTGACTAGATGGACCTTTGTTGGCAAAGTCGTGTCTCTGCTTTTGAATATGCTGTCTAGGTTGGTCATAACTTTCCTTCCAAGGAGTAAGCATCTTTTAATTTCATGGCTGCAGTCACCATCTGCAGTGATTTTGGAGCCCCCAAAAATAAAGTCTGACACTGTTTCCACTGTTTCCCCATCTATTTCCCATGAAGTGATGGGACCAGATGCCATGATCTTCGTTTTCTGAATGTTGAGCTTTAAGCCAACTTTTTCACTCTCCACTTTCACTTTCATCAAGAGGCTTTTTAGTTCCTCTTCACTTTCTGCCATAAGTGTGGTGTTATCTGCATATCTGAGGTTATTAATATTTCTCCCTGCAATCTTGATTCCGGCTTGTGCTTCATCCAGCCCAGCATTTCTCATGATGTACTCTGCATATAAGTTAAATAAGCAGGGTGACAATATACAGCCTTGACATACTCCTTTCCCGATTTGGAACCAGTCTGTTGTTCCATGTCCAGTTCTAACTGCTGCTTCCTGACCTGCATACAGGTTTCTCAAGAGGCAGGTCAGGTGGTCTGGTATTCCCATCTCTTTCAGAATTGTCCACAGTTTATTGTGATCCACACAGTCAAACGCTTTGGCATAGTCAATAAAGCAGAAATAGATGTTTTTCTGGAACTCTCTTGCTTTTTCCATGATCCAGTGGATGTTGGCAATTTGATCTCTGGTTCCTCTGCCTTTTGTAAAACCAGCTTGAACATCTGGAAGTTCACGGTTCATGTATTGCTGAAGCCTGGCTTGGAGAATTTTGGGCATTACTTTACTAGCGTGTGAGATGAGTGCAATTGTGTGGTAGTTGGAGCATTCTTTGGCATTGTCTTTCTTTGGGATTGGAATGAAAACTGACCTTTTCTAGTCCTGTGGCCACTGCTGAGTTTTCCAAATTTGCTGGCATATTGAGTGCAGCACTTTCAGCATCATCTTTCAGGATTTGAAATAGCTCAACTGGAATTCCATCACCTCCACTCATGGCCCTATAAGTAATTTTGTTGCACATTCAGGTTTGAGAACCATGGGTCTAATGGGACCCCTCTTTATCATTCAGTTCAATTCAGTTCAGTTCAGTCGCTCAGTCGTGTCTGACTCTTTGCAACTCCATGAATTGCATCATGCCAGGCCTCCCTGTCCATCACCAACTCCTGGAGTTCACTCAAACTCACATCCATCGAGTCGGTGATACCATCCAACCATCTCATCCTCTGTCGTCCCCTTCTCCTCCTGCCCCCAATCCCTCCCAGCATCAGAGTCTTTTCCAATGAGTCAACTCTTCGCATGAGGTGGCCAAAGTACTGGAGTTTCAGCTTTAGCATCATTCCTTCCAAAGAAATCCCAGGGCTGATCTCCTTCGGAATGCACTGGTTGGATCTCCCTGCAGTCCAAGGGACTCTCAAGAGTCTTCTCCAACACCACAGTTCAAAAGCATCAATTCTTCGGCGCTCAGCTTTCTTCACAGTCCAACTCTCACATACATACATGACCACAGGAAAAACCATAGCCTTGACTAGACGGGCCTTTGTTGGCAAAGTAATGTCTCTGCTTTTGAATATGCTATCTAGGTTGGTCATAACTTTCCTTCCAAGGAGTAAGCGTCTTTTAATTTCATTGCTGCAATCACCATCTGCAGTGATTTTCATTAAAACATTGTAAATGTGTTAGGTGCTTATTGTAGAAAAACTGGAAAATACAGACAAGTAGGAAGGAAGCCCCAAACAAAAATTACCCCTTAACTCTTAACACTCAGAGGAAACTACTGTTTTAATTTTTTAACATTTTTTTTGTTATTAAGAAACATTAAAAAAGATAATCTTTATTCTGTCCTGTATGGATTGTGCTCAGTCAATCAGTCGTGTCCAACTCCATGTGACCCTATGGATTGTAGCCCGCCAAGCGCCTCTGACCATAGGATTCTACAGGCAAGAATACTGGAGTGGGTTGCTATGCCTTCTTCCAAGGGATCTTCCTGACCCAGGGATTGAACCGGAATCTCTTCTCTTACACCTCGTGCATTGGCAGGTAGGTTATTTACCACTAGCACCACCTGGGAAGCCTTTTGTATGGATTACTGTGGACTTCCCTGTAGCTCAGATGGTAAAGAATGCCTGCAGTGCACAAAACCTGGGTGCGATCCCTGGATTGGGAAGATCCCCTGGAGAAGGGAATGGCAACCTACTCCAGAATTCTTGCCTGGAGAATCCCATGGACAGAGGAGCCTGGCGCGCTACAGTCCACAGGGTCAGAGACAGTGGGACACGACTGAGCCACTAAGACGACTACTCTGTGCTTTTGGTCTTCCATTTCTCTCTTTCTTTTCCCCAGTCCTATCTTGGATCCATGATCCCTATTCTTCTTGTTTAAAATCGAAGGATATTTGACCTGTAACACGTGTGGATCTAAGGTGTGCAGCATACTCATTTGGTCCGTTTATACTGAAGCATGATCACCATTATAGTGTTAGCTAATCCCTCTATTGTGTCACATAATGATCATTTGTTCTAGTGTTGGGAATAATTAAGATCTAGTCACTTAGCGGGTCTAATGCTTATAATACAGCTCTGTTGTCTGTAATCATCGTGCCCTGTATGAGGGCTCTAGGGCTTATTCACCTACTGGAGGCAAGCTGTTCTTTTTAATGCATATTCCTGACAGAGCAACTTCTGGATTCAAAGATACTCAGTGAGTTCTTGCCCTCTGATTTTGGCACATAAATGGCTCGCCTTCGCATTCAAGGAGTTTTGTGATGGGATGTTTCCGTGCTTACCCACTAATATGCCTGTTCTGTAAGGGACAGACTTTGTATCCCTGGCACTTAACTATGCCACACACTCAGTGGGCACTCAGTGTGTTTGTTCAGGGAATGAATGCTTATTCTGATACCCTCGAGTCACTGGTGAGGAATGTACGTGTGCCTTTCATTTCTCCTGGCTTTAAAAGCAGTTTGTGCTGCAGTGCTTTCTCAAAATGCACACGGCTGTGTCTGTCCCAGGAGATTCCGACCCACTGGTGTGGCTCCCCAGGCATTCCTACCCGAGAAGCTCAGGTCTAGAACGTCCCTTCCCCATTTCTGCGAGTCAAACAGGGGCCTGTGTTCATTAGACAGTCTCCTTCCACAGCCAACTGCCCTCCCCTCCTGCGTCCTGTCGTCCAGGTGGTTCTACCAAACCCTCTGCCTCCGCTGTTGGCAAGGGATGGGGCGAAGGGCAGAGTGACACCAATCAGGCCAAGCCAGTCAGATTCTTGCCCTGGAAATCTGAACGGTGTGGTGGAAGGCAGACGCGGTCGAAGGCAGTGGGTGCTGGCACTCAGGTCCTTTGCCCTTGGTGCTGGCAGCCGTGTGTGATCCTAGGTGAGCCGAGGAGGCCGGCCTTCAGGGAGGAGAGGGGATCAGACATATAGAGCGAAGCCGGGAAGACAGTAAGGTCTCAGAGGCAAGGAGCCGGAGGGAACCGTCCAAGGACGCTCCGGTTTCCCACAGCCAGCTTTGCGGCCGGAGCTGACTCAGCCTCCCACTTGGGTTCCCTTTTCCCTGGTCAGTTTGAAGGATCTTGTTGAGAAGACCCTCTTTCCACACCTGCCTCAGATTGCTGCTCATACTTGGATGTCCCTCAGGGGACATTTCTTCGGGGCTTCCCAGGTGGCACTAGTGGTAAGGAGCCCACCTGCCAATGCAGGAGACGCGGGGGATGCCGGTTTGATCCCTGGCCCAGGAAGACTCCCTGGAGGCGGGCATGGCCACCCAGTCCAGGATTCCTGCCTGGAGAGTCCCGCGACAGAGGGGCCTGGTGGGCTATAGTCCACGGGGTCTCAGAGAGTTGGATATGATTGAGTGATGCAGCACGCACGCAGGTCTTCTCAGGAGCAGCCCGCTCCCACTGCATTTATTCCGTTGTTCCGGCCTCAGGCGGGATCACGGGGCTTTACATAAGTAATCAGGTTGGCTGAATAACCCAGGATGGGGGAGGGACCTCACTGGTCCAGGGCAGAGGACCTTGCTGGAGAAGAAGGTGCACAGAGCACCAAGGGGGTGGGGGGCGTTCCTCTCCGCAGAGGAGGAACCTGGGGTCCCACGAGGACTGGGGCCTGCCTGGGCTGGCAGCCCGTCCTGTTCCCGGATCCTAGTGCACTTAGCCCAGGTGGGGCCGTGGGAGGGTCCCATCTCCCCAGTCCAGGACCAGGTGGTGCCCAAAGGGAGTTCCAGCGCACACAGAGGATTCTGTTTGTAAAACAGTGCTTTAAACAGTTCCACCTGTCTCTCTGAGACTTCTCAGGCTCAAGAGTGTTTCCCAAAAGTTCACAAAGGGAACGAGAATGAGGTGGTGCCTAAGGAAATCTGGCTCCTGACCCCCTTCGTCCGGGAGCAGGTCCCAGAGCCAGGGGTCTCTGGGGTGACAAGATGGGGAGACCCCTTTCCGCCTCCCGCCAGCTTTCGCAAACGTCTGGGTGCCCCCTTCAGACAGACGGGCCACCTGGCACACCCGCCCCTCCCTCTGCAGGCGTCACACCTTCTCACGCCTCTCTCACCGGCAAGGGGAGAGAGAGATGAGGAAACAAGTTGGAGAATGGAAGAAACCAGAAGCCGCCAAGGGAAAGAGGCGAGCTCGGGGAAGGAAGCCCTCCCGGGCTCCACCCGCTGCTCAGGGCTGCTCCTGGCCCAGAGCTCGCTGCGACTCTAAGTTTTGGTTCTCGTCGGGTGGCTGGTTCAGACACAGCCCTTGTGCAATAGCCACGTGCTCACGGCCCTTCCTTCTGAGCGCTGAGCAGGAAGGGAGGGCGCGGGCTGGGAACGCCTGCCGCCCCTGCTTCCCGCAGAGACGCCCGGCCCCAGTGCGAGTGCCATGGGGACTGGCGTGGAATGGGGGCACCCAGCACGGTTATTTCTTCCTCTCCAAGCCAGCACGGGAGTCGGTGACTGACAGGGAGGCCTGGCGGGCTGCCGTCCACGGGGTCGCAGAGAGTCGGGCACGACTGAGTGACCGGACTGAGCAGAAGCCAGCCCGGGTCTGGACCAGGGCCTCACCAGCCCCGACTAACAGGCGGATGGAGGTTCGCGGACCAGACGGAGCTCCTGTCCTGTTTCTGTCGCCGCCTCTGACCTTTAGAATCTCGCGCTCAGGACTTGGGATACACCTAGTTCGCCCCTCTTGCCACATGCCTTTTGCTTAGTGACTTGGGGTAGACCAAGCGCTCGGTAATTAAATGGGTGGGGCCGGGTGACCTCCGCTGCCCCGAGCCTTCAAGGCTGAATCACCTCCCAGGTGGGTGGGATTTGCCTTCCCACGGCTAAGCAGTAAGGCCTGCTGGTGAGTGTCCTGCTGAAAACTTAACCACCCACCATCTTGTAACTTTGAGAAGGGGAATGACTCCTCAGATGGATTGGAGTTTCCTTAGTCTTTGGAAATTAAAACGTTTCAGCAACCCGTGGGATTCCTACCCGCCCCCCCCCCCCCCCCCCCCCCCACTTTGGCTAAGTTACAAGGTACTGCAAGCTGGAGGGCCTTCTCACTGGTTTTTCTGCAGTTTTCGAAGCGCTCAAAAGGGCTTGGCCTCTGGTTCAGGTAGCGGGGGAGAGGTGGCCGCAGCGACTGTTGTTTCCTTCTGTAGAGCAATCTACTGATTTGGTTTCAGGGGGTGGGAGGGGGCGGTGGGAGGCGGGGTGCAGCCCTATTTTTATTTATGTCACCACTAGGGTGACCTGTGGGACTCCCCTTTCAGTCCCTCCAAAGGCAGCTGCTTGGTGCGGCTGCAGCAGGCGGGTGGTCCGCCTTCGGAGGCGCCTGAAGACTCGGAGTGGCGGCCCTGCCATTTGTCGGTGCGACTCTCGAGCGCTCTAAACGTGGAGGACCGGAGCCCTGTTTTCGCTGGAGGCTCAGAAGGCGGCCAGGGAGTTGGGCACAACGCGCCGGAGGCCCCAAGGTTTGGCCCTGAGAACGGGCCTCCGGCTCTGTAACCTGGAATGGCCACCCTCCCTCCCCGGGCAGCCGGACGCCGGCGGGCAGCCCCCAGGGGCAGCCCCCTGGGCGGGAGGCGGCGGTGCCTTTGTGCCCTTCCTCTCGGGGGCACGGGGCGGCCGCTGGAGGAGGGCCGGGGCGGCCCCGGGAGTCCCGCCAGGGCGCCGGAGTTGGGGAGCAGTGGAATCTCGTCTCCCCCTCGCAAGCCTCGCCCGCATCGTAATTCTTTTTATTTTTACTTTCGAGCCATGTAAGGCGCGCGGATGGGGTAGGAGCGTTCCGGCGACACGTTGCCAGAGGCGCAGCGCCCGCCCGCCCGCGTGGCCAGAGCGCAGGGAAGGGACAGGCCGCGCGCCCCGCCAGCCCCGCCGCCCACGGTCGCGGCTGCTCGGGGTCGCAGAGCCCGCCGCGCCGGCCGCCTCCACCCCGCGGGCCCGCGGGCAGCCCGTGCGCGCGGCCCGGGCTCCGTGCGCGCCGGGGCAGCGCCGGGGGTGCGGGGGCCCGGCCGGCCGTGCGCCCGGGGACCGGGCAGGGGCCGCCCCGGCGGGTCCGCGACCGGCGCCTCCGGCCGCCGGCGGCCCGGCCCACGTTTTCTGTCTCTCCCGCTCCCTCCGCCCCTGCGCGCGGCCCTCCCCTCCGCTCCCCCCGCCTCCCGCCTGGTCATGTGTCGCCTTTTTTTGTTTGCAGTGGAAACAATTTCTCGCCGCGGCGGAGGCGAGCGGGAGGCGGGACGGGGCGGGGAGAGCGGCGGGCCGGCGGGAGGACGCGCGGCGCGCCCGGCGGAGGCCGCAGGTCCCATGCCGCGCCGCGACCCCCGCGCCCCTGCCGCCCGCGCCCGCGGCCGCCCCCCGCCGCCCGCCGCCCTGCGCTCTCAGCGCCGCGCCCGCGCGCCCTCGGCCGGGCTCCCAAGCCATGCCCGCCGCGCGCCCGCCAAAGTTTGTGGGTTCCCGCTGAAGGGCCGCGGCGCCCCCGCACCCCCGCGCCCCGCTCCGGCCAGGTGAGTCCGCGCCCGCGCGGGGTCGGGTCGGCTCGGGGCGCGCGCCCGCGCTCCGCTCGGGGGGCCGTCCCGGAGGTGGCCGACCCGGGGGCTGCGCAGTCCCCGGGGGCGAGGGCCCCGGGGTTAGGGGGGCCCGGCCCGGCGGGGGACACGGGAGCCCCGGAGCCCCGGGGAAGTTGCCCAGTGCGAAGAGGCTCCTGGCCCCGACGTGCGGGCTGTTTTCCCCGGTGCCCCGACTTCCCAAACGAAGGGACGGACTTGGGGGTGTCGGCGGGACCCCCGGGGCCCCGGCTGGGGCTGGGGGTGCTGATCAAGGGGAGATCCCAGAAGAGAGACGGGCTCCTAACAAAGATTCTCCCCCGCCCCGGCCCCCAGACTGTGCAAGCTTGGCACCGGCAGAGTCTCCCGAGGCCCGAGTCCTGGTCACCCCGGTTCCTCTCTGAAGCCCCCCTTGGGCCCCGGAGGAGTTGGGGTACGGAGGCTTCCCCCGATGTGTTTCTCGGGCCCGGGGCGGCCGATAAAAGGCTGGTGCCGTCTGACCGGCAGTGAAGGCATGCGGGCTCCGGAGGGCCGGGCCGGCGGGGCGAGGAGCGGTTTCCCCGTCGCCCGGCAACGCCGCTGATGGACGCGGGCCGCCGCCAATCGCCGCGCCTGCAGGTCCCCTGGAAATGTTTTTGACATGGACCGTCGGCGAGGGAGCAGAGCGCGTGTGCGCGTGCGCGGAGCGGGGTACCGCTCCCCCCACCCCAACACCCCAAACTCGCCACTGCCCTGCTCCGTTTGGGGGGGGGGCGGGGGTGATTTCTCAACTTTTTAAAGTTCTCATTGACCATCTGTTCTGAGCTGGGCCACTCTTGCCTTTGTCAGTTATTTGCAGCCCTCTGGCAGTGGGCAAGGAATGAGCTTTTCTGCTGCATTTTCTCCATGAAAAAAAGGAAAAAATAAAAAAGGATAACGAAACCCAGCAAGGCACAAACAAGCAGGAAGGTGTGCGTGTGCGGAACGTAGCCAATAGCTAACCGAAAAGTTGTAAGGAGGTCAGTGGTGGACATCTGCGGATCCGGCGAGCAGCCTTACTGGCAGCCGATGGAAAATGTTTGCTGAACTGCAGACACATGATCTGGATCCCCCCCCCCCTCCCCCCCACCCCCACCCCCCGGCTTCTAAAGAATAGTAGGAAAAAAAAGATTTGGCGAATTATGTCGTTAGAGATCATAATGGAAAACTCCTCAGTGTGGTTTCTGGGAACGGTAGCGGTCAGCAGCTCTTGATGCGGTCGCTGTAAAATGTGGATTTATGGTGGTGCACTTAACAGCTGGCCGGCATCGGGGGCACCAGAACACAAAGCCTGCGAGCGATCCAGGGGTGCTGAGCCCCTGAACCCTCTCTTCTGGGCAGCGCCGCTTTCCTAAGAAAACCGTATTGCTGGTAGTGTTTGTTTAAAACAAAAGAAAACATGGAGAATAGCATGTTAGTTCGTTTGGGAAGCTACCGACAAGTAAGCAAATTAAAAAGAAAGAGCAGCATGTTGTCATAGCAACAGTGCAATTAAATTACTTTACTGTCAGCCATGATATAATTTTCCTGTTTGGTAGCTCAGGAGACGTAAAACTTTTTTCCTGTGGAGCTAAAGTTGACTTCAGCGGCTGGGTCGTTTTTTTTTTTTTTTTTTTCCCTCCGCTTTTGTACTCGACTGTGTGGATATTCCTTGTTTTCAGAAAATTAGGTTATTTGATGAGGGGAGTCCTGTGAAAACTTTGAGAGGACAAGCTTAGCCTTGATTTGTTTACAAAGACGGTAAAAGCAGTATCAGGCTGGTCTCTGTCTTACCTCCAAATTGAAAACACTAGATTATTCTTTAATAGGTATCCTGTATTACTCAGAGTAGCCTCCCTATTTGATGAAAAACATATTACCTGTGGCTGAACCCGCGGTATCTGAACTACCTGCTTCCATGGGACTTTGGTGCCTGTGAAAATTCTTTCTCTTCTAACAGTTGGACGTTTCAGGGCAGCTCCCCAGCCCCGCCCAGGCCTTCTGTCTGCAGGCTGTCTGTCCACCTTGGCCTCCCCTCAGCCTGCGTCTCCCAGGGGTGGGGGTGGCGCCACCAGCTCTCAGGTGCCTTTGGGTATCCAGTGCCCCAGTGCCCCACATATGTTTCCTAGAGCTTCCCCAGCTGAAGTGGCAGTTATTTTAGGCGTGGTGTCAGTGAACTTTTGGAGCCATGGAATGATCCCATCTTTGCTTTTGCTGTGTTCATTTTTTTCTTTTTCTGTTTTTCTAAATAGCCTGCATGATGTTACTCGGGGGTAGCCGTGCTCAGTCGTGTCTGACTCTTTCGAGACCCCGTGGACTGTAGCCCACCAGGCTCCTCTGTCCATGAGGTTCTCCAGGCAGGAATACTGGAGTGGGTTGCCATGCCCTCCTCCAGGGGACTGAACCCAGGTCTCCCACATTGCAGGTGGATTCTTTACTGTCTGAGCCACCAGGGAAGCCCAGGGCTGGGGTGGAGGATAAAACACACCCTTCTTACGCCCAGCATGCTGTGGGAGCGCGGGAGACCTCTCTCCTGACCTTCCTGCTCTTTCTGTCTCTCATTATGTGCTCGAGGGATGCACGTGCTTTGTAGCTGCTGGGGTCACCTGAATGTGGACCTGTCTCCCCCTATTGTCTTTCCTCCTCAGATATTTTACCCCCTGTGCTAGGCTGTTGATAAAATTGAGGGAGAAGCAGAATAGAATTCCTTAGCAGTTTTTGTTGGATATGCCTTCTTTCTTGAAGCTCCTGGCTGCTCTCCTGACTTTTTGCACTGATTTTAATTTCAGCTGATGGCTCCTTGTTCACATTCCTCTTTATTTGCGTGGTGTCTGACAGTGCTCACTTTTTTGTTCAGAGTGTAGTGTCCCAATGAAATTAACTGTGCCTCCTCCTCCACTTTGAATCCACAGAATAATTTGGCATCACTCTTTAGACTTGCCAAATGTTATTAAAGTTGCAGTTTTAGGTCATGACTTGCATTGGAAAAAAAAAGTCAAATAAAACACTACTAAAGTGGTTCTCCGGAGAAGGCAAGGGCACCCCACTCCAGTCCTCTTGCCTGGAAAATCCCATGGATGGAGAAGCCTGGTAGGCTGCAGTCCATGGGGTCGCTAAGAGTTGGACACAACTGAGTGACTTCACTTTCACTTTTCACTTTCATGCATTGGAGAAGGAAATGGCAACCCACTCCAGTGTTCTTGCCTGGAGAATCCCAGGGACGGGGGAGCCTGCTGGGCTGCCATCTCTGGGGTCGCACAGAGTCGGACACAACTGAAGCGACTTAGCAGCAGCAGCAAAGTGGTTCTCACCATAGCCAGTTTTAATTCCTAGGCAGTTGTGATGGTCTTCACACGGAACAGCTGAACTTAACCTGAAACAGCGGGTCTTTTTTCTTTTTTTCTTGAGAAAGGTAAATAGTAAGACCCGTCACCCGAAGTGACCTGGGTTGTGGCCACACTTATTTTGTGGTGTTTATTGTGAGGCTCGAAAGAATCTTGTACATTTTCATGTGAAGCAGGTAAATAGAGGCAAACAGGAAATGACTGATTTTCCTAGGGTCACGGTGAGAGGCTTCATGGATCAGGAAGACGGCCTTGTGGAATCCCCCCCCTCCCTTTTTTAATTATTGCAGTACAGTTGATTTACAGTGTTGTGTTAGTTTCTGGTGTACAGCAAAGTGATTTTATACGTAATATATATTGGTTTTAACTTTCCTTTCCGTTCCGGTTCATCACAGGATATGGCATACTGTTCCCCTGTGCTGTTATACAGGCGGGTTGTTTATTTTTTTGGCCCTGCCACAGAGCTTGAGGGATCTTAGTTCCCTGACCAGGGATGGAACCTGTAGCTTCTACAGTGGGCCACTGAGCGCTCCCGCCGGACAGCCTTGCAGTTCATCCGCTAGGTGTGGTAGACTCCCAATCTCCTCCTCGCGTCCCTCTCTTCTCTTCTCGTGAGGCAGGAGCCCCTGAAGGGCGCTGCGAACGCTCCGGGTCTTGCCCTTGTCTTGCCCTTGCAGGCCTTCGGGTCCCCGTGCGTGGGCCCGGCGGCTCCTGCTGCTCCTGGCGGGCCGGCGACGGGGCGTCTCCGAGGGGCAGCGAGCCCACCGAGGCGGCGGGGCGGGAGGCCGCGGCTGCCTCTCTGCCGTCGGGGTCCCCCCTCATCTTCTCTGTGTCGTGTGTTTCAGGAGCCTTCACGTAAATGGGTCCAGTCATGCCTCCCAGCAAGAAGCCGGAAAGCTCAGGAATTAGCGTCTCCAGCGGGCTGAGTCAGTGTTACCGGGGCAGCGGTTTCTCCAAGGCCCTCCAGGAAGACGATGACCTCGACTTCCCCCTGCCCGACATCCGACTAGAGGAGGGGGCCATGGAAGATGAGGAGCTGACCAACCTGAACTGGCTGCACGAGAGCAAGAACCTGCTGAAGAGCTTCGGGGACTCGGTCCTGCGCAGCGTCAGCCCGGTCCAGGACCCGGACGACGACCCGCCGCCGTCGCCCGCCCACTCCGACGTGCCGTACGACGCCAGGCAGAACCCCAACTGCAAGCCCCCCTACTCCTTCAGCTGCCTCATATTCATGGCCATCGAGGACTCGCCCACCAAGCGCCTGCCCGTCAAGGATATCTACAACTGGATCTTGGAACACTTTCCGTATTTTGCAAACGCACCTACTGGGTGGAAAAACTCAGTGAGACACAATTTGTCCTTGAATAAATGTTTTAAGAAAGTGGACAAAGAGAGGAGTCAGGTAAGCCTCGGGGGCTGGATCTCAGGTTTTTCTTTTGGAAGTGAAACGTGTCTCCGTGAAGAGAAAATGTTCAGGAATGTGAATTTGTCGTATGGAAGTGCCCCTTGCATAAATAGAGATCGCTGTCTCATTGCATGCGTTCAGGCGCTTGTCAAGAACTTCCTTTTCCTGCGTTTGGTGTTTGTGAAGCTGGCTTGAGGGCTTCCCACTGGGGAGCAGGGTTACAAAACAGTGGTTTGCAGGCCTGATGGGTTCTTGGTATGGTCATCCTTCAGCGTGGGTGGGTCCCTTGGGTTTTCAAGACCAAACAAAGGTCTGTATTCTGAGAGCAGCCATGAGCCATGAGGAGTGTAAATATACATATGTAGGAAAATTGCCACCAAGGGCTAGAGAAATGTGGCATTTGTATTCTTTCTGAATATTAACTCAGAGAAAGGCTGTCGGTCTAGGGTTCTGGAATAAATAGACAGTGGTGGACATTGTACAGATGACTTGAACATCTTTATATACTGCAGGAACAAAGACCCCAAGTGCCCAGGTGACTCTCTTGAAATTCTGGGCTCTGTAAAGTGTTTGGCAACTTTGAAATTCCCTCTCAGGGTGGAAAGGGGTCTGAGGGTAAGGTTCTCATTCAAGACTGGCTTTTTAAAAGGTAGAATTTTTGCTTTAAAGCCTTTAAAGCTTGACCCTTGTGGTTTGCTAAAGGAAGTTTTAATAATTTGCTTTATCTTTCTTGTATGGAACATGATAGGTAGAGTAGAAAGAAGGTGGGCTTGTTAGAAAAATGGTAACCTAGCTTGAAGTCCTGAAAAGTAACATGTGTATGTGCTAAGTCGCTTCAGTTGTGTCTGACTCACTGTGACCCCATGGACTGTAGCCACGAGGCTTCTCTGACGTGGGATTCTCCAGGCAAGAACACTGGAGTGGGTTGCCATGCCCTCCTCCAGGGAATCGTCCAGACCCAGGGACAGAGCCTGCATCTCTCGCATTGGCAGGCAAGTTCTTTACCACTAGCGCCACCTGGGAAGCCTGGAAAGTAACGTGGCCACGGCTAAAATAACCTGGCAGAAAACCCCTCCCTGCCGGGTTTTCGTGTTGCCGTGTCCCCAGCGCTGGTCTCGGCGTCAGCGGTCCTGCAGTGGGCAGCGGGCAGCCTGCGTTCCTTTCTGTTTTACTATTTATTTGGCTGCACCAGGTCTCAGGGATCCTGAGCGGGGATCGAACCCAGGCCCGCACCTGGAGAGCTCGGAGTCTTAGCCACCGGACTATCAGAGAAGTCCCTGCTCTCCATTCTTTTTTAAATTCAGGTTCAGGCCCAGGACCACTCTTGTGTGGCTCAGCAGCTGTGCAGGCTTGGGGCCTTTCATTTCTTCTGTCTCCGGGAACAGATTCAGGCTTCCAGTAGGATCTTGAGCCTGAGAAGATTCCACTTGCCCAAGTCTGCAGCTGGCTGGGCTGAAGCCCCGTTTATCCTTGCTGCCGCTGGGCGTGTTTGCCGGCAGGTGCTGTTCACCCAGAGTTTGTGCTGAGGACGGGGTGGGGAGGGGTGCAGGCCTGAGGAGGGTGTTGCCCAGGAGGAGGAAGGTGTGGACGCCGAGGAGTTTTGCTGCTGGCCCGGGAGCAGGTGGCCCCCGGTCAGCGTGCAGGAGTGAGCGCGCCGGCCCTGCCTGCCCAGGCCCGCGTTTCCTGTAACTGTAGCCGTCATGGGTACTGCTGCTGTCCCTAGGAGTCCGTCACGCTCTCCTCCCGTCCTTATCCCAGAAGGGGCATTGGGAGACCGACCTCCGGACTCGACTCTGCAGAGTGTTTTCCCATCATTCCTTGAACTTGGAGAAAACTCGCTGTTTCCCTGTAAAGAACTAAGCCCATAACCTTAAAAGCTACCATACAGGTGGGTCCTCTGGAAAGGGAAGGTCTGGGCGAGCAATTCCACATCCCAGGTGGTGCTAGTGGTAAGGAACCCGCCTGCCAATGCAGGAGACATAAGAGACTCAGGTGTGATCCCTGGGTGGGGAAGAGCCCCTGGAGGAGGGCATGGCAACCCCCGCCAGTATTCTCCACGGAGAATCCCATGGACAGAGGAGGCTGGCGGTCTATGGTCCTTGGGGTTGCAAAGAGTTGAACATGACTGAAGTGACTGAGCACGCGGCACGGAGAAGCAGTTGCAGGGTTAGAGGGCGGAGAAGACAGAGCTGTCAGGCCCGCCAGGGTTGCACGTCCCTGCTGCCGTGACGACTGGGGCTTTTGGTTTGGTGTGAAACGATTCTGCGAGTTACTGCACGCCTGGGTCGGTGTGTTTGCTGTCATGCCGGGGCACATGAGAGTAATTTAGCAAACGCACACTCTGAAATGTTCAACGAGACCAGCTCCACGGCGAGCGGAGACACTCAGGAGTTATCGTTCATCAGCCTGGGGCGCGACAAGTGGGTGTCCGACAGCTCCCCCCGGCACCCCACCCGCCACCCCCACGCTGCTCTGGGAGTCTGGTTTGCCCAGGGTCTGTCATGGCACACGCAGCGCCTGTTGAAAGGGAATGGTTTCAAGGGCTTGGAGGCAGTTAATTCTGTGGAATGCAGAGTCCTGGCTGCCCAGCCGTTCGGACCTGTACTGACATCCTTCTGATGAGGTGCCAGTCTGTTCTGTGGCCGGGAGTTTGTTCTCGGCGTTGCTGATGCTGCGAGGACAGAGTAAGGGTGTGAGCTCCCCGCTTCTCTGAGCTTCCCTCTGGCGCCCTGGGGGCCAGCTGGAGGCTGCCTGGCGAGGAGCAGGCTCCTGGGTGCCCTCAGGCACCGGTCCCAGCCCGTTCACTTGGGGCTCTCTGCTGCGGCCAGTGAGTCAGGGAAAAGCGTGTGCCCACGTTCTGCCCAGTGAAAGCCCTCGGACTCGCAGGTAAGCTGGTTTTTCCCTGGGGGATTTTCCTTGGCTGTGGCTCCCGCACTGAGGTTCCACTGCAGCTCAGTGGTCATGTGCGTGCCTGAATGCTGGTGAGAAGGATGCTGGGGTTGGGGGCGTGGCGGTGTGGAAGCCTTGTGTTTGTGTGCACAGGGTTAGCCATCCCCCTCTGTTGTCTTGTTAAAAGTGCAGGATCACACTTAGGCCAAGATGCACAAGCGTGAGCATGCAGAATCCGGTGTGATCCTTGTCTCTGGGGGCTGGGGGCACGTGCCCTGTCGCGCAGCTGCTCAAATGGGGCTGGAGAGGGGCCACCCTGAACCACACCGGAGTCACCTGTGGCTCTTACACACCCACCACTTCTGATTCAGCAGAAGAGACTCTGATTCAGCAGGTTTAAGGTGGGCTGGGGAACACCGAAATTCTTCATAAGCTTCATATTTCTGATTTCAGCCAGATTTGGGAATCCTTGACTCAGATGCCCTTTCGGGTTCTTTCCAATGCAGAGATTTCATCAAGAACATATTGTCATGAATGAGTAAGTTAGGTGTGAATAGTATTTTTTTCCCCCGTTTTATTTCTAACAGGACTTTGAAAGATAGAGGTTTTTTTTTTTTCTTCCCCTCCCCAATCATGGAAAACTTCAGACATGTACAGTACAGGCAAGAGTGTAGTGACTCTATAGCCTTCACCCCACTGGCCACAGATTCAGCAGTTAACAGGGCTGGCCTTCCTTCCTTCGTTCGTTTTTGTTTTTCTGTTCTTAAGTAATTTGAAGCAAGTCCTATGCCTCGCGTCACTTTATCCCGACCTGTTTTAGTGTGCGTAGGAGTCGTTTCCGTAACCACAATGCCAGTGTCGCCTCTAACAAAATGAACAGTTCTTTAGTCGCACCAGATGCCAGGTCTGTTGTTCAGATATTCTTGATGGTTTACAAAATGTTTGTTTGAATCAGGATCCAGACGTCGTTTAAGCGCTGCACTGGGCTCTGTTGCTTCAACCTGTTTTCATCTGTGGCAGATGCCCGGCCCCTTCCTTGTCAAATTGACCCGTCTGCATAGCACGTCTGCTTTGTTGGGGCTTCATTAAGCTTGTTCCTCTGTCCTCTTGTACGGATACTCTGTGAAATGGAAGTACGTGCTAAAAGGCTAGATCCCGTTCTGGCTTGTTTGGCCCCCGGGGAGTACTTTATAGCCGCGTCTCGTGCCTTCTCACGTCAGGAAGGCTGGTTGACCCACGCCTGGGGGCGCTGAGCTTGAACTGTGGGTTCATGTAGGGTTGGCTGCTCGCTCCTCTGCAGAGTCCCCTTCAGCCTTTCATCTCGCGGTCTCATCTGTGGGTGACCTTTGCCCAGATCAGTCAGGATAGAGGTCCAGAGTCTGGGATTCCGTTTTGAATTTCCTAACTACAGATCTCAGTTGGAACCATAAGATTGGTGTGTACTAACCTCTCTGAGTATTTGTAAATGAGACATAGAGCACAGGTTTTTATTTTTTATAAACTGGATTATAGTGGCTCAGGTGTGCGTGTTGCTATTTCTGTGCTTTTTCTTGACTTTCCAGTTTAACAAAACATACTGTTGTCATAAGAGGGTTTATAAGGGAAACAGTGTACAGAAGTATATTTATTATATTCAGAGCTTTAAGTACAGTCTTAGCTTATAAATATAAGCAGCTTGTCTTGGTTGAAAGAGGCCTGGATTGGAAGCCAAGATACCTGGTTTGAGTTTTGATGCTGGAAGTACATGGCTGCTTGGACCTCAGTTTCCTCAGCTATAGAAGCAGAAGTTTATTGTTACTTGGGGCTTCTTAACCTGGGGTCTTTGAATGTCAGAGGCTTTGCAGACGACCCGGAATTGCTGATAACATGTTATGTGACTATGCATTTTCCTAGAAGATTTCAAGATTTTGTTCGATCACTTTTTTGGTTCTCAGTGGGACTCCTGACCCTGGAAAAGGGAAGAACCACGCGTGTTTTGTAATAACAGTAATGGACTTAGAGAACACTTTATTTGTACTTTCCCAATATCTTATTTCTTCCTCACTACAACCGTATGAGGTAGGCCCTAATTTCATTCTTAAAAGAGATGATGATTAAGCTCAGAGTGGTTAAGGGACTTGCTAGAGGTCACACAGCTACTAAGCAGCAGAGCAGGAATTGACCCTGATTCCCTCCAGTTCTGAAGGACATGCGCTGACCTTAAGCCCAGTGCTTGACCACGCTTCCTCAGGATAGAGGCTGATCATTGATCTCGGGGTGCTTCCTAAAAGTATGCTATGAACATAAGTTATAGAGGAATTAAGGTAACCCAAATACACCCGGAATTTACTCTGGGGGTACAGGGTAGAGGAAGATAAATATAGAGAATGTTTTTGGCTTTGAAACGAGGCCAACCTTTAAGCAGCTGGAAAGGCGTCGAGTTTGCACAAAGCGTGTGGTGCGCGGCTCCCCCAGGCCCCCTGCCTCCCAGGGCCCCTCCACAAGGTCTGGCCCAAGTCCAAAGCCCCTTATCCCTGTGTTTATGCAAATTCCCCCTCCAGTTCCCAGCTCCCTTGATGTTCGCTTTTCCATCCTGCTGGATGAAATTTCTTTTTCAGAAGCAATTTTGAAAATGTAGCCCCTCTGACATGGCAGAGCGCCCCTCGTATAGCAGCACCCCTGTATCACAGTTGCTCTTATTCCCTCCCTTCGGGGGTGCAGCCGCAGAATCGAGAGCATTTCCTTTTCCCATGACAGTGCCACCGCACCTGCGATGGTCATTTTAGGAAGAAGAAAGGCCCTAACTATTACTGTTGTTATTTTGTTGGCGGGGAGGTTGGTGGTAAATGATGGTTTTTGATAAACTCTGCAGTTCGGCCTTGTTGAGTCAATTACTTCAAATCGGGGTCGTGTTGCGTGGTGGGACATGCAAGTATCAGATGAGGTGTCAAAGATTCTTCTGTGGTCGCCAGGGCAGGTGATGGTCCTGTTTGTCTCTGAGCGGGGCTGCCCTGTGTAGAGCAGGAACACGGCCTCTTTCTCACCTGTGCCCACTGCCCGGCAGGCCGTTTTCCATCATCTATGCTGTAGGCTGTGTTGCTTTGGAAGGTTGAGATGTTACCGGGGTCTCTGGGGGGCCTGAAATAAACATCCTCCCATGTCACAGTCTCTGGAACAGAAAGCACTTCATACCAGCATCCTCAGGGAGGTCAAGAAATCTGTGTCCTGCCTTTGGCCACGCTGCGCTATCCGTCCTGCCCATCTGTTCCTCCCAGACCCCGCTGCTCCCCCCGATTCTTCCAGGCAGAGGTGCCTTGGCTGGGGGGCGTTTCTGCTGCCTTCCTTTTGCCAGCTCTTCACTCCTCATTCGTTCATTCAGCAGACTTTGAAAGCACCTGTTGCGTTCAGAACCAGCTGTGCTTCTTGTGCCGAGTGCTAGCAGGGTGCAAGGCTGAGCGTGGGTGGCCCGGCCCGGAAGGCCTTCTCGGCCCCGCGGCCCACCTGCGCGGCTTCCTCCTCGCTCACGGAGCTCCCTAGCAGCAGCCGTCCTTCCCGGGCGCGCTCCGCCTGTCCTTGGTCTGTGTCCTGTCCCTCTTCTGGCCCGTCCATTCCAAGAGGCCCCTGCTTCTCTAGCGCCCACAGTGATTCCCCTGCTACTGACCTTGATGAGGGTCTATACAGGAGTTCTGGAAAGCTTGGTTCTTCTGGATCTGAGGACCCCATTAACGCATCTGGCCAGTATTGGAATGCAGGAGACCCTGGTTCGATCCCTGGGTCGGGAAGATCCACTGGTGTAGGGATAGGCTACCCACTGCAGTATTCTGGCCTGGAGAATTCCATGGACTGTGTAGTCCACGGGGTGGCAAAGAGTCGGACAGGACTGAGGGCCTTTCACTTTCAGTATTGTTTTGCATTCTTTTAGGTAGGGCTTGGTGGTACCCAGCTACGTGTGTGAGATACTTCTTCCCTGAGGAACTACCTGGATATGCAACCACCAAGAGACTGTTCTCAGAACCTCCCCTGTTGAGCTGAAGAGGCTCTGGGAGTCCCCTCTGAAATCACATTAGCCGCGGGATAATTCTCTGCACTAAACACTATAGGAATCTGGCACACCAGTCTCCTCTTTGAAAGTCGTGTGTTTTGCTTTTAGTGACGGGTTGTTGGGATTAATTCATTCCCCCTCACAGAGCCCTTGAACATCTTAACACTCTTACGCTTTAACAATACAGTGACAGGTTTTACACTTTTTAGAAAATCTCTTCTTCTCAATGGACATTTTTTGTGGTTGAAACAGATGATGATGAATATATATATATATATATACACACACACATATACATTTAAGGCTGATATAATGTTTATTTTGATGATTCTGTGTTTATAGGCTGATCTTTTGTTTGTGGAGTTCAGATGTGTGGCCCCCTTAAAGTGTTTAATTCTTGTTCTCCATCCCTGTTGCTGGTAACTTGCTTGTTTCTCCTCTCAGTGAATATGTCCAGCCACCCTGTAAGGATGTTTCCTTCTTCCTTTTCATCCTGCCGGCTTTCCTCTCTTCCTTCCTTCCTTCATTTCCTTTCTCCCCCCCTCCTCTGTTCTTAGCTGCAGTGCGCTGTCTGGCTTGTCTCCAGTTGTGATGCGTGGCCTTGGGCTTCATGGCTCCACGGCGTGTGGGATCTTAGTTCCCCGGCCAGTAATTGAACCCACGTCCCCTTCTTTGGGAAAGTAGATTCTTAACCACTAGGCCAGGGAGGTTCCCAGCCAAGTAAGAATTATCCCGTGGCTACATTTGCTTTAACAGGGGCTTAAAGGGGCTTCCCTGGTGGCTCAGACAGTAAAGAATCTGCCTGCAGTGCAGGAGACCCAGGTTCAGTCCCTGGGCTGGGAACATCCCCTGGAGAAGGGGATGGCAACCCACTGCAGTATTCTTGCCTGGAGAATGAGAATCCCCGTGGTCAGAGGAAACTCGTGGGCTACAGCCATGGGGTCACACAGAGTTAGACACAACTGAGTGATCAATACTTTGACTTTCTGGCTTCACAGTGTTCAGACAGTTGAAATTCACTCCTGTTGCTCCTATGGAATGCCTCTGCCTTCGTAGAGCATCAGTGTTTCACTGCCTGTAATTTCAGGGACTCTGAGCACTTTTTACTTATTGGTTTATTCAGTAGCATTATTTGGTAATATCAAAGGTTAAAATAAAAACTGAGATTTGGTTCTTGCCTTTTGGAAGTTTACATTCTACTGAAATAGGAGACGTTATCCAAATACAGATTTAAAGCTTATAAACCATCGCAGGTATGGGAAGAGTGCCAGCTTGGTAAGTGAGGTCAGTCAGGGAGACTTCGCTTCCCCAGAGAGGGGCACTTGGAGCTGAGGTAAAAAGTAGTTATGGGCAGGTTTTGAATAGGCCTTCTGCGGGGCGGGACACTTGAATAAATAGTTTACAAAGCATGAATGGACATGAGACCTCCAAGGATAGATTAGTGAGGTCGAGGTTTGACTGTTTCTATTAAAAGACGCTTGCTCCTTGGAAGAAAAGCTATGACCAACCTAGACAGCATATTAAAAAGCAGAGACATAACTTTGCCAGCAAAGGTCCGTCTAGTCAAAGCTTGGTTTTTCCAGTAGTCATAGATGGATGTGAGAGTTGGACTGTGAAGAAAGCTGAGAAGAATTGATGCTTTTGAACTGTGGTGTTGGAGAAGACTCTCAAGAGTCCCTTGGACTGCAAGGAGACACAACCAGTCTATCGTAAAGGAGATCAGTCCTGGGTGTTCATTGGAAGGACTGATGCTAAAGCTGAAGCTCCATTACTTTGGCCATCTGGTGCGAGGAGCTGGCTCATTTGAAAAGACCCTGATGCTGGGAAAGATTGAGGGCAGGAGGAGAAGGGACGACAGAGGATGATATGGTTGGATGGCATCACCGACTCCATGGACATGACTTTGAGCAAGCTCCGGGATTTGGTGATGGACAGGGAAGACTGGTGTGCTGCAGTCCATGGGGTCGCAAAGAGTCGGACATGACTGAGCGACTAAACTGAACTAATTATAAACAGGAACTGCAGAAACTGGTGATTGAACAAGCTAGAAGTGCACTGCTTTGCCACATAAAGCGGGTCTTGAGGAATTAGACAGAAGTCCACCTCCCATCTGTCTTTCTACTCTGCTGTTCTTAGTGCGTCGCTTGTCTCTGTTCTCACAGTCTGCTCAGGGTCTAAATGGCACCTGCTGGTTTGTTCTCATTTTGGGAAGCAGGAAGGGGTATGCAGGCAGAGACAAAAGGGAGTCCCATTGAGTTACCCATTTTAAGGAGCTTTTCAGAAACAGTCCTCCCCGACACTCTGCTTTCATCTTGCTGGCTAGCTCCTGGCCACATGACTACTGTTGGCAGCAAAGACAGCTGGGAAGCGTAGTCTTTTAGCTGAGGCCATTGATATGCAAGTAAAATGCTGATTCTGTTACTAAGCAAGCATGAGGTTTTCTGCCACAGAGGTCCGGACGGTCTCGGAGATGAATGTTGCTGGGCCTAAAGGATATGTTGGAATAGTGTCAGAGAAGAGGAAAGAAATGGGTGATCAGAAAGGTTATGTAAATAAGTATGAAGAATTGGTGGAGGAGGTAGCATGCTAAAGGGAAAACTGTCAATTGTTCCAGTAACGTAAGTAAAGCGGAGATGATGACCCATTTTTCAGACATTCCATTTATCGGGATTTTGCTTCCAGATATTCTAGTTAAATTGCATTTAATATCTTCAGAAGCACAGTTTGATAGAGGTGAAGATGTAGTCATGTGCCAGGTGTGATAAGAAAAGCAGGGGAGATACATGGTCTAAGATAGGGAGGGGGTAAAGTAGTTCTTTTGATAATCACTCGATGGTTTGCTATGCGAGGTTGCCGACAGTTTCAAAAAGAGAATGCAGTCTTTGGTGTGTGCGTGTTGTGGCGCTGTTTGAGTACTTTTGCTTGTGAACTTAGCAGGAGACCAGTCAACACGGGCAGAGTGACTGCTGCCTCTTGGGGGAGAGGCTCTCCTATTCCCCTTCCTTCCTTCCCTCACATCCCCATGGGCTGTGTCGGGCCCCCTCCGGGGCCACTGAGTTAGAGGTGAGAGTGGCCTTCACTGGAGCTCTGTGCAGCGTCTCATACAAAGTGGTGACTGTCATCCTCAGGGGACGGGGCCCATGAATGACTTCACTGATGTCAGAAAACAGCCAGCGGAGCGCTCAGACACACGTACTTCGTGTTTAGAAGAAAAGATCAAGTCATGTAAGCGCTGACTTCAGTCGTGGTTGTCGTGGAAGGAGAAAAGAAACACATCCAGTCTCCTGGCATTAGAGGGCAGGCAGTGTGGCTCAGAGCTGGGGCGCAGAGTCTCGTTCAGGATGCCCAGAGTGCCCCATAGAATGTTGTATTCCTTCTAGAATCTTCCCCAGGCGCAGTCATGTGAACTGAGAAACTGCATTCACAGCCACATTTCTGAGACGCTACGGAAGCCTTACCCTGCAAAGTGAAAATTCGACTCTGCACTTAGAAACAGGGCTTCCCTGGTGGCTCAGTGGTAAAGAATCCACCTTTAATGTAGGAGATGCAAATTCGATCCTTGGGTCAGGAAGATCCCCCTGGAGAAGGAAATGGCAACCCACTCCCGTATTCTTGCTGGGAAATTCCTTGGACAGAGGAGCCTGGCAGGCTGCGGGCTCCTCTGTCCATGGGGTCGCAGAAGAGTCAAACATGGCTTAGCGACTCAACAGCAGCAGCAGCTCGGAAAGAGAAGTAGCATCAGTCATCTCAGAAGTACTTTCAGCAGAGTTCAGTCATGCCGTACACGTTGTGATGTGCCGGGCGCCGTTCTGGGTACCAGGGATACATTGATGACCTGTGATGCATCGTCCCTCGTGTTTCTCCTGGATCGCCCACGTCGTGGGGGCAGAGAGGGTGACAGGGAGGGCTGCGTTTAATAGTAGATCCATGCGTGGACACACGTAGGTAGTGATGATGTATGCAGTGAAGACAAACGGGAGAATGGCCTCGAGGGGCTGGGAAGGAGAGCAGGAGGCTTCCCGCGGGAACTGAGGGGCCAGCCTCGAGTGGCAGGAGAGATGCAGGCAAGAGCGAGCAGCACATGCAAGGCCCTGGCAGCAGCTTGAAGTGCACATGGGCCTGAAGGAGGCCTGTAGCGAGTATGTCAAAGAGGGGGGTAACGTGTTTAAAGGGACAGGGCAGGGAACATCTGGGGCTTGTTCTCTGGTGCAGGTTAGAGGTGATGGAAATGATGCTGACTTGGACCAGCCGTGGGGTGTGCCGATGAAGGCCTGTGTGCAAATGTGGCTTGGGAAGTGGGAGGCATGGCTGGAGCCAGAAATACTGTTTTGACCATGTTGAATTTGAGATGGCTTTTGAACATCTAGGTGGAGCTCTCAAGTCAGAGGTTTGATAACGTGAGTTTCAAGCTCGCTGCAGAAGTAGGAGTTGAGGTATAAATCTGGGACACGTTAGTGCTTATTTGGTGAAAACTAAAGAGGATTTGTGGATTACCTCTCCTTTAGAAAGGAGCTGAAATCAAGCCTCTATTTTAGTTTTGTTGGAAATTTTATTTCCATTAGTGTTTGACTAGAGAATTCATTTGGGGGTGTAGTCAGCCTGGTGAATAAAAACCAAAGAGGTTTATATTTAGAGGGAGAAGTTCAGAATTATTTAAAAAATAACTTACCTGTCGTTACGGTAGTTACTGCCTGCAGTTTTACAGGCAGCAGAGAATATAACTTCCAAATGAGCTTGGGGCCAGGGACATCTCTGATTTGCTGAGAGAAATGCACCCCAGTGAACATTCCTTTCTAGCCCCCTGACCAGGTGGCTCAGTGGTAAAGAATCTGCCTACCATTGCAGGAGATAAGGAGACTCGGGTTCCATCCCTGGGTCAGGAAGATCCCCTGGAGGAGGAAATGGCAACCCACTCCAGTATTCTTGCCTGGAGAACCCCATGGACAGAGGGGCCTGGAGTGGATAGAGGGGCTGGGCTACCGCCAGGCTCCTTTGTCCATGGGGTCTCAAGAGTCAGACACGTCTTAGCCACTAACCCACCATCCCTGCCAGGAACTCACAGAAGTCATGGGTCCCAGGCTCGAGAGAGGGGTTTTTCTTGTATACGTGTCTCCAAGCAACGAGATTTGCAGTGGATCTGGAAAGTAAGCAGTTGCTTCAGCGACAGAGTTGCTGATGTGGAGGCTCTGCTGCTTTCAGGGGATGGACAGGCTGACCAGACCGGCCTCGATGCGCGGCGCGGAGCCCTGTAACCCCGGGCCGCCCGCGCTGGCCCTGCCGGTGTAAAATCAGCCTTGCTTTGGAAGAGATCACTGCCCTTCCGGCTTGCAGAAGGAAGGGCTTACCAAGGTAATAAATCAGACAGAAGTAGCTGCTGTCAGTCGAAATAGATTCTAAGAGAGATCTCCTGCTGGTGGAATTTATTTAGCTCCACTTAAAGGAGAATGTGCTCATCAGGGTACATTTGGTTGCAAGGAAAAGCAAGTCACCCAAGTTGCCTTAAGAAAAGGATGCTCAGCCCAAGGCCTCAGCAGCGGTTCCCTGGACTGGTGGTGACGGGCGGTAACATGTCTGGGGTCCATGGCGATTCACACTCCTCCCTCCGTGGCTCCGTCTGTGGCCACGGGGCCACTCGTCCGTGCCGTTGCGGTCTCCTCATGAGCCTGGATTCCTCCATGTGGCCCTTGATTCCGCGTCTTCACACCACCGGCTTGCCGAGGCGGCGCTGGTGTGCCTGGCACCAGCCCTTGTGATGTGAGGGCCCCAGCGCTCCGTGGAGTCGGCTCCACCACCCCCACGCAGTGTCTGTCATTATTTTAGACGCACAGACCCGTGCTCCCTGCATCAGACCTTCGGCCCTGGTCCCAGCAGGGGCAGGGTCCCCCGGGGTCAAGACAGCTGTTGGGGCCACCCGTTAATCTGGAATGAGGCATGGGCTTGGGCTGGGGCTTGAAACGTGCCTGCAACAAAAAAGTTTTTTGGAAAGACTCTGGTCTTTGGAAACAATTTTTTTAAAGATTTTTTTTTTTTTTTTAATGTGAACCATTTTCAAAGTCTTCATTGAATTTGTTACAATATCACTTCTGTTTTTTATGTTTCGGCTTTTTTGGCTGTAAGGTGTGTGGGATCCTACCTCCCCAACCTGGGATCCCATGCAAACTCCCTGCATTGGAAGGCAGAGTCTTAACCACGGGACCCCCAGGAAAGCCCCCGAAACATTTTAATAACACAGAGGAAAGTAATGAGTGGCTCTGGAGTGTTCTGTGATCCCTGCTTTCCTGCTTGTCCTCACAGGCTCTCTCTCCCAGACGATGGATTTTCACACCAAGGAACTCGGGGGCCATCTCGTGCCTCCCTTTGTTATGGTCTCTGGGGATGAGTTCATCTTTCTCGCATTTTGTTCCCATAGATTTGGGGCTGGTGATTCTCAAACTAACAGTTTTCCTTGGTGGCTACTTCTTCCTGCCAGCTGCCCTCAAATTGCTTATAATCACAGGGTTGAGTGGTTACCAAAAATGATGAACTCTAGCCTCCGGTTGCAGACAGGAGTGAATGTCAGGCGTCTGACACAGGCTGTCTTGATTTTCCAGAGCAAGGGATGGGGTAAGGGGCCTTGCTAGCAACCATTGTGTACCGGCCCCTGTCATCACGTTGAGATGTTCAAAATGGGGGGGAAATGTAATTACTTCCTGCCAGGGACTGGAGATGATGAAACTCTGGTGGAATGGGCTGGGCAGAGGTAAAGAGAGGCCAGGGCCAAGGGACTGACAGTCCAATGGCCAGAATGGCATGCTTTGGGAATCCAAAGGAGAAAAGGATCCCTGGGGGTTAGCAGAGCCATGGGAGAAATCCTGGAGAGGAGATGGGATTTCATTAGCTGGGTGGCCAGGGCTGGTGACAGGGAGAGGAGGTCACTGGAGTCCTTAGGGTTGACTTGGACGTGGGGGTGGGGACGCATATGGCCGAAGACTGGGTTTGAAAATGGGACTGACATGTCCACCTGTCTGGTTGGGAGTTGTTTGTGATTGTGTGAGGCATTGTATCCATGAGCGTGTAGCTTTCCAACAACTGTACGGTGGAGACTGTGTTCCCATTACAAGTGGGGAGACTGAGGCTCAGAGAAATTCATCGGCTTGCTAAGTGGCCAAGCCAGATGTTTAACCAAGATCTGGGATTTCTGCTTTCCTCTACCCACTTGGCTGAAGCAGAGGGCTCCTGTAAGATAGAGAGAAGGAGGTTTGCAAGGTTTTAGTTGAGCTGGACTTTGGGTGTTGAGTGCCATGCTGAGAAGTCTAGACTTTTCTTATAAGGCAAGGGGCAGCCCTTAGATATTTCTGAGAAAACGCATGGCATATACGAAAATAAAAAAGTGAAAGTGAAGTTGCTCAGTCATGTCCTACTCTTTGCGACCCCATGGATTGTAGCCCACAGAATTTTCCAGGCAAGAGTACTGGAGTGGGTTGTCATTTCCTTCTCCAGGGGATATTCCTGACCCAGGGATCAAACCTGGGTCTCCCACTTTGCAGGCAGAGGCTTTACCTCTGAGCCACCAGGGAAGCCTACAAAGCAGGAGGCAAGTCATTCTTGTCTTCAGGGTTTCTGCAGCAGCCCTGTCCACCATAGCGGAACTTTCTGACGCCTGGAAATTTATGGAGAAAAAGACCATGGCCAGCACTGACTGATTTTCCATAGATTTAACTAGCTTGGACCAGATTTGTAAACAAACAGATCAAACAGTCTCCAGCTTATTTTTTAAGTGTTTTGCTCTTATTTTTATTTAATGATTCTGTTTTCACTGGTCATTGCCTTTGCTTGTTGGTGCCTTCACTTCCTATGAATGACTTGACCATGATGGAATTCATAGTTTAGAGAGGAATGGAATGAGTGACCCACACCCTGGTACTGCTCTGTGGATTTGATCATTTTTTGGTGTCCTGATGCGTTTTTCCCTCTTTGGGTTTCAAATGATAACATCTTTTCCCCTTGGGCATTGTCGGTAAGCATGGTAATATTAACCATTTAGTACTACCTTCTTGGCACTAGGGCCCGGTTTCGTGGAAGACAGTTTTTCCACAGGTTGGAGTGGGGGGATGGCTTCAGGATGATTCAAATGGGTTGCACTTATGGTGAATTATATTTCGATTTTTGTTGCATCAGCTCCGCCTCAGATCATCAGGCATTAAATCCCAGAGACTGGGGACCCCTGACATAGGTGATTTATTTTATTCCTTTGTTCTTTTAGAAACCGTGAGTTCTTGGAATGTGGAGAGAGTTGTGCTCGACGCTGTGGGGGACACAGAGGTGTGGGCCTGGGTCCTTGGGTCGGTCAGTCAGGTCAGCCGCTCGGTCTGACTGTTTGCGACCCCTTGGACAGCAGCGCGCCGGTCCTCGGGGGACACTGAGGCCTCCCACTGTCCCGATGTCCCGTCCTTCTGTGAGTCTCAGGGCCCTCTGTTTCTGTGGCGTCCCCGACCCCTCCCGTTCTCAGCTCCATCCCCCCGTCAGCTGCACGCGTCCTTTGACTCTGCCTCCTTCTGGGCTCCGATGCCCCTTCTTCTGTAACCCCAGCCGCTGATCTTTACTGTTTGCCGGGTCGTGCAGGAGCCCCTAGTCCCTTCCCGCCTCCCGTCCGCGAAAGTCCATCTACACAGGGCTGCTGGCGGAGTCATGAATTCACAGCCCTGTAGCGGCTCCTGTTGCCTGGGTGGTTTATCTCAGAGTGTGGCTCTGACCACCGACCTAGAGTGATCTAGGGTGTTGATGAGAAATGCAGATTCCTGAACTTGAGCCCAGACTGAGAATTTCTGGTGGTGCTGTCTAGGAAGCCGCATTTAAACACACTCCCCAAATGAGTCTTGAAAATTTGAGAAGCAGCATTTAGAGGAATAAGATCAAGGTCTTCAGGTGGGCTTATGAAGTCTGCCTTTCTTATACTTTATATTACGGAAGGGTTAGTACTGTAGTGTAGTGGACTCGAGTGCACAGCGTAACCATCGTGGGAGCCGACACACCACACATACCATCACTCAGCCGGTCTTGTTTCCTCCGAACTCTGTCTGCCCCTTCTCACCCCCTCTGCCTCAGTGTTTTAAAGCAAATCTCAGGCAGCAAATCATCGTCTCTCCAGATATTTCAGAATATATCTCTAAAAGAACTCTCAAACTCACAGAAACACACTCCTCTCCCCAAAACCATTATCACTCCTAAAACCAAATTAACCAAGATTCTTGACTGTATCTAAGAAAGTGAAAGTCGCTCAGTGTCTGACTCTTTGAGACCCCATGGACTATGCAGTCCAGGCCAGAACACTGGAGTGGGTAGCCTTCCCTTCTCCAGGGGATCTTCCCAACCCAGGGATCGAATCGGGGTCTCCCTCATTGCAGGCAGATTCTTTGCCAGCTGAACCACAAGGGAAGTCCAAGAATACTGGGGTGGGTGGCCTATCCCTTCTTCAGCGGATCTTCTCGACCCAGGAGTTGAACTGGGGTTTCCTGCATTGCAGGAATTCTTTACCAGCTGAGCTGCTAGGGTAGCCCGTGTGTGTGTGTGTGTGTGTGTGTGTGTGTGTGTGTGTATGCGCATGCATATTTATGTATTATATAGCACATCTTCGTTAACCATTCATCTGTTAATGGACACTGGTTGCTTCTGTGTCTTGGCTGCTGTGAGCGTTGGGGTGCATGCATCTTTTCAGATTAGAGGCTTTGTCTTTTCTGGACACACGCGCAGGAGTGGAGTTGCTGGTATCTCTGGTTTTAGTTTTTATCAAGGAGCCTCCGTGCAGCTTCCCCCATAGTTTGTGGTGGTTTCATTGAAATACCTTACAAGAGAATGGACGCGGTGTAAGCCACAAACTCAAATATTTTAAGATAAATTTAGTTTATGTTTTTTAGTTTTGAATATTTACTGCTAATAAGGTTTGTGTATCCTGTATGAGCAGCTTTCTCTAGTTAGGAAGAACACCACTTTCAGTTTTTGGGTTTTTTCGGTCCTTTGTAAGACTATGGGCTTGTCCAGGCAGCTGCTTCTGTCTACTTTCAGTGGCGAAGAGCTGCCACCCTCTCGTCCAGAATTATCAAAAGGGACCCAGTGTTAGCACTGAACGTGCTGACGAAGGAGCGTTTTACAGTTGGTAGAGGAAGAGGTGGCTCACGTGGTATGGGAGGATTGACCCCTGACCTGTGAAATTTGCTGAATTGTGGACGACACCCCAGAGTCTGGCGCTTTCGTTAAAGCCCAGATTTTCTTTGCTGTTGCTGTTCCCTAAATTCTTTGATAGAGCTCTCTTCACGGGGATCCTAGAAGATGACAGAGGTTTTATGGAGGAGTCTCGGGTCCCAACAGTACAAGCGACTTGCTGGAGGCTCAGTGGTCACAGAGCCCGGACCTGCAGCTCTCCACTCTGTACCATCTCTTCGCTTCACTCTTTCCTCAGGACTCTATTAACTGGACATGGACATGAACTTGAGCTCTTATTACATGGGACTTATTTTCCTTTGTGTGTCTTATTTTGAGTCACTGAATGTACTAAAATTTTCTGTAAGTGGTTTATCATTTTTGTTTGTGACCTTTGAAAATACGCTCAAACCTATCACATTTTTGTTTCATCAGTTACTCAGAATGCCCTTGAATTTCGCTCTTTGACAGAGTCTGTGGACCCTGTTTTGAGTCTGTGGACCCTGTTTTACTTGCTCATTAGTGTTGTAGCCAACAGTACGACCCACCCAGACCTTTCCTGGTGAGCTGGGGCCTGTTTGTTGATAGACACTTGCATTACGTGTAGAGACGGCAGAATGCCCGGGAGCAGTGCGAGGTGGAATCAGAGGACTGTGGGAGGATTTTTTTACTTATCTGTCTTAACTCTGCCGTCATTATCTCTGGTTCGTTACCTTATTTTACAAATTTTCCCTTCCTCCTTAGAGACCAGTTTATATCGAGGGGAGTTCTTCCTCTGAAATAATGGGAATAAGTTATAATGTAATGGGACCACTCCTGTATGCCAGAAACTTGCTCATAACTCATTCATTCGTTCAGCAACTGTTGATGCCGTGCTCATAAACAGACTGTGTGCCAGGCACCAGGGAAACAGGGATGCCTCCACTCTTGTGGGAGAGATGAGCGTATAAAGACATAGGTGCTCTCGATGTTATATGACATGCACACAAGGCGCAGAGTGGGGAGGAGTGCAGTTGGCTTTTACATGTGTTGATGAGTAGAGGATCTGTCGCACGGAGAGGGTTCATAAGAAGCTTGGCTGATGCGCAGAGCATGGAGGTGGATATCTAAGAGTTAACCGGGTCCCTCTCCAGCTCCGTGACCCAAGTGCCTGCATCACTCTGGACCTGAGCTTTCTCCATTCAGTGCTCTTTCTCCTGTGGTCATTCATCTGGCAGTTGAGTTAGCCTGGATCCATGGTTCCCAAACCACTTGCCCCAGAGGACTCTTTTTTGTGGTTTTTTGTTGTTGTTGTTTGTTTGTTTGTTTAGCCACACTGCACAGCATGTGGGATCTTAGTTGCCTGACAAGGAATCGAAGCCGCGCTCCCTGCACTGAAAGCGCCGAGTCTCAACCACTGAACCGCAGAGAAGTCGCTTTTGTGTGTTGTCTGTGTATGTCTTCTTTATTTTCCTGGAAGACTCTGTCATCCTCCCCGTCCCGTGCTTTTATCAGACACGCAGGTTGACGGCCAGTCCCGGTTGCCGCCCTGGGTTGAGGATGAGCACTTGTTCCCACCGCGCAGGAACATACTCGGCCCCATGGTGCATAAACGTGCATCTCTGGGAGGCTTGAGGAGGTGCTGGGGGGCAGCCCTGCCCACACAGGGCTCACTCTGCAGGAGACTCTTCCCGCGAGGGAGCCTCGGGCCTGGGATGCGTGTAACCCGCAAGCCCTTGCTCCTGGCCAGATCAGAGCTGGGTGACGCTCCTGAACCGAGACCCCCCCGGCTGTGCTGAGCCACCCCTTGGGGCTCTCATTCCCGTCAGCATCTCAGAGTTGGCCCTTGGGACCCGATCTTCTGAACTCTCCCCCAGGGCTCTGGGAGCCCAGGATAGAGAACAGCAGCTCCCAGTTTTCCTGCGGAGGCGGGTTCTCAGTGTGTGCAGGGCTTCGACCCCTGTGCACCTCTCCAGATCGCTTAGGACAGGCGTGTCCACGTGGAGCTGCAACTTCTTCTCTCTGCACGTTTCTCTTGACGATCGATTCTGTCTCCTTTATCAGAGAGCATCTCGCGAACTCCCGCGATGTCGGGGGCCTGACGTGCACGTGTCGGCTCCTTCGTCTTTCCTCCCCAGCTTTCTGCTCTGAACTGGTTGTCCCTCTGGGCTCTCGCTTCTCTTCTGCTGGCTTGTTGCTCCTTTGCATCCAGGAGTTTGGAGAGAGGCATGGGCTGCGTTTTCTTTTCAGAACTTGCAGAAAGAGCCACCCGTGCTCCTTGATTTTGTCACGGTCAGCGAGCGTCTTCTCCCTCCCTCTGGACAGGCCTGGTGTCTGTGCAGGTGTCATTTATTGCCACGTGGTTATTTTCTTAGCGGTGGTTGAGCTTCATGAAATATAATCCCAGTTGGTCTTTTTTTTTGGCCCTGTGCAGAGTGTGTGGTATACACTCGGGGCCGTGTGTTTGCTGAGGTGTGTGGGTTTGCTGGCGAGCCCTGTCCCTGGCTGTCACCTGGCTGTGACTGATGCAAGGCCATTTGGAGATGGCCGTGAAGCTTTATAGATAACCTGTCCAGAAACGGCAGCTTATTCATGTGGTGCCATTGTTGGATTTCTCATGGTGCCTGCTGTTTGCCTGTCCAGGCAAGTGTTTTGGGTTGAACTGTGCACCCTCAAAAGAGGGGTGGAAGCCCTAACCTTCAGTACTTGTGATGCCATTTGGAAATAGAATATTTGCCGGTAGAATCAGGGTAAGATGAGGACATACAGGCTTAGTGTGGGCTTTAATCCCATGTAACTGGCGTTGTATAAGAAGAGGAGATCCCGGGAAGAGTGCTGTGTGAACATGGAGGCAGACGGTGCACGGATGCATCTGCCCGTCAGGAAACGCCAGGACTGCCGGCAACACCGGCGCTTAGAAGAGAGGCATGGATCACAGCTTCCTTCAGAACGTCCGGAAAGAACCAACCCTGCTGATACCTGGATTTTAGACTTCAAGCCAGAACGATGGGAGAATAAATTTCTGTTGTTTCGAGGCACCCCGTTTGAGGCACCTTTTTACAGCAGCCCTTGGAAACCAATACAGCAGCAGAAAGAGTAGCGATGATCTCTGCCTCCACTAGTGGTGTGGAGAGCTGTGGCCACGCAGGCGCACATCCAAAGCAGAGGCGCCGCTTTCCGGCAAAGGTCCGTCTAGTCAAGGCTCTGGTTTCTCCAGTGGTCATGTATGGATGTGAGAGGTGGACTATAAAGAAAGCTGAGCACCATAAGAATTGATGCTTTTGAACTGTGGTGTTGGAGAAGACTCTTGAGAGTCCCTTGGACTGCAAGGAGATCCAACCAGTCCCTCCTAAAGGAGATCAGTCCTGAATATTCACTGGGGGGACTGATGCTGAAGCTGAAGCCCCAATACTTTGGCCACCTGATGTGAAGAGCTGACCACTGGAAAAGACCCTGATGCTGGGAAGCATTGAAGGTGGGAGGAGAAGGGGACGACAGAGGATGAGATGGTTGGATGGCATCACCGACTCGATAGACATGAGTTTGAGCAAGCTCCGGGAGTTGGTGATGGACAGGGAGGCCTGGCATGCTGTAGTTCATGGGGTCGCAAACAGTCAGACATGACTGAGCGACTCAACAACAGCGCGTGAAGAGTTAAACCTAATGAAAGGCACTTAGGAATCGTGCAGTGGGACTGTGTCCTTTTACAGAGCAGGGGATCTGAGGCTGGAGGGCTTCTTGGAGCCCCCCAGTGGGGGCTGCTGATGGATTCAGATCCAGAACCCACACCTCCAGAGCTCAGAGCTGTTTTCACTCTTAACACTGCCTATTTGAGGACATTCGAAACCTGACTTTGTTCACATTAAAGAAAAAGAAGCCAGATTAGGAGGCAGGTGGTTGGTTTGCCTCTTCAGTTTTGATGATGAATGAGGAGATTGTAGGTCTCGATGACCAAGTCGGGAGAATTTACAGAGTTCTGGGCATATTTGCTTCAGAGATTGCAGACAGACAGCTTGGGACACAAACTGATGGGATTGGTTCTTCTGGGACCATTGCTTGTTTGTCATGCACTTGAACTTCCCCTCCTCTGTCAGGAATGAATTGTAGTGAGCGTCCACTTTTCTCCCCTCCTTTCTCTCACCTCCCCTCTGTTCTCTAGACGGCACCTGAAAGGCTTTTCTTAGGACTACCTTGATGGTCCAATGGTTGGGAATCTGCCTTCCAGTGCAGGGGACGTGGGTTCAGTTCCTGGTCAGGGAACTAAGGTCCCACTTGCCCCAAACCTGTGTTCCATAGCTAGAGGGCCCAAGTGCTGCAATGAAGATTAGCCCAGCCAAAAAAAATGCAGTAAACTTATTAATATGGTTATGTTTGTTTGTTTTTATCTTAAAAGGCTTTTCTCGGTGTTTCTATTAGGGGAAGGTGGTGTGGGGTGGTGGAGCAGGAGGAAGGTGCAACTTTTTAGCTTTATAAATGGAAATCCTAAAAGGCATCACCCTGTTTTAAACTCACGCCACTCATCTCATCCTCTTCAGACCCTACTCAAGAGTTCAGAAGGCAGCTCCTTAGAGAAGTGGGAACTTGCCTAGGTTGCCTCTGCCTACTTGGAGGTGTTTGTGGGCCTGTCTCAGTCTCCCCCCACCCCGCCCTCCAGAGCTGCGCCCCCATCCTGGGCTGTCTGCTGTACCAGGGATCTGCCTCCGGGGTCCGCCCACATGGCCCTGTGCCCACGGCAGGTCTTAGACGTCCTGAACCCGCAGGACGGCCCTTCCTGCCCGCTGACTGGCTTGAGTTGGTCCCACCAGGTGCCACAGCTGCCTGACGTTTCTTAGGATCTGTCTAAACCTTGAACTTGGAAGGAGCAGCTCTTGTTTGGAGTAATGTGTTCTTCAGCAGAAAAGTACTTTTGACTGAAATGTGAGATCAGACTCGGTTTGCACGACCCCAAACAGTTGTGTCAGATGGGCTCTTGGTACGGCCGCGAGGGCCAGCCTGCATCCCTGTAGAATTATTAATGCCTGGGCTGCTCTGTTCTGTGTGACTCAGTGTTGGCATGACCTCAGTCTTACTAAGCATCTGAAGGCACTTTTGTCGAGTGTCTTCAGTTTGCCCAGTGTGACGGCATTTTATTTCTGAGCAACAGTTGTCCCCTCAAGCCTGGGCTGCTTCGGGAGCAGGAGGACTCTCTGGCAGCCCTGGAGTGCCAGGGTCCACCTGGGGCTGGCGATGGGCAGTCAGGCTGCCCCTTGGGTTCAAGGTGATTCTTCTGAAGTTTGCATGTGTGCGCGTGCTGAGTCGCTTCGGTCGTGTCTGACTCTTTGTGACTCCATGGACTGTAGCCTGCCAGGCTTCGCTGTCCGTGGGATTTTCCAGACAAGAATCCCAGTGGGTTGCCATGCTCTCCTCTAGGCGAGCTTCCTGACCCAGGGATCGAACCTGTGTCTCTCACATTTCCAGCACTGGCAGGCGAGTTCTTTACCACTAGCACCACCTGGGAAGCCCTAAAGATAACCCCCTCCTTAACTGGCCCCAGGAGAGCAGACATAAGTCCATAAACAGAGTTTCTTGTGCCAGTCCTTTTCACCTCTGGCTTATGGTAGGCTGGACCCAGTGTTAAGCTTAGCATCCGGAAAGGAGACCTTTCTGGAATACTACCTCCTAAGTGATAAGGGCAGGAACTCCTGAGAGGGACTGGACTCCTCTTGAGAGGGTCTCCCCTCCCTTGTGTGTGGACGGGACCCCTCCCAAGGGGACTTGAGAGGGGTTGCTGGAGATTTGGGGCGTATGCGTCAATTCAGTTACTTTGCTGTTGCTTCCTTGTGCCATTTTTATTTCCTTTAACACTGTGTATTTTGTTTTGCTAGTCTTTCCCCCTTAGAATAAAAGCACTCTTGATGATACGAATTCTCTAGTATCTAACAGAATGATACTGCTTGTCAGTTTGAAGAAAAAGCGAATTGTCTGCTCTGTGGGTTGGGATTTCCTCTTTTTTTTAAAAAAAAAAAAAAAAAAAAGCAGCTTAGAGAAAATCCCCAAACATAGTCTCCTGATTGAAAAATATATTAATGGATTTCACGGCTTTATCATTTTCTTAAAGTAACAGTTCTCCTTACTTTTAAAACATATACTATATATATGTAGATATGCTATTGAAACATGACTGCAAACATTCTGCATGCAGAATTTTTTATGGTTTATAAAAGAGGGGGGGAAGCCATAATTTTATAGAATTGAGTGGTTGTAAAGAGCTTTATTCCTCTATTGTCCCCCTTTTTGGCAGTGGACCAAAGGGCAGGCATCCCGTCTGTGGTGGTGACTGGCTGGACCATCTCTGTGCGGTCTCCACGGCACGCTCATTAATATCACGCATTGATGGCTTCAGACTGCCCTTTGTATGTTGAATCTGGCTCCCTACATGTCATCCACAAGTGAGTGCTCCTTGCCTGCCGGCCAGCACACTGTCCGTTCCATCCTTGTCTTCATGACACATTTTCGGTGTCTTCATTTGGATTGTGTTCTTTGCTCTTGTTGTATAAAAATGAAAATTAAAAATTAAAGTGGTTAATAATAAGAATTATGAAGAGCATAATTCTCCTGAACACATCCATTGAGAAAGAGCTGAAATCATTGGGTGTAAATCTTGGGTCTTGATTGGGGAACCACGGGAGCCCTCGGCTGGGAAGGGAAAGAACATTGAGGAGCCTGTGTGAGATGCCCCAAGTCCGAAAGGTTGGGCGTACTTGTGCTGGGCTGTGCTTAGTCGCTCAGTCATGTCTGACTCTCTGTGACCCCATGGACTGTAGCCCACCAGGCTCCTCTGTCTGTGGGATTCTCCAGGCAAGAATACTGGAGTGGGTTGCCATGCCCTCCTCCAGGGGGTCTTCCTGACCCCAGGGATCGAACCCAGGTCTCCTGCATTGCAGGCGGATTCTTTACCATCTGAGCCAGCAGGGAAGTATAGGGATTTCATAGTCGTTCCTTTCTTGTTTTGTTGTCTTAGGCGTTCTGAGAAGGAACACGCCTCTATGCTTGTGAGGAGGAGGTGGTGACAGAGAAGTCTGTGACTTCCTTGCGTTTTGCTTTCAAACCCGTTTCAGGCAGGTGTTGCAGATGGGATGAAAAGGATTGCCCTGAACCCCCAAAGAGAGCTCCTGTAAAGTGCCCGCTGGGCTGCAGCGCTGCCCACAGGAACCTTCCCGATGACTGCTCCCTCTCATCATGGCAGGACATTCCTCAATCATCCTGATTTCCCTCCCAAGGCTTCAGGCGTGCAGTTTCCTGGGACTTTCTCTTTCTGGATCACCTGACTTTGGATCCTGTGATCCCCAGAGCAGTCTGGGGCCGGGGCTGTGCCGGCCCTGGTGAGCCAGCTGCCCCCAGAGCCATGTTCCCCAGTGTGTGGAATCCATCCCTGTTTCACTTGTCTTCACCCTTAAAGATTCTGCCGTTGGCCCCTGGGGCATCTTAGTTTTATTTTTCTGCTTCTCTCTCAAACTGACACCTTCTTAACTTTCAGGTTCCAGCTCTCATGACACCTCTTCCTAGAGGTATTGCTAAAGCCCTCCCAGTGGGCGCCATCAGGACTGTCCTCTGGGGAGCACTTCGCTGCAGGTGCATTTATACCCTTCTTTGTTACTTGTTTACCATCTGTCTCCTGCAAGTGGAGGACAGCGCCTTATATAAGGGGCTCCGGAAGTTCTGCTGAATGAGTCATTGGCGGCCCTGTTCTCCTGGTCCCCTCTGATTCCTCCTCTTCTGGGCCTCTGGACCACACCTTGCTTGTGGCCCCACCCTCTTATCCCTGAGTAGCAGGTACAGCCTTTCCCATCTCCCAGCTCCATTCCCTGCAGTCTGAATACTGTCACCACTGTGTCCTCTGCTCAGGTGTCTTAAGTTCCCAGATCGAAGCAAGTTTCCCCTGACTTTCTAGACCCTTCCCCGCCTCTCTAGACCCTTTCTTCACCCGTTTCTGTCTTCCTGTGGTGTTGCTTCTCTGCACCTGCACACCACTGGATGCCACTGGTTACTACCTGCTCTTGGGGGCCACGAGGCCTGCTCCACTGCGTATGCTGCCTTTACCTGGACTTCTTTTTTTTTTTTTTCCTCCCTTCTGTACAACTCAACCAAGCTCTCTCCTGAGAGCTCTGTTTAAAGCCTATCTCCTTAATGGAATCTACCCCTGATCTTATTACACACACACACAGTCTCTCCTCTCTTTGGCCCTTGGCACTTATAGTCTCTGTACACAGCTTATAATAAACTTTATAACACAGTCTGTCATCTAATGAAATAAGGAGTAGTGCAGATGATTTTCAGGAGCTTGGAGGTTGGAATCAGAGAGACCTAGGTATGCCTCTTTGTTTTGCCATCTGCCAGATGTGGGTCCTTCAGCAAGCTGATTACTGTTAACGGGTATTTTGTCCTCATCTGTGATGTGAGACGAATAATGTCTTCCTTCACGTGGTTGTTTAAAGATTAAATGATATAATGATGGTACAACTCCCAGGATATACTGGGTGCTCCGTCAATAGTATACCCATGGTCATTTCTCCTGTGCTGATGCTGTGAACTGAACCGTATCCTCTGTCAGTTCATATCCCCAGCGTGACTGCATTTGGATGCAGAGCTTTTAGGAGGTAAGTAAGGTTACACGATGTCATCAGGCTGCAGTCCTCATCTGATGGGATCCAGGGCTTTAGGAGAAGAGGAAGCTCTCTGTCCGCACTCGCACACCAGGGGAAGGCCATATGAGGTGCAGGACACGTAGGTGGCCGTCTGTCAGACAGGACGAGAGTCCTTACCAGGAGCCGAGCCAGCCAGCACCCTGGTCTTCGGCTTGGAGCCTCCAGAACCATGAAAAATAAATTCCTGTTGTTAAGCCTTCCAGTCAGCGGTATTTTGTGAAAGCAGTCCAAGCCGGCTAATAGAGTTGACTTTCTCTCTAATTAGATAACGGTTTTGTCGAGCTGATGTTAATTGAGCACTTGTTATGTGTCAAGCGCTTTCTCATTTTACCTTGTTGCGTCCAGTCTCTCAGCTCTCACAGTCCCCTCAGGGGAGCGGTTGCATACTGTGCTGCGATCCCCAGAGCTTCCAGCAGCCACTTCCGGTTGCCTCCTTCAGCCACTTCCTGTTTCCGCCTTCGTGTCGTGGCGCCTCCTGGTGTTGTACTGTCTGAACCCCTGACCCCGACGACCCTGACCGGAGGCCATGGACTTTCCGAGGCCGAATGAAGAGTTCTGCTGAGTGCCAGGGCCCATGCCTTGTGTTTTTCTCTCCGATGGCACTTAGCAAGTGCTACGTGCACAGGAAGCCATTAAAAAATAATTTTTGGTCGGCTAATTTCCCCAGACAGTTAGATCGCCTGCATCTGGGCAAGGAGTGGAGTTTTCCACCCACCTAAAGTCCCCAGTGTGCGTCTCCTGGGCTGTCTGCAATCAGTGAGGGCATTTGGTGTTGAGGTGCAGAGCCGGGGAAGGTAAAGGAGGGTCACGTCTTCAGTGGGTGGAGGATATTAAACCTTGGTAAGTCTCCACCTTCAGTTCTCTCATTCTCTTAATGAGTCGAAGTGAATCTTTGTGAGAATGGCCCTTCTGGAAGTGACTTTATACGTTCGTAAGGTAAGTAGTTCCTGTCTTCTTCGCTTTCTTCTACTTCTCTGTGAGAGCTCAATGTAAGAGACAGAACGTTAACCTTTTCCTGCCTCAGCCTCTGCAATTCAGATAGAAATTTGAATCACTTTCCTCAGGATCCAAGTGGCTTTGTTAGTAATTAATTAACCCCTTTTCTCTCAGAAGTTGATATGTTTGGACTTCTGAAAAAAAAATATTAGCCATGTGGAATCTAACTTAGTTCAAGGTGATGGGGTTTGAGCTTTTAGATTTCCAGGGCCATGTACAGTGTCAACGGCATATGTACCTTATTAGCATGATTATAATTTATATTCCTCTTTCTTGTAATATGGATTACTATAAGACATGGTGGTGGTGGTTTAGTTACTAATTCATGTCCAACTCTTGCGACCCCATGGACTGTCACCCACCAGGCTCTACCGTCCATGGAATTCTCAGGCAAGAATACTAGAGTGTGTTGACATTCCCTTCTCCAGGGGATCTTCCTGATCCAGGGATAGAATATGTGTTTCCTGCATTGCAGGCAGGTTCTTTACTGCTGAGCCACCAGGGAAGCCTGTAATATGTAGAAAACATCTTATAATAAGGCTGTGGAAATGGAAATCAAAAACAGGCAAACCCTGTAGTGAGAGGGAAGAAGCTCCCAATCCTTAAGCTGGTATATTTATTTTGATTGAGTGTCCTGACAGCCAAGGCAAAAATTGAAACTCCACGGGTTACATAATTCTGCTTCTCTGGTCAAATGCCAATTCAGGAGAGAGTCATAATCCTTAGGTGCCAGTTTCTAGAAAGAATATACTGGGGCCTCTTTCTCCAAGGAATATGAAACCATGCAGCTTACAACACATCTATATAGCCCTACTACTGCTAAGCCACTTCAGTCGTGGCCGACTCTGTGCGACCCCATAGACGGCAGCCTACCAGGCTCCTCCATCCATGGGATTTTCCAGGCAAGAGTGCTGGAGTGGAGTGCCATTGCCTTCTCTGCTATATAGCCCTCGCTATAGTTATATACAGCCCTAGCTATAGTTAAAGAAGTGATCAAGATTTTTGCACATGCTGTTATGGCTTTATCCTTATCTGTCTCTGGGTAACTCCTATTCATCCTTTAGACCTTGACAAGGGTCACCTCCTCCAAGAAGTCTCCCATGATGCTCTCTGCCCAGGCCAAGCTGACCTCCTCTCCTCAGTGGAACCATAATACTGTGGGCATATCTTGATCTCTGTCCCTCCATATTACTTTATGTTGTCTCATGACTAGGTGTTCCTAGGACTCATTCCTAAAATTGTGGTAGGTGTGTGGCCAGGTGGTAGGTGGTAGGTATGTGCTCCTGAAGGAAAGTTTATTGATCTAGATTAGAAACACTTTTCTAAGCGGATGAAACCAATTTCTGGCAGTGAAGGCATTTGGCTGATTTTTAGTGTCTACCTGTAGTAGATAGTAATAGTTTGTTTGTGATACAGGAAGTTGTCCATCTCACTGTATCTGTTGGAAGTGCTGGTTGTCAGGTGTAGGCTTAGGAGACCTGGGTTCTTGTCCTGATGCTTCTGCAAAGTAGAGGTGCAGCTTGTACATTTCACAGACTTGGCTTCTGCATCTGCAAGGTGAGCCTTTTGCATCAGGCCAGGGACCCCAGAGATGCAGAGTCCCATCTCCAGCCCCTCATTCCATGCCCATAGGGGGCAGCCCTCATTGGCCACAGTGTTCTTAACCTGCTGCAGAATGCAGATGCGAGCTCAGATTCTGTCCCTGAGAGTTGCTTCTGGAAGCCACCACCAATCCATTGGGGTTGGAATCAGAGAAGAAACCTATGTAACATCTATAGTTTTATATATATATATACACATCCATACATCCATACATCCATCCATACATCCATCCATACATACATACAAATCCAGTTGCTAAGTCCTGTCTTACTCTTTGTAACCCTATGGATTGTAGCCTGCCAGGCTCCTCTGTCCATGGAATTCTCCAAGCAAAATACTGGACTGGATAGCCATTCCCTTCTCCAGGGGAATCTTCCTGACCCAGGGATTGAACCCGGGTCTCCTGTATTGCAGGCAGATTCTTTATTATCTGAGCCACCAGGGAAGCCCATATATAATAATTAATATATGTTTATTTATTTGGCTGCTCTGGTTCTTAGTTGTGGCATATGAGATCTAGTTCTCTGACCAAGGATTGAACCCAGACTACCTGCTTTAGGAGCGCAAGTCTTAGCCACTGGACCACCAGGAAGTCCCCATCCATGGTTATATTTGAAGTTCTTTTTTGCCCTCATGATTCTAAAAATTTCTTGATTATCCTCGGTCATCACTGTCACAGGCTGGAGTATGTTCCCAAGATTTGTGTCCACCTGCAACTTCAGAATGCAGTCTTATTTGGAAATAAGTCTTTTGCAGCTGTTAGTAGTTAAGATGTCATCCTGGGTTTGAGTAAGCCCTAAATCCAATGACTCGTGTCCCTGTAAAAAGAGAGGACACAGACACATGGGGAAGAGAGCTCTGTGATGTTGGAGGCAGAAATGGGAGTGATGTGGCCACAAGCCAAGGACACCAAGGATTGCTGGGAGCCACCAGGCCTGGGAGAAACAAGGAAGGGTGTTATTCCCTGGAGCCTTGTTGGGGGATGGTTCTGTCAGATCCTTGATTTCAGACTTCTGGCCTGGAACTTAACATTTCTTCTGTTTTACTTCATGGAGTTTGTGGTCATGACAGATCCTCAGAAACTAGCACACTCATCTCATCCTTTTATTTAAAAACTGTCCATTGTCTTTGCTCTCTCCGATGCTGGTGTGTTTGCCATGCTCATCCATCTAGAGCAGTCTGACCTGTTAGAAGATGCCATGTTGCCAGGTAGTGTATGGTGGAAAGATCCAGACATTTCTCTGACTCTGCATGGAAATTTAGACATTGATAAAAATCCCCTTTCCTGAATCCAGATTGGAAAAGAAGAAGTGAAACTCTCACTGTTTGCAGATGATATGATCCTCTACATAGAAAACCCTAAAGACTCCACCAGAAAATTATTAGAGCTAATCAATGAATATAGTAAAGTTGCAGGATATAAAATCAACACACAGAAATCCCTTGCATTCCTATACACTAACAATGAGAAAACAGAAAGAGAAATTAAGGAAACAATTCCATTCACCATTGCAATGAAAAGAATAAAATACTTAGGAATAAATCCACCTAAAGAAACAAAAGACCTATATATAGAAAACTATAAAACACTGATGAAAGAAATCAAAGAGGACACTAATAGATGGAGAAATATACCATGTTCATGGATCGGAAGAATCTGATATAGTGAAAACGAGTATACTACCCAAAGCAATCTATAGATTCAATGCAATCCCTATCAAGCTACCAACAGTATTTTTCAGAGAACTAGAACAAATAATTTCACAATTTTTATGGAAATACAAAAAATGTCAAATAGCCAAAGCAATCTTGAGAAAGAAGAATGGAGCTGGAGGAATCTACCTGCCTGACTTCAGGCTATACTACAAAGCCACAGTCATCAAGACAGTATGGTACTGGCACAAAGACAGAAGTATAGATCAATGGAACAAAATAGAAAGCCTAGTGATAAATCCACACACCTATGGCCACCTTATCTTTGACAAAGGAGGCAAGAATATACAATGGAGAAAAGACAATCTCTTTAACAAGTGCTGCTGGGAAAACTGGTCAACCACTTGTAAAAGAATAAAACTAGAACACTTTCTAACACCATACACAAAAATAAACTCAAAATGGATTAAAGATCTAAACATAAGACCAGAAACTATAAACCTCCTAGAGGAAAACATAGGCAAAACACTCTCCGACATACATCACAGCAGGATCCTCTATGACCCACCTACCAGAGTAATGGAATTAAAAGCAAAAATAAACAAATGGGACCTAATTAAACTTAAAAGCTTTTGCACAATGAAGGAAACTATAAGCAAGGTGAAAAGACAGCCTTCCGAATGGGAGAAAATAATAGCAAATGAAGCAACTGACAAAAAATTAATCTCAAAGATATACAAGCAGCTCCTGCAGCTCAATTCCAGAAAAATAAATGACCCAATCAAAAAATGGTCCAAAGAACTAAAGACATTTCTCCAAAGAAGACATACTGATGGCTAACAAACACATGAAAAGATGCTCAGCATCACTCATTATCAGAGGAATGCAAATCAAAACCGCAATGAGGTACCATCTCACACCAGTCAGAATGGCTGCTATCCTAAAGTCTGCAAACAGTACATGCTAGAGAGGGTGTGGAGAAAAGGGAACCCTCTTACACTGTTGGTGGGAATGCAAACTAGTACAGCCACTATGGAGGCTATGAACCAGTGTGGAGGTTCCTTAAAAAACTGGAAATAGAACTCATATGGCCCAGCAATCCCACTGCTGGGCATACATACCAAGGAAACCAGAATTGAAAGAGACACGTGTACCCAATGTTTATCGCAGCACTGTTTACATTAGCCAGGACATGGAAGCAACCTAGATTTCCATCGGCAGACGAATGGATGAAAAAGCTGGGGTACATATACACAACGGAATATTACTCAGCCATTAAAAAGAATGCATTTGAATCAGTTCTAATGAGGTGGATGAAACTGGAGCCTATTATACAGCATGAAGTAAATCAGAAAGAAAAACACCAATATATAGTGCATATATATGGAATTTAGAAAAATGGAAATGATGACCCTATATACAAGACAGCAAAAGAGACACAGATGTATAGAAGTCTTTTGGACTCTGTGGGAGAAGGCGAGGGTGGGATGATTTGAGAGAATAGCATTGAAACATGTATATTATCATATGTGAAACAGATCGCCAGTCCAGGTTTGATGCATGAGACAGTGTGCTCAGGGCTGGTGCACTGGGATGACCCAGAGGGGTGGGATGGGGAGGGAGGTGGGAGAGGGGTTCAGGATGGGGAACACATGTACACCCGTGGCTGATTCATGTCAATGTATGGCAAAAACCACCATAATATTGTAAAGTAATTAGCCTCCAATTAAAATAAATTAAGTTAAAAAAGAGCCCCCTTCCCCCATTAGTAGGTGGAAGCCTGTGAATCACGTTATATTTTGGGGACATATGTTTAGTTCAGGCTCTCTGAGGTCTTTTGCAAATTATCGAAAGCCTGGCCTGTGCGGTGTGGTTCACAGATGGTGCAGGCTCCAGCCAGAAAAGAAAGAGACGGGGAGGAAAGCAACCCTGTGCCAAACAGAGCAGCTCGGGTGTTCTGCGCAGCTGGGTGCTGAGGGAGCCGTGCCGGACGGCCACCCTCCCGCCATTCCCACTTGGGATCTGGGAGGACTCCAGCCTCCCGCTCGGCAGGGGCGCCTTTCACAGTCCTTTTGCCCGTCTTGTGCATTGTGACCTACAGGCTCTTGTCCACGTTTAGCTTGCCTCAAACACTCCCCTTTCTTTGTCCATTGTTTTCCCGTCATTTAATGATCTCAGCACCCAACCACGTAGGTGATCGTTGTCCCATTTTACAGAGGAAGGGACTGAAGCTCTGAGGAACAGTGAGGTTCCCTGTCCTGGGGCACGCAGCTGGTGCGCAGCAGAATCTGAGGGGAGGTGGGAGGTGTCTGACTCTGACACCCACGTCCGCCCAGCCCACCTCACAGGGCATCCATGGGACGGGTAGGTGTGTAGCCTGAGCAAACTCAAGCTTCACATGCTTTCATCTGCTGATCGGGAGAGGGAGCTGGTGGAGCAGGGGAGAGCGTGAGGGAGCAGGGAAGGCCGTGGTGCAGAGGACATTCAGGGAGCCCGACGGGAGCAGACTGCGAGGCCGGGAGGGCGGGCTGTTTCTGTCCATGCTGGGAGGACAGGAAATGCACATGAACACAGCAGCATCAGAGTGAGGCTTGGCTCGGAGAGGGCTGGTGATGGGGGCAACTACCCAGGCGGGAGGAAGCAGAGTGCCAGATTAGGGGCCGGGGCTTTGGCAGGGGCAGGGAGCGGCTGGACCCGGTCGGCAGCCGCAGGAAAGGGATCGGTGATGCCCGAGCACTTTTCCCGGAGGTGGAGGCCAGGGCTGAGATGACAACTGGGAACTGCGGGGCGGGCAGGCCAGGAAGAGTGGTGTGAAGAGTCAGACTTCACATCTGCCCGGAGGAGAGTGTGGTGACGTCGTGCACTTTGATAGGCATCGAGGAGGAGGAGGTGGTGCATTCCGGGGTTCGGCCAGGGGACTGTGGGGAAGGTGATGGGTCCTGGTCCGGCCGTGTTGGACTCCAGGCCCCGTAGGTTCCCCTGGAGAGACGGCCATGGTGGTCAGCCCACGTGTGGGCAGTGTCAGGTCATGTGGAGCTCTGGAGACAGTTGAGAGGGTTAATCAAGGGGCCAGGGGCCAGCTTGACCCTCCTTGAAGCACACGTGCCGAAGCCCTCCGGGACGGCGTGTGCCAGGGCCGCTTATGCCAGGCAGTGCCCGCTCCGGGGCAGGGGTGCCGGGACCTGTAGGACATGCTGGGCTGTTTCCATCATGCCAGCAGATGTTGTGGGGGTAGCTTTAAAGAATTAAGAGCAGAGCAAGCTGTGTGGTTTTGTAGGCGGTGGCTTTGGTCTGAGGTGTAATCCTCTGAGTCGCTTCAGGAGCTCTGGGAGTAAGTCGTCTACAGTGGAGGCTTATTACTGATGACTCGTATTTGCAGATGACTGTTCAGTTACCTTGCTGGTATCTTCCTGATGATTCTCTGAGAATAGGGCTTTTCTCCTGAAGTTTCTGAGCTTGATCTCAGAGTTCCATACAGAGCTTTAGGCATCGTGGAGCTGGTTTTGCCTCTGGTTTCCCATGGCCGAGCAGCTTCACAAGTGACTCTGGAAGGGGTTCCCGGGGCAGCTCCTGGTTCATGGGGCCCGGGAAGTCGTGACTGACCATGGCTTTGGAAGGGGGTTGGGGCGTCAGGCGCGGTCTGAAAAACAGGCGATGTCCTGCTCACGGGCGGGGCGGGGGCTGGAGGCCGTGGCTGGGCTGCTGTCCACGGGGAGTTCTTCCTGAGGTGGTGTTCTCAGGATGGCTGGCCGCGCTGTGATGAGGAGGCGAGGCTCGACTGAAGTCCTTTGGTGTCCCTGGCAGATGCGGACCCTCACAGGAATGAGAGGGGGTGGTCAGCGATGTGGGAAAATGCACTGTTATCTTGGCTACAGAGGGCAGGTCAGTCACGTGGGAAAGGCTCTCTGGCCATCTGGGCTGGGGAGACCTCTTTCTGCCGGAGCTCAGTCGTTTGTTAGGCTCTGGAGCCACAGCTCTGAACGGAGGTGACGTTGTCCCCTCAGGGCCCTCTTGGTGATGTCTGGAGTCTGGGGTCACAGCTCTGAATGGAGGTGGCGTTGTCCCCTCAGGGCCCTCTTGGTGATGTCTGGAGTCTGGCGTCACAGCTCTGAACCGAGATGACGTTGTCCACTCAGGGCCCTCTTGGTGATGTCTGGAGTCTGGCGTCACAGCTCTGAATGGAGGTGGCGTTGTCCCCTCAGGGCCCTCTTGGTGATGCCCTCTTGGTGATGTCTGGAGTCTGGCATCACGGCTTGGGGGAGCAGTCCAGCTGGTTCCTAGTGCGTGGAGACCAGGGATGTTGCCGTCCGCGGGATTCTCCAGGCCAGAATACTGGAGTGGGCAGCCTTTCCCTTCTCCGGGGGATCTTCCCGACTCTGAGATCGAATCCAGGTCTCCCGCATCACGGGTGGATTCTTTACCAGCTGAGCCACAAGGGAAGCCCGTAACACACAGAACAGCCCCGCAACTCAGAACTGCCTGCCCCCAATGCTGGCAGGGCCGAGGTTGCGAAGCTGTGAGCGAGGGCTCCAGGGCAGTCTTCCCGTCCCCACTGCTGCCCGCTGGGGAGGCCTCAGGGCTCCCCCCACAGCCGGGGTGGTCCCAGAGTAAAGGGTGGGTTGCAAGAGGCCTTCGTGGCTGCTGCCAGGAGATGGAGGCCCGGCCGCATGCTCTGCCTGCCTGAGTCTGGGTCCCTTAAACGTCAAGCGAAGAGCGCCAGCCAGGACATCTCTAAGACCTTGTCCAGCTCTCATGTCCCGAGACTCTATCTAGCCCTATAACCTGGCACGATTCAAATAACATGGTCACAGAACTGTGCTCTTCATTCATTTATTCGTGTCCGCCTCTTCACGACCCCATGGACTGCAGCACTCCCCGTCCTTCACCATCTCCCGGCGTTTGCTCAAACTCCACCTCATGGCCATTGAGTCAGTGATGCCATCCAACCATCTCATCCTCCGTCACCCGCTTCGACACCATTTTCTTAGCCTTTTTTTACCAGTTTTTACCTGCTTTTTGTGTTTCTGAAAAGGTAAAAATTGTGTAATGTTAAGCACCTGTTTTAAATGTCTCCCCTTTTAAGTAAAGAAGAGCTGCACTGATAAACACGAGACTGTTTTTATTCCAAGGAGAAGTGCATTTAACATCTTTGAAACATTTGTGCTCGGTGATGAAAATTCCATGTCTGATGACTAGGGCAGACAGACGTCTGCATTTCACGTGTCTCTCCCGGGGTTCACTCCGGCTGTGGGGAGCTCCCCACACATGTCTGGCTCTGCGAGGAGCCCTGTGAGTGTACAAGATTCTGTGGTGCCGGGGTGTCTGGGTGCTCCCCAGCGGACGCAGCAGGCGTGAAGTCACCCTGAATAGCCATCTTCACACCCCTGCCCCGTGCCCACCCTGCAGTATCCCGGGAGCCCTTGGTTTTCTGTGTCAGCCGGTGGATGATGTACGTGGGGCGGTGAAAGCTGTTCCTCCATCTGAATTAGAGGAGTGGTCTCCCCCCCTCCGGGGAATCTTCCCTGTGAAAGCAGAGCTGCCATGGCAAGTGCCACAGCCCGGGTGGCTTGAACAGCAGAAAGGCATCTGCTCACAGTTCTGAGGCCAGACGTCTGAGCTGAAGGTGTTGGCCGAGCCGAAGGTGTTGGCCGAACCGCGTCCCCCGGACCTCTCCCCTCGGCTCGTAGCCGGCTGTCTTCTGCCCGTGTCGTCACGCGGCTGTGCCTCTGTGCGGGTCTGTGTCCAGACTCCTCCTCTTATAAGGACAGCATCACCACCGTCATTACCTCATTTCCGCTTCAGCGCCGCCTCAAACACCCGCTCCCCAGGTGCACTCGAGTTCTGAGATACTGCTCTGTGGGCATCGGCTTGTGAATTTGGGGAGCTGGAGGCAGAATGCAGCACCTCCGCTCACGGAGATGTGTGGTGTCCTGCTCTGTCTGGGATCAGACTTCCCAGACTGCGATGCCGTCTCCTCTGCTGCCTCTTGCCCACTTCTCATATGATTATTATGAAAAATTTCAGGCACAGAGAAAAGTTGCAAAAATACTACAGTGCTTTCCTATTACCCTACCTCTTACAGTCAGTCACTGTTAACCTGTTATATTTGCTTCGTTGTTCAGTATAGATTATATGAACCGTTTAGAAGAAAGTTGTACGTTTCAAAACATCAGCATGAATCTGTTAGGAATAAAGAGGAATAAAGATTTTCTTCTGGGTGAGCACATACTATTATCACACCTAAGAAAACTTGAAGTAATTCCTGCAGCTTCTAATATGTCATTCATGTTCAGATTTCTCTAATTTCCCCCCCAGATCTTTTATAATGTGTGTGTGTTTAAACCCTAGGGAAGGTACAGACATTGCAATTGGATTTTTTTTATCTCGTTCGTCTTTTCCATGCAAAATGATTTTACCATCTTCCTCCCCCCCATTTATTATTTATTAAAAATTTTTAGAAGATCAAGACCAGTTGTCCTGGAATGTGTGAGAATGTGTCTCACTCTTAATTTGGCTGGTTATCTCCTTGTGATGTTGTTCCTCTTGCCCCTGTGTCCCCTGGAAGTCAGATGCGAAGGCTTGTTCAGACGGTTGCCAGGTGCTGCCAGTTGCCTCTTAAACCATCGGATCCCAGCAGGCTGTCCCGCTCTTAGTGATGCTGAGTTTGAACACTGACCTGAGGTGGTGATGCCAGGTCTCTCCCCTGGACTCTGTGTCCTTTGCTTTGCAATTCGCCTGTAATCTGTTGGGAGACAATTTGGCACTGTGTGTATATCCATTAACGATCCTTGCCTGAATTACTTCACTGGGGAGTTGCAAAATGGTGATTTTTCTAATTCTATCATTAGTTGGCATTACAGTTCCGAAAATGGAAACAGTAATGACCAAGGTGTAGAGAAAAGGATTGGTGGAATAATCACCGCTAATGCTAACAAATACATTTCTCTCTGTGAATATTGCTGTGGATTCATAGGTTTCTGTTTAGTCAATTATAGTCAATTACAGATGTGCTTTATAATCAGTTACAAATGTTGTTTAATCCTCAAATTGTCCCAAACTTGGCCAGTAGGACCTTTCAACGGGCTTGAACAAGCCTTGTTTAGCCTTTGAGTACTGTCTTGCTCAGAAGTGCTGTAGGCTTATTGTATCCTTTCCATTTCCAGACATGGAATCATCCATTTCTCCAACAAAGCTCCGATTCCATTTAGTGGAGAACAGTGTTTGGAACCCAAATCTGAATGCTAGCACTGTGGACAAAACTGAGGATAAACAGAGTCATGAGTTCATGGATCGTTCCAAATCGCTTTTGACTTCAGTGGGTTTCAGTCTTTGATTTTGTATTCATAACTCTTTCAGTTCAGTTCAATCCAGTCGCTCAGTTGTATCCGACTGTTTGCAACCCTGTGGACTGCAGCACGCCAGACCTCCCTGTCCATCACCAACTCCCGGACTTTACCCAAACTCATATCCATCGAGTCGGTGATGCCCTCCAACCATCTCATTCTCTGTCGTCCCCTTCTCCTCCCGCCTTCAATCTTTCCCAGCATCAGGGTCTTTTCCAGTGAGTCAGTTCTTTGCGTCAGGTGGCCAAAGTATTGGAGTTTCAGCTTTAGCGTAACCGTTTGCTTGGCTCCTAGTAACTGTTAATGCTGTTGACATGTTGCTGAACTCTATGAGACATATAGTTTCAAAATTATATTGCCTGTTACTATTTAGTTCATTTTGTCCTTTGTATATATTCCACTGGAAAGCACAGCCAGTATTGAATTCAAAAGCCATGTTGGGAGAATTCCTTTCCCTGTCAGATTATACTGCCAAGTGGGTCCTCTAGTTAGGTTATTTTGCTTTTATGTTTTGTTTTAAAGTTATGGTTTTTTTCTTTTTGGAATCAACTTTACTGAGGCAAAATTTAATAAATTTGTACAAAAATGCTCCCATTGGAAGTATTTTGACTAATATATGTATACACTTGTGTAACCACGGACTACGGTGGAGATCAGGACATTTTCACGACCACGAAATATTCAACCCCTTTGAAGCAATCTCCTCTCCCTCCACCCAGACCCTGGGGTGATCACTCTTGTCTTTTTTTTTTTTCCCCCAATAGATTAATTTTATCTTTTCTAGATTTTCATATGAGTGAAATCATAGAATTGTATACTTTTATTTCCAGCTTCTCTTACTCAGCGAAATGTTTTTGAGAATCCCAGGTGTTGTGTGTATCAACAACACTTTCCTTTTTCTTGCTGAGTAATATTTCATTTTATGGAGATACATGCTTTGTTTATCCAGTCACTAGCAGATGGATTTTGAGTTGATTGCCGTTTTTAGGGATCATGAATAAAGCTGCTCTGAACGTTCTTACTCGAGCCTGTGTGGATAGATGCATTCATTTCAGTTGGGTAAACATCTAGGAGTGGGTTCCCTGGGTCCCATGGAAATGTATTAATCTTATTTGAAAATGCTAAACTATTTTACAAAGTAGCTGTGCTGGTTTACATTCCTCCCAACAGTTTGTATTTCAGGCCTTCACATCCAGACTGCATTTAGCATTGTAAGCGTTCTTTTTTTAATTAATAAATTTATTTACTTGGCTCTGCGCTATCTTAGTTGTGGCACACAGGGTCTTTGATCTTTAACCAGAGCACGCAAGACCTGGTTCCCTGACCAGGGATCGAGCCCTGGCCCTCTGCACTGGGAGCGCAAAGTCTTAGTCCCTGGACCGCCAGGGATGTCTCAAATGCTCTCAATTTTAGCAATTCCCATGGGCATGTTGTCATATTGTGTGATTTTAACTTGCATTGTTCTCCTTCCACGGAATTTTTATTTTGAATAGCAAAGTATTTCTTAGTTCCAAAGTTAGAATCCTGTGAAAAAGTATATTTAGTGAAGGCTTAAACTTATTTTTCTCAGTCCTGCCATGGAAGGTGTGGTTTTGACACTTGGAGAATCTGTTGAGCACTTTTGTCTGAGTTGGCACCATGTCATGAGTAGACACGGAAGTGGACCCCACCTTCAGAACGTTTACGTGTTAGATGGGGTAGATAGATGTTGGTCACGTAGCCTCACAAGCAGATGTTAAGTTGTGACTTTGCTGTGTGCCTTGTAGGACTGATACAAGGAGAGGGCTGAGGCGATGCTGTCTGGATTTCATCACGGTTGCCCAAGAAAAAAGACTTTGTTTACGAGTTCCCTCCCTTAATAGTTGTTGCAAAATTTCTCACCTGCTGTAACCGTGGGACCTGTCACGACAGGCTCAACCCTGGGAAAGTAACCAGCGCCCCTCTACTGGAACCCAGGTCTGCGGAAAAGCCACGATAAGCCTTTGTTTGATTATTTGGTTTTAGATGAAGTTGTTCAGGCTTGTTCCTTTCAGAGAGCCCTGGTTGAGACAGACCTGCAGTGTTTTTTAAAAATACATTTCTAACACCTGCTTTACATGTAATTTGTGAAAAGCCTTTTTTTAAATTTTGTTTTGGACATTGTGGACATTATGGGCTTCCCTGATAGCTCAGTTGGTAAAGAACCCACCTGTAATGTGGGAGTCCCCGGTTTGATTCCTGGTCGGGAAGACCCCCTGGAGCGGGGATGGGCTCCCACTCCAGCACTCCTGGGCTTCCCTGGTGGCTCAGCTGGTAAAGAATCCACCTGCAGTGCGGGAGACCTGGGTTCAATCCCTGGGTGGGGAAGATCGCCCTGGACAAGGGAGAGGCTCCCACTCCAGTATTCTGGCCTGGAGAATTCCGTGGACTGAATACTCCGTGGGGTCACAGAGAGTCGGCACAACTGAGCAATTTGCACTTGAGCACTGTAGATTCTGACACTGGGTTTGAATCATTTCAAAGCCAAATTTGAGATTTGAATTCTCAGTGATTAAAGAGCTGAGATCACTGTTATCAGCGGTTGGTGTTTCTCCCTGTTGTATCTCGTTGGCTTGTTGGAGAGCCCCACCCCTTGCCCCAAGACAGCTCATAGTTTTTCAGTTTGAAACTTTGGTTGTGTTTTATTTTCCTGTAGGTCACCCTGACCTAGTCCAGAACACCAGTGGTCTTCAGGGTGAGGTTGACTTTTAGGACTTAAATTCTTAGAAATCTTGATTTTATATTCTTGTTGTTAGAATTGGATTCATAGCACAGAGCTGTTATCTACTGTGTAAAATGATTTACCTTAGATGCAATTTTAATCTGCTGTTCTAAAGCTGGAAAGTTCCCAGCAAACGCTGTTGCCCTATTTGCAGTTCTTACGCACGGTTAGAGTGACTCTGAAACATAGTGGAGATCATTGATGAGGCGCTTGTAAAGGAATTCTGCAGAGAATATTTTTAGCAACAACATGCTTTTCTAATCCTGTAATCGAGTTTTCATGTTGGAAAGCTTGCTTCACTTTTTAAGAAGATGAATTCTGTGCTTTCAAGGTACACAGTGGAGTAAACTAGGATGAAGTCTTATAGCGTTTTCCCCTCTGCTGGACGCTGTCCCCTATGACTTGCAGAAATTGCCAGGGAATCAACATGTACATATCGTGGCAAGTAGATTCCAAGAGTGAAATTCTAGAGTGATGGGTTTGGTTTTTATTTTTGCCAGTCGCTGTCCCGGCAGGAGACAGATGGCACACTTCAGCTGAAGGAACCAAGGGGTATTTAATAACAGGCTCGTTGGCAGCAGCGGGCAGGGGTACAGGAACCCAGCAACGATGGTGTCCTACCCCCCGGGGAGTTGGGGACGGCTGGCCGCCCTGGGGAACTTTCCTCACCCTCAGGTTCAGAGGTGAAGGAGGGGAGAAAGTAGCAGAGGTCGTGGGCCCTCAGTGAGGGCGTGGCATTTGGTAGAGGGGTGCAGCTGACTTCTTGGAGAGAGCCGGGGGCGGGGGGAGCGGGGGCGGTAAATACCTGCTGTCAATCTCTGCCTCTCCTAGCCTCTCTCACAGGGGCCTCCCTGGAGGTCCGCGGCCCCGGGAGACTGACCGCACATCTTCGGATGTCAGCCTGGAGGGGCTGTGAGCAGAGGCGGCGTGGTCTGCAGGGCGGATGGAGTCTGTCCAGTGCTTTTGTGTGATCCAGAGTGAGGGGACCAGGAAGAACGCACTGGTCCCCATGGGCCCCGAGTGCCCAATGCGCGTGTGCGCTCAGCCCTGGCAGAGGCTCCCGGTGAGCGGGCGGGCCACAGTGGAGAGTCTGAGACCTATCTAAGGGTCTCTCCTGAATTTAAAATGCCTCAGCAGGCACTCCCCTGGCGGCCCTGTGATCAAGGCTGCACACTTCCTCTGCAGGGATGTAGGTTCGTCCCTGATTGGGGAACTAGCTGGCCCGTCAGCGCGCGCTGCCCCGCAGGCAGCGTGGTGGACCCAGAAGCAGCAGCAGCACCTCTGCGGAGCCCCTGACTCTTTCCCGCTCAGCTTTCAGTCTTTGTTTTCCAGCGTTTGATAATTACTTTCCCGTCCCTGGAGGATGGTGCGAAACCCCGGGAGATCCCTCCCATAGGAGAGCTTTCCTGCTCCCAGGGCTGCCTTTGGGAAAGCAAAAAGCTTCTGAACGGGACGCATCCCGCAAGCTCTTCTGGGTGCAGAGAGTCTCTCCGACCTGGGGCTCCTGGAGCCCATCACACAGATTGGCCACAGTGTGGTGGATGTTTGGAGGCGCTTCCCATCCGGGAGCTCCCGCCAGCTCTGAGCGGTCCTCAGGGATGCCGCGTTGCGGGAGGAGGTGCTCCTGATTAGGTGATCTTTTTCTTGTATTTGTTTCAGAGAACAGCTACACGGTTGAAACACCCCAAAGTACAACACTTCCTTCTCTTGTCGTAAAAAATGGGCAACAGCTCCTTAGAGATGCACTAAGTACTTATTCTGTACTTATAAGGGCATTGTTTCTGTTCCGTCACCAAGTCGTGTCTGACTCTGCGACCCCATGGACTGCAGCACACCAGGCCTCCCTGTCCATCACCATCTCCCAGAATTTCTGCAAGTTCATGTCCATTGAATCAGTGATGCCATCAAACCATCTCATCTTCTGTCGCCCTTGTCTGCCTTCAGTCTTTCCCAGCATCAGGGTCTTTTCCAGTAAGTCGGCTCTTCGCATCAGGTGGCCAAAGGACTTGACTTGTCAGAAATGTAAATCACATTCTCCCTGTGGTGTGTGGACCGCACAGGCCGTGTAGACCTTAACCGCGTAGACCTTACCCCAGAGGTTGAGTGTAGTTCTGGGCTGTGGTTATGTTGCAAATAAATCTGGTGTTGATGATCGCCAGCCAGAGGTGCTGGCGTTTAGCTTTTTCTCGCCCTCTTTGGATGCCCATCCAGCCAACGCCCTTTCTCTCCTAATTCCCTTTGAGAATCTCTCTAATGCTATGCTATGCATGCATGCTAAGTCGCTTTAGTCGTGTCCGACTCTGTGCGAACCCCATAGACGGCAGCCCACCAGGCTCTGCCATCCCTGGGATTCTCCAGGCAAGAACACTGGGGTGGGTTGCCATTTCCTCCTCCAGTGCATGAAAGTGAAAAGTGAAAGTGAAGTCGGTCAGTCGTGTCCAACTCTTAGCGACCCAATGGACTGTAGCCTACCAGGCTCCTCCGTCCATGGGATTTTCCAGGCAAGAGTGCTGGAGTGGGGTGCCATTGCCTTCTCCCTAAAGTAGTGTGCAATTTGAAGAGTCTCCTACCTGCCAGGTGAGTTCAGAGGCCTGGGACCCCTCCTGGAGGGGAGGGGATGTAAATGCTGACACACCCATGCGCAAGGCACTTGCCTTTGTGGGATGCTGTTTATCTTGGTACAGCCCATCCTGGCAGATTGTCGGACCACTCTGATGTTCCAGATTTGCAAGCATTTCCAGGAGGCTGGATTCTCTCTTGGAAGCAGTATGATTTGGTGGAAGGATGGAGGCAACTGAGAAGGCTGAGGCTGATTCTGCTTCTCCCCGGTCAGGACCTCAGGAAGCCCTAGGTTTTCGGAGCCCTTTTTTTCTTGGCCATAAACAGACCTGCTCTCCTCACATTGCTTCTTTGGGTTGTTTCAGGACACCTGAGATGCCTGATCGCCCTTTGAAATTTACTCTACAAATGAAACGGTCATGTTTTGTCTGCCGAGGGTCACGTGCCAGCAACGCAAATATAAAATCACGATAATAACAATAGTGACTTTGGACTGTTTTTCATCAGACACGAGCAATTAAAGAACATGAGTGTGTGTGTATCAGAAAGCGTTTGTAGACACACTCCCATTTAAGAATGTACGTAACTTCGTACTGTTGGTGTTCCACCCAAATTTTTCGTGATTTGACTCAGAAATGTGTGATAGGGTTTTATGGAAGCGCCTGCCTACCTACTGGCGTTGGTTCATAGACTGTGATTTGGGTAGTGACATGCACAGCTCCTGAGTCAGACTTAGGCACGTTAGTTAACTTGCCTGAACGTTCACTTCCTCATCTGTAGCGCCGTGCTACTAGGCACCTCCCAGGTTTGTTGGCAGAATTAGATGAAATAATGCACATGGATGCTAGATTGGCCCTCGGCACCTGGCCAGTTCTCGGTCACTGTTCACGGTCATGGCCATCACTGTTAGCCCTACGGTAGCTCGAGTGTGGGGGCTGGAGTCCCGAATGTCACGTTGGGCTGACATTTAGGCCAGGTGACTCAGCAAGGTCCTGAGTGAGTTAAAATTTCCTGGGTATAAACTTCCCCCGGGTAATTAAGGGCTGGCTGTTTCTCCAAATGTTAATTAATCATGTGGCTGGGCCCAAGCGCCATTGGTAGGGGCCCCGGGGCGTCCCTGGGCAGCGCACCTCGCTTCCCCACGTCTCCCCTGCCATGTGGGGAGATGGGATGCCGGCCACAGGAGTCTTGCCTGAGCCCCAGCTCAGGACCAAGGAAGCTGCGGTCAGAGAGGCCTCCTGCACTGTGAGATGAGACGCTGGCTGTCCCCCCGCTTCTCCGTCCAATGCGTTGTAATCAGGTGACACAGAACTCTTGGTGGGCTCTCTCCCGTGGTGTCTGCTTGGCTCTCATGTCGCCTGGTATGACCGTCAGTTATTGATGAGCCTTCTGAGCTTCTGGTTGACTCTCTCGAGGGCTGTGCTCTGTGTTCCTGACCTCAGGTCGCAGTGAGTTCGCAGCTGAGCTCAGAGGCATCCAGAAACAGGTGTGCTGTCCCAGGTTGCCCCCGTGGGCCTGGATGAATCTCCTAGGTCACTGTGCTTGTGGCCCCGGTGGATCCCCGTGGTGACCAGCGCTCCGTGTTGACACTGGCCTCTCCAGGTGACACGTACATGCTCTCACCAAGACGTGCAGCTTGCAGCAGAGACGTGCAGGCACGGAGGTCGGCAGCTCCACCCTGGTGTAGGACCTCCTGGGAACACAGTTTGTGAGAACGATGGGATGATGAGAATGAGACAGTAATGAGGTTAAGGCTGTCACTTGCCTCTTAAATACAGCTGATCCTTGGCTAACGGGTTTGAACTGCAAGGGTCTACTTATATGCAAGTTTTTTTTCAATAAATATGTTGGAAAAAATTTTAGAGATCTGTGACCATTTGAAAAAACTCTCAGATGAACTGTATAGCCGAGGAATATCGGGAAAACTAAGAGACATACAAAATATGTGCTAATTGTACATGTGATTGGTAATTCCTGTCAACAGTAGACGACTGTGGTTGAGATTGGGGGCAACAAGACTTATATGAGGATTTTTGACTGTGTGTGAGGGTCAGGGGTCGGTGCCCCCTGCATTGTTCAAGTGCCTTGTTCAATGGGCCTCAGGGAGACCGTGAGGCCAGGAGGGGACATTGAGACACCAGGGAGCCGTGTGATTTCGTGTGGTTCCTAGGGTCCAGGTCAGCAAGTCTTTTGGGGAACTCTGTTCACTCATGTTCTTCTTCAGCGTTAATCGCTAGACCAGGTCCTTGTCTGACTCTGTCTCTCCTCCCCTTCTGCCTCGTGCTTGATCAAACCCCTGTTCCTGTGGACTTCTGGATGAGCCAGCTCTTACCTGCAGTCGTCCTGGACGCCCTCTGCTCCCGGGCCGCACGAGCCCCGTCTGTGTCTTGATGGCGCCTGCAGTGATACCCGAGGAATCTTGAAGGCCACGTGGCCATCGTCGCGTGACCAGTGGGCCACTGCTGCGGTGACCCACTCCTGGGTCACGGGCGGTTTCGGACTTTAAGTTCGTAACTGATGCCCCCGCGCCAGCGGCTTTTGCGTTTGGGAGGCGTGTGTTAGAATTTAGAGGCACTGTAAAGGCAATTTCTCCTTCCAAGTGGGCCAAGTTGCTTATAGCAACTCACTGTGGTGAAAACCTGGACTCCCAGCCTAGGAACTGCCCCCCACCCCCAGGCCCCTTCAGGACCACCAGGAAGAGAAGGGGGCTGCAGAGGAGGAGATGGTTAGATAGCATCACTGACTCAACATGAATCTGAGCAAACTCCAGGAGGCAGGGAAGGACAGGGGAGCCTGGCGTGCTGCAGTCCACGGGGTCGCAAAGAGACACGACTCAGTGACTGAACAGCAAAGGAGAGTGGGTGTCTCATTGGTCCCAAGGCCAGCGGTCAGTCTGCACAAAGCCGGCCGACCAACGACCAGCCCAGCGTGCACTTTCTACTGAGCGGGTCTTTGCGATTGTTTTTTTAAAATAAAAGACCACAACCGTTAAGCTCCAGCCTAGTCCACAGACACCCTGTAACCGTAACTCTTACCTGGCTGGGCACATTCAACAACTTTTAGTTATGGAAATAAGGTGATCAAATTATATGTGCCTCCTCGATAAGATCATATCGGAACATTTAAAAATAGATGAGTAACTGTGGACAACCAGAAGATAAAGCGGCACTCGTGGGCCAGTTGGAATGCAACCAAGGGTGTCTCTTGTCAGACCCACGTGGGTGCTTGTCACCCTCCATAAAACGTTATTGCATTACTTGTCATTTGTAGAATTTGAATCCCTTTTTAAAAAGTAGAAGGACCAGGAAGCGCGCAGGTTCAGTCCAGAGCTGGCGCTGGCTCTCAGCCCCTCCCTTCTTCATAGCGTGTTTGTGAGAATTCTTTCCTGGGTTTTGAACTTTTAAAAGAACTGAATTTTTGTTTCTGTCAGTGTATTGAATGGTGAATTTTATCTCCCCTCCTACCAACTTTAAGTCAGTTTGCTTTTTAAATTGGAAAAAAAAAAAGGCACGAAAAAGGCAACTTAATGTATGTTCTCCCATGTAGCCTCTTTGCAATTCACTTATGCAGTTTTAACTTCAAGGTGGTAGGTGTGATGCAAGCAATTGTTATTTTAAACAAGGAATATTTCCACATTCCCAACAACCTTATCACCTATCGTCCTTCCCTGTTGTACTAATACATCAGGTGACAAATACAACCTTCTAAATTTGCGTGTCTTTGTTTCTTTAATAAAGTTATTAGCAATTAAATGGTCATGGAGAATTTGTTTACCCATAAACCCTCTCTGTGTATGTATGATGGGAGATAGAGTGGTCTGATGCTACAACATCGTTTCATTTTATTTGAATAGTTATTTTGCTCTTTGAAGTGTTACAGCATGGCTGGTATTACAGGTATGTAAGACCATCAGCTTTTTATATTTCCTGTGAGTTTTGGGAGTTTTGAAGTTTTTGTAAACTTCCGTGTGTCTGTATTCCTTCTCATCCCGCCTAGGTAATACTGTGATGTTTCAGAAGTGGAAGAAGAGTTGACCTTCATTTGCTAAAGGTCCCCAAAGGACAGATTGGTGAAATGAATTGGGAAAATCCCAAGATTTAGTTGGTTAAAAGCAGTGATTTTTAAGATGCCAATTCTTTGACTTTCAGGCTTGAGTATGTTCATGTTCCCTTTTCTTTGTGTGTGTGTGTGTGCGTGCATGCATGTTCCCTTTTCTTTGTGTGTGCGCGTGTGTGTGTGCGTGTGTGTGCGTGTTCCCTTTTCTGTGTGTGTGTGCATGTTCCCTTTTCTTTGTGGGTGTGTACGTGTTCCCTTTTCTTTATGGGGGTGTGTGTGTGTGCGCGTGTGTGTTCCCTTTTCTTTGTGTGTGTCTGTGTGTGTGTGTGTGTGTGCGCGTGTTCCCTTTTCTTTGTTAGGACTTCCCAGTGGTGTGTTTGACAGGATTTATAAGTAAGTGTGTTTTAGGTGTTTTGGTGATCATCTTATTATTGATTGTTGTTAGCTGAATGGCTGTAGACTGCCTTTGGCAGTTGGAAAACAGTCGTCTGGAGAGCACCAAAAATGACTCATTTCAGCCCACCAGCCTCCACGAGTTGATGTGCCTGAGAGTCACCCTCCCTTTGGCCTCTCCCAGCCCCCATGGGAATCAGTGATGGGCGTGGAGGTCGGCATCTGCAGTGAGTGAAGAGAGAGTCCTGAGGGGCAGGGGCTGCCGGTCACAGACTCCAGGCAACGGGTTGCCTTCTGCCATCCCACCCCACCCAGCTCCACCCGCCAGGTTTCTCCTGGAGGTGGATTGGTTTGGGGTGAATCTTGGGGTTGTTTTGGTTTTATTTAGGTGTTAATGCAAGGAAATGATTGATTCTTTGTGCATTGATTTTACACACACACACATATGCACGCACTATCTGTCCACCTTCTCCCAGAGAGATGAAGCCTTTTCCTGGTGCCTGGGAAGTTTCTTCCCCACCTGTGCCCCCTCTGCCCCCCATCTCCATGGATGTTTGGGAAAGGGTGGGGGGTTTTCAGAGACACCTGAGGAACGCTTATGAAAGAGCCTCATCAGGGAACTCAGGTGTCTGAATACTGTACATGTGATGTGTTCCTCTTGGGTTCCAGCTCCCCAGCTTTTAGACTACATCTGTAAAATAACAGCAGGATGGTTGCATGAGTGGAAGAGGTCTGTGGATCTGATACTCGGAAGCAGCCTTGTCAGCGAGTTGGAAATAGTCCATGGCTGTGAGTCAGGGGCTCTGTGTCCAGCATTCGGTGCCCCCACGCTGGGGTGGTGGTGCTGGGGCTGCCCTTCCCGCCTGCAAGAGCCCTCCCCAGAGTGGAGCAGGACTGCGGCCCCCCGGGCCAGGGTCTTGAGAGAGACTCCTGTGTGGCCCAGGTGTCTCAATTTCTTTTTCATCCTTCCTTCTACTTTTGGAAAACGAAGTGTTTGAAGAGCCAAGTGGGACATTTAAAACACTGCAAGTCATCTGGGAAATCCAAATGTGTGTTTAAAGAAAAAAAAAAGCTTTCCTCTGGAGTAATTGTGTATTTCGTTATGGGACATGACTGATGATTTATCTAGAAAAAAATGCCTCGTGATCAGCGTTGTCCTCTTTCTCTCCTCCCCTCTTTCAGGACCAGACTGGTTCTTCAGATGGTTTGCTTAATAGTTTTAAACTTTAAACCCCCTCCCTCCCCCCGAAGTCTCTAGATTATAAATTACAGAACTTTAGGACACAGGGGGCTAATAAGCCTCTTGAAGTGGAATGGTGTCACTTGTTAGGATAACTTTTCTCTGTTTCTTCCGGAATCTCCCAAACTCCCTGTGATGTCCTTTGACAAGGAGGAGAACTAAACTGATTGAGCACCTTTCTCACGCTGGCGGTGGTGTGAAGCGCGTTCCTCTGAGCCCAGGGAGACTGGGAGGGGATGGTTTTACCCCTAGTGTGAAGGTGCAGACACTGCCCGCCTCAGAGGACACGTGGTCAGCTCACACATGTCCTCAGAGGACACGTGTGACACCACAGCAGGCTGGCGGTAGAGACGGTCCGCACAGGCAGACCCCTCTGTTGCAGTTGCATCCTGGAATGCTGCCCGGGAGCCCCGGCGTTGCCTCTTGCCGCCTCACCGGTCAGAGTCTGCGAGGGGTGCGTGCCTCTCACCTTCTTGACAGTCCAGGGAGCCGGACCTTGCAAAGCCAGACCCTGTCCTGGGGCTCTGCTCAGAGAGGGACAGGAAGGCTGGGGGAGCACGGTCTCCAGGGGCTCTGGGGGCTCCCGGGGCAGCCCAGGGGGGCGGGAGGGGGCGCTGAGCAGGGAACCTGGCCCAGGGCGGGTCCACGGGAGGAGCTGGCCTGACAGAGAGAGAGAGAGAGAGAGAGAGAGTGTGTGTGTATACTTGTGTGTGTGTGTGTGTGTGTATACTCCGTGTGTGTGTGTGTACTGTGTGTGTGTGTGTGTGTATACTCCGTGTGTGTGTGTACTCCGTGTGTGTGTGTGTGTGTATACTCCGTGTGTGTGTGTGTGTACTCCGTGTGTGTGTGTGTGTACTCCGTGTGTGTGTGTGTACTCCGTGTGTGTGTGTGTGTGCGTGTATACTCCGTGTGTGTGTGTGTGTACTCCGTGTGTGTGTGTGTATACTCCGTGTGTGTGTGTGTGTACTCCGTGTGTGTGTGTGTGTGTATACTCCGTGTGTGTGTGTGTACTCCGTGTGTGTGTGTGTGTGTATACTCCGTGTGTGTGTGTGTGTACTCCGTGTGTGTGTGTGTGTGTATACTCCGTGTGTGTGTGTGTGTGTGTGTACTCCGTGTGTGTGTGTGTGTACTCCGTGTGTGCGTGTGTGTATACTCCGTGTGTGTGTGTGTGTACTCCGTGTGTGTGTGTGTGTACTCCGTGTGTGTGTGTGTGTGTACTCCGTGTGTGTGTGTGTGTGTACTCCGTGTGTGTGTGTGTGTATACTCCGTGTGTGTGTGTGTATACTCCGTGTGTGTGTGTGTGTACGTGTGTGTACCCCGTTGGCCGGCCCGTGCAGTCTCTTATAGTTGTGTTGTGTATTTCTTTTCACAAACGCCTGCTGAGCTCCTTCCCCACGACGCGAGTTGTCGCAGCGCTGGAGGCACAGAAGCGGCCGAGCTGGGCGGGGCCGGTGCCCGTGGCCCGCAGCTGTGCGTTGTTGTCTTTTTCTGGAGGTTCTGCATCCTAGAAAAAACGGACCCTGCCTTGTATCCTGCTTCCAGGGGTTGTTAAATTGCTTGTTTCAAAATGAGGCACTAGGGACCTCCATTCCTTCGGGCCACAGACTTTGGAGTGGGCACGTGACCCACCGAAGTCTGGGTCTGAGCCTCTGGTCTGGTGCTGAGCAGGGGTTTGGTGGGAGTGGGGGACACGGGGCTCTGGGGGCATCAGCGCCTGCCCCCCTCGTCTCCCCTCCTCGTCTCTCCCCGAGGAGCCTGGCAGGACCCAGGTCGGGAGGAGGAGCCCAAAGGCAGGACCCATGGGGGGTGGCCCGTGGGAGGGTGACCCATGGGGAGTGGCCGCGTGGGGGGTGGCGCCCATGGGGGCTGGCCCGTGGGGGGGTGACCCGTGAGGGGTGGCGCCCGTGGGGGGTGGCACCCGTGGGGGCTGCACAGGGCCCGGCGGGTGAGCTCGTCATCCGCACTGAGCACATCCGACCGTTTCTAGGAGAGGACTTCACGTTTGTCTCCTGGACCCGGGGAAACATTCAGAGTGTTGGGCAGAAAGGCCACTTGATGGAAAGTGTCAGCATCAGGCGCCCCACCTGTAAAGCTCCAAGGGTCTTCAGGGCCGACCGTGTGGACCCTGTCAGTTTCGGTTTCCAGCTGAGCCCCCAGACCCAGAGAACGGAGGGGCGGCCAGCGCCCCCACCCCCACCTTCCCTGTCCAAGGCCAGCTGCTCCTGCTCATGGCAGCTCTGCTCCACCCAGCTTCACTCCCTTAATCAGCTCCTCTGCCCCCAGGGCGGCATGCGGGGCAGGCCTCTCCCCCCAGGAGATGGCAGGGTTAAGCTCTCAAGGGCAGGGGCCTCTCCTGGGCAGCACCAGGCTGCCACTAGGCCTGGCACCCAGGGGCACCGGTGCGCAAAGAAGCGACTCGAGACTCAGCAGTGCGGGCCTTCCTCAAGGTCTCACATCCCTCCCGTGTCACCCCAGTGCCCAGGTTTCTGCTTTGTTCTATTCTGAGCCTTTCACTTCACCTCTGCTATCAGACAGTGGAAAACACCATATGTGGTCCGCCCCCGCTTTGGATGCAATTTGCATTGTTTCACAATTTGGCAAGTGCTCCTCCGCCAGGGCAGGGCCTGCTGTCAGGCCTGGTGTCAGGGAGTGCTGGCCATTTAATATTTTACCATCGTGATAGGAGAGAGGCTTTATTGAGCTTTTATTGTGTACCTGCACAGGATTATCTCCTTTAATCCTTGCAACAGCCCTGTGAAGCGGTGTAATTACAGCCTTTCCATTTTATAGATGAGGAAACTGAAGCTCAGAGCAGTTAAGTCATTTGCCCAGGGCCACACAGCTGGCAAACCCAGCACAGGGCTTGCTCTCGTCTCCCTGATTCCAGTGTCTGTGCCACCGGGGTTATGCGTAGCTCAACAACACGTCCCTCTCACGCATGGTAGGCTCACCTGCTGCAGTGAGTGTCCAGACTGCCTCCCGTCCCTCCCTGGATCGTGGATGGTAACCCCCCCCCCCCACCCAATCCCCCAGAACGTGGCCCAACTCTCTTAGCCTGGGAAGACCTCCCTTCCTGGCTTTAGGTCCCTAAAATTATAGGAGCTTCTGAGTCTGACCCTTGGGTTCAAGGGCAGGAGCTGCAGGGACGCAGCAGCCACCCGTGGCCTGTGCTTCTGTGAATTAAATGTCCCAGAAGCACAGCCATGCCTGTGGCCGTTGTCGTCCCACAGTGGCGGAGGTGAGCAGTTGCGACAGAGACTGCCTGCCTACGAAGACTAAAATATTTATTTTGATCCTTTAAGAAAATGTTTACCAGTGCCAGCCACAGAGGAACCCGTTGATGGGAAACCTCTAAAGCCAGACTGCCTCTAGCCCCCCTTTCTGTGTCCGATCTGCCTTTGCTAAGGTCGGGGTCAGTTCGGTGACAGCGGAAGGAAGAGAGTGGCGTGTGTCCTCAGTCGGCAGCCCTTCACCCATGGACGTCTCAGAGGCTCTGTTCACACGGGTCCTCTCCCCACCCGTCTCCCCAGCCCCAGCCCCATCCCGGTCTCTGACCTACTTACTCGAATCAAGCCTTTATTTGTCTCTCTTCTTCACCTGCCATGTCTCATCCATCACCAGGTCGTGCCGCTTCTCCCGAGGACTCCCCGAAGCCGCCCTCCCTTCCTCCCCCGTCACTGCTGCCCCCTGGTCCCCTCGGGCCGGGCCGAGCCGTTGGGCCTTCCCCGCCCATTCCCGGGCCCCTCCACTTCCTTCTGTTCTTCACACACGGCACGGGCGGGTCTCCCAAGCCGCCGCCCTCTGCCCCCTCACAGCGGGCGTCATGGTCTGTCATGCTCTTCCTTGGGTACCTCTCAACTTCCTGTCTTCTGCCCCCTCCAGGATCCCCGCTTCAGGAGAGCAATGGCCTCTCTGTGTTGTCTTTGGTAATGTACCCCATGGTTCCTGGCACGCAGTGGGTACCATACGGGTGAGGGAGCAGAGGGCAGTGGGCAGTGCGGCCAACAGCCACGGAATTGGCATCTCAGAAGCATCCAGAGGGGTGTTTGGGCCCGACCTGTGCACACTAATGTATTTAAAATGGGTAACCAGCAAGGACCCACTGAATAGTGCAGGGAACTCTGCTGCCTGTCACGTAACCATCAAACTGAGAAAAGCATCTGACAAAGGCGCATGCGGAGCACAGCACTGTACATCAGCCGTGCTCCAGTATAAAACTGAAAGTTTACAGAAGGGGACTTGTTCAGATTCACCACCCACGGGCATGCAACGCCCCTGTGGGTCTTGCCTCTTTGGCCCCATCCCCAGCATGGCCCCTCCCTCGTGTGGGTACCACATGTGGGGAGTCCTCCAGTACTGCCGGAGGAGGGCTTTCTCCCTCAGAAGTGATGCGGAAGAAAACGGAAACCCTCCTTCTAGAACAATGTTCCCCACCCGCTTTGGACCCAGAGCCCAGTAAGTGTGCGTGCTGAGTTGCTTCCATCGTGTCCGACTCTTTGCGACCCCATGGACTGTAGCCCGCCAGGCTCCTCTGTCCATTCTCCAGGCAAGAACACTGCAGTAGGCTGCCACGCCCTCCTCCAGGGCATCTCCCGACCCAGGGGTCGAGCCCGCACCTGGATTGGCAGGCGGTTTCCCTACTGCTAGTGCCACCTGGGAAGCCCGATTAATGTAACCGCATGCCCCATTAACGCAGCGGGGCCCACGGTTTGTAAACCGTGTTTAAAGTGTGGTCCTTACCTCACTGACGCACAGCCCAGTGAAGTTGGGCCGGCTGACCCTTGCGGGTCTGCTGAGCTGCGGGACTCGGGGGAGACTCATGGGCTGCCGGGGGCGGTGCTGGGCCCTGACCTCTCAGGGAAGAACAGGTCATTTCTTGAAGTCAGGTTGAAGATTTAATTGATGTTTTTCTTCTCTCTCTCTTTTGTTTCTAACCTTTCTCACTAGTCAGTTCTTTCTGCAATATAGGTTCTCCTGGTCTACTGTTATGTACTGATGTTTTTATTGCTAACAAGGGATTGTCTGTTAATTCTCCAGGTGCTTTTTAATTAAATCAATTTGGCTTCTTCCATATGTTTTTACTCCTTTTTTCCTTTACTCTGCACATTAGTTTTCTCAAACCACGTGTGTGCGTGTTTGTGTGCATAAGAAAGCTCTTCCTTGACAGACTTTTTTTTGTCTTAAATATATATTTTATATGAAATATATATCATATATATAAATGTTTTTTATATATTTATATTTACATTATATTTATATAAATATCAATATAAATATGTTGCTGCTACTGTGCTCAATTGTATCCAACTCTGTGCGACCCCATGGGCTGTAGCCCGCCAGGCTCCTCTGTCCATGGAATTCTCCAGACAGGAATCCTGGAGTGGGTCGCCGTTTCCTACTCTAGGGGATCTTCCCTATCCAGGGATTGAGCCCACGTCTCTTGCATCTGCAGCACTGGCAGGCAGATTCTTTACCGCTGTAAATATAAATATATTTATAAATACATACAAATATTTTTAAGGATGTAAATGGATCTATGAATAGAGATCTTTCTTCCCTTATTGTTTTGAATTCCTTAACATTTAATGGTGCACCTTCCTCTGTTACGATAAAAAAAAAATCCATATTCTTAAGATGAGATGCATATAATTCTAAAAACTCTGATCCTCAAACTTATTACACAACTCTAATCAAATTACATCCTTTTCTCTCCTGTGAGGGGCATTAAATGTAATTTTTCCTGGCTGAAAAAACTTGAGCATTCTCTGCTCTGCATATTTCCATGTTAAAAGTTTTCAAGTCAACCTTTTTACTATTCTGAGCTGTTACATGAGACCAAGGAGAATGCTTGCAAATCAGACGCGGGGCCAGTCTCCCCCGGCTCCCGCCAAGCTCTGCCTGCGGCTCCCTCTCCGGTGGAAAAGCACTGGAGGGGTTCGAGGGATCCTCGGCCTCCCCGTGGGTGTGTCCTGAAGATGCTTTTTAGGCTTATTTCTTTCCTTTCTGAGAATTCTGCGTATAAGATATTGAAATTAGCATCTGGTCTGTGGAAACCTATCCCCGTTCCCAGCCGCGCTCACTGTAAAAGGCGGAACTGATCAAGGTAGGAACTGTGATGGCCCAGGAGCAGGCCTGCAGCGAACAGATGCTGTGACCACGTGCTGACCAAGCTTGGAGGTAATAAACCTTAGCCTGATGACCATCGTGCAGAGACCCGGGCAAACGGAGGCTTCTGGTCGGGGGTCAGACTGGCCTCCAGAGCAGAGACAAGTAACAAGGAGTGAGGGGTGATGAAATGAAGGAGGTCTTAGAATGTGGGAACGCTCTCCAGAGGGCCCTTTCTGAGCCCGTGCAAAGGTGTGGGGCAGACTGCTGCCTGATCTCACGGGCCGGGCCGTTTACTGTGGCCCCGTCTGCTGCCCGCGTTGGACCGTGGTTCTTCTTTCATCTTGGGAAAATCGCATACGGAAAGCATTGTCTGGCCGGCTTCACCTCTGTGCTTCTGTTCAAAAAGAATTGTCCTTGACCTCTTCCACCGTTGACGAGTGCCTTTACCTTCTCCGCTGTTCTGGTCCTGTCTGCCCTCCTAGGCCCCACAGCAGTCTCTGGGGGAGGGGGCAGGCTTTATTTTGCCGGTGAGGAAGCCAGGACTTTCTCCGGGGCCCTTATTTGCCCAAGGCCACACAGGAAGCTCCTGGCCTTAGGACTGTGTTCTTACTAAAGCTCCTCCGGCCTCTGGTACCTGGATGGCTTACCTTGTGGACCGCCTCTCCCACCCCAGTCCTGTGGTGTTTTTCCCTTTTTCTTTTGATAAATGATGGTTTAGTATAATCCACAAGACACTAAGGGTCAGGAGAAACTGCATTCTTGGCTTACTGTTATTTCCCTTCATTTCTTTGTCATATTTCTATTCCCTGTAAAATTAAACGGCTCCACCCTGAAAACCACCTTGATGAAAACAAAAGCTCCCATGTGGTTCCCAGAACCGAGATAATCTCCCTGCAGAAGTATCTGGGTTGCACATGGGCCCTGGCCCTCCAGCCAGCTTTCCGGGGCCTTGTCTTCAAGGGGGTCAGAAAGGCAGTTCCACGCTGCACAGCTTGTTTTCCAAGGACAGGACAGAAGGGCCAGGTCTGGTCTTTTGGTGACCTGCCTGCTTTACCCGGGAAGTGTCATTTCTCAGAAGTGAACTCTTCTGGGCTTGAAAATGTGTGCGGGAGAGGGACAGGCCACGTAAGGACACTGAATTTTCCAAAGTTGAAATCATTCATGTCTTTAAACATCACTGAATTTTCCAACGTTGAAATCATTCATGTCTTTAAACATCCGACTGATTAAACTGGGGCCTTTGGTGTTTAGCGCAGGCAGGTTGGCCCGACTGGGACTGTGTTTGGGGGGTCAGGCCTGCAACTGTGGTGGGGTGATCGGAGGCTTCAGCCCCGACCTTGGCTTTGAGCAGCTCCCTGTGCTCAGCACGCTGTGCTGTTGAGCTCAAAGAACTTGAATGGGTTCTGTGAATATGTTGGTAAGTAAACTATTTGGTCGACTGATGACTGAACACATTTTTAAAAGATCTTTAAAGATTTTGGGAATAACTTATTTTAGTTCTCCTTCTAAGGGATTTTCTTGGGCTTTTTTTTTCTCCTGCCTAATAGCTAAACGATTTTCTTGTTTGCTTTCTACATCTTTCTGTAGTACAATAGTTGTGGAAATTAGAGGGTCCGTTGGCTGGAACCGTGGGGCGGGTGTGGGTTTATATAATTTGACTTCTTTTCTCTCCAAATCAGTAAACATTTACACATGACCTTATCAAACAGCTTGGGTACCTTTGGTCACTTGAAAGGGGAGCAGCCAGTTCCAGCAGGGAACAGAGGCAGGGCTTCCGTGTGCTTTGTAAGATGCTGGCTCAGAACGCAAGCCTCCGACTGAGAGTGGGCCTCAGACTAAGTCCTTCGCTTTCCGTGGAACCAGTTGAGAAGATTTGCGTTTTTATAAAGTTTTTGACTTCTGAAGATTGAGGTCTGGATCCAGAATTGAGGAATCCAAAGAAACAAATACTGGATTCTGGCTAAAGACTGACCACTGCTGCCTGAGGTCTTTTTGTCTCCTGGGGACGGTCATTACAGAATTCCATCTGAAGCTTAAACGTCATTTCTTTTGTAAGCAGGAAGAAAACAAGTGGATTACTTTTCTGTTTTTGTAAAGTGGCACCAATGTAATATGGTTTGAAAACCTAGCTCTCGGGTTTTCAGAGCGGAAATGGAGTTTTGAGGGTGTTTCTGCCCTCTGTTTTTCTCTCAACCCTTGATAGCTGACAAATTTGAAACTCGCTTTTTTAAAGAGAATACATGTTTTTCAAAGTTGACACTGAAAAATAATAAGGTTACTGAGGGTTTTGGTATGTAGGATATGAAAATGACAATATTGTTGTAGCAACCTCACCTGGAAATAACATATTCATTTTGTCAAACTTAATGTGAGTACACGGAAGCGCACCGTGTGGTGTTTAAAGGTTGGGAGTGCTGTAGCTAAGGTTGGCAGACAGTTAACAAAGAAGTAAGAGACTTTAAAAAAAGTAAGGTACTCTGATGCGGGCTGTACATCTACTTGTGCTGTGCTTAGTCGCCCAGGCGTGTCCGACTCTGCAGCCCCGTGGACTGCAGCCCGCCAGACTCCTCTGTCCATGGGATTCTCCAGGCAAGAATACTGGAGTGAGCTGCCATGCCCTCCTCCAGGGATCTTCCCAACCCAGGGATCGAACCCAGGTTTCCCGCAGTGCAAGCGGATTCATTACCGTCTGAGCCCCCAGGGACGCCCACATCTACTTACCGCACAATAGTTGCTGTCTCTGTATTAATAACTTTTTTATTTTGACTTTCTTTGCAGAGTATCGGGAAAGGGTCATTGTGGTGCATAGACCCAGAGTATAGACAAAATCTAATTCAGGCTTTGAAAAAGACACCTTACCACCCACACTCGAATGTGTTCAATACACCTCCCGCCTCTCCTCAGGCATATCAAAGGTAAGCCGTTCAGACTTTTCTTTTTTTCAAGATCCTTTGTTTGTTTTGTGTTTTGGTCTACTGAAGTTGTATTATTTTGGCAGAGACAGGCACTGAAACTAATAGGCTCTGTGACTTTAAGAATAACTAGAAAATGAGAAAGAAGTGAAGTATTCTTGGAGGCATTACCCGTTGCTGTCTTTTCTGCAAACCTTACCGTGTCTGCTGCTTGGGAGGAACGCGTCTCCTGGAAGGCCCCGTGGTGGGTGGAATAACGTCTCCCTGGGTAGAGACGTTTGCGCAGGAAAGTTGACCGCCTCAGCATCTGAGCACGGGGTGGTTTATAGGGGTGGGCGTCCAGGAATGAGCTGGGTGAGCGGCCTCTGCCTCCCTGTCCGCTGAGGGAGAGTGTCTGCAGGTGTTGGAGGGAAGGGCGCCTTGAGTTGTTGCCATTCCCCGTCTCCATGTGGACGGTGCTCCGGGGCGATGGCTTTGTTTTGGTTCCGTGGTGTTTGCCTCTTCTGGGAAAACAGCAAAGGGCTGTAGAGACTTGGATTGCTCCTCGCATGCCCCTTTGTTTTCAGACACTGAGGTTACGGTGCCGTTTTTACAGAGAGAGAATAGGAGGGGAGGTTATGCAACCTGTCACTTAAAAAGAAATTGGTTAATGTTAGAGTCTATAAAAGTAGCCATATAACATGGAGCCAGTTTTTAAAATGGGTTTTCTCTTGCGTAGTACTTGGGTTAGACGTCTGTCCCTCAGTACCGCCGAAAAAGTGTTGTTGTTTTTTTTTCTTTAACGTGTAGAGATCTTTCCCTTGTCACCACCCAGTTAGGAGACGTGGGCCTCGGGCTCCACGTTTGTACCAGCGAGGAACGGCGTGAATTCGTACATGGCCGTGGGTTCTCAGCCAGCGTCCTTACAGACGCTTTCCCTGGACGGAGGGAGCACAAGAGTGGGCCCGTGAAACAGCCTTGATGAAGTTCTCGTGCATCCCGGTTGAGAAGCATTCCATCACAGGCCCTGGACAATCAGTCTTCAGCAAGAGACGGAGAGGAACAGCTGGGCCCTCTGAGAAGACTGCTGTATGTCTGCCTTTGCTAGGCGATTAGCGTGATGGTAGCCATGGCAACTGCAGCGTCTCCATAGGAACGCGTAGCTGAGACAGGTGCAGTTGCATCACAAGGCTGTTTGTTGCCTGGCAAAAGGACAGGCCATTAGTACTTAGATATACGCTGTTGCCTTAGAAACAAATAACCCTACATAGCAACTACAGTTGGTTTGAAAGATTTGGGGGGGAAGAAAAAAGGTTGTAGCAGCTTTTGTCTATGTTCATAAAAATCAGTGGAAGCATACTTTATTGGAAATGACAACTTGAGGTCATGTAGCTGTAGGAGATGAAATGGGATTTTCCAAACCAGCCCAGCCAACACTGTAGAAATGTCCAGAAGGGCAGAGCCATATGCTTGGTTTTTTTCCTTGTGGCCATAGGCACTCCTGAAATGGGAGGAAACTGGGATTGGAGTGGAGACTGGCCTGATATACCAAGGTCGTGGGGGAGGGGATGGCCCTCATTATTGGAATAAGTCCCAGATTCTCATTCCTTTTGTCATTCTGCTCCCCTCACCCTCCAAACCCCCACAGCAAACCCTTCGCTTTGCTCCCAGTTTGCACCTCGGAAGTATTTCATATCCTTGTGCTTCTAAGAAGTTAAGAACGTAAGTGTTATTCTCTGGGTCATATCGTGGGTTCATTTAGACTAGTATTTTGTTGCCAAATGTGACCCCAGGGGAAGCACAGTAATTATTGAATAATTTGAAGGATTATGGTAGAGCTCTAGGGGTTACAAGAGGAATGCACACTCGGGAGAGAGGCTTTACATGCTGGCCTAAGCTTAATGACTTCATTTGATTTTTTAACATAGGCGTAAAAATGCCGACCAACTAGAACTTGTGTGAAGAAGATAATTTCCAAACAAAAACATGCCAGATCCCAGTCTGTCACATCTAGTTCCTCTTCTCCCAGATGACTGAGGGGTAAAAGTTCCCATCTTTACCCATGCCAGGGCTTAGATTTCAGCTTCATGAAGGTTCCTGGCTGTGGGGTGAGAAGACACACCAGGTTCTAGCCTGCTTCTTCCCTATCTTAACTCTGTAAGAACAAGTCACTTTCTCTTTCCTGGGGACTGAGGTCCCTTCATCTGAAAGCTTAGAGCTGGCTTCGCTGTCCTCTAGTGTGGAAAGTTGTACTAAGGGTCCAAAGTGCTGCATGGTTGGACGATATCTGTACAGCTGACGGAGATGTGTTCAGTTCCGTTTTAAAGCCTTCAGGCCACTTGCGAACGTGACTTAGGGAAGAGGGACAAAGTGAGTCATTAAACAGGGGCCACGCATGATGGCCTGACACGGTGTGGCTGGGTCCTCTGTGACGCAGGGGACCTGCCCACCCCGCAGGACTGCTGTGCGGGGCACCTGGCAGCGCCTGAATTTCACGGAGCATCTGAAATGGTGATTGTATTAGATGGGCGGTTACTGCTAGGACTCGGAGGTGCGCTGGGCAAGGAGCGCTCTGAAGCAAGCAGCAGGTGGCTGGAGACTCTGCAGGGAAGAGGAGCCTCTGAAAACAGCGCCCCTAAACCTCAGCCTCGTCCAGATAGAGTGCCAAATGTTGCCGCACCGAGCCTTGTGCCTGTTTTCCAGGGCCCACTCTCGGATGCTTGTGAGAAGCATCGCCCTGACCTCTGTCTTCGTTATCAGGGTGTCGTGCCTGCCCTTCCTGTGTGCAATGTCCATGTCTCCCCTGTTTGTAAGGACGTCGGTTATCCTGGATTCGGGACCACCTTTTCAGTATGATGTAATCGTTACATCTCCGATGATTCTATTCCCAAATAGGGTCACATTTTGAGGTACTCGGAACCCCCATCATGAAACTCTTCTGTGGGGTGGGGGTTGAATACACAGTTCACCCCCTAACAGCTCTTAAGTAAGGCATCTCACTGATAAAAATATGGAAAAGCAGAAAGTTAAGGAAGTGTTCAGAAAACAAGGATGTCATAGGTCTACCTGAATTTGCCCCAGTGGCCAAAGCTGAGACAATTCGAACAACAAATAAATAGCATAGCATTGGGGTTTTAACTCCACATATAAAATCCGTATCTGTGAACCCACACTGATATAAACAAATGCTCAAATAAATAAATGAGAGTAGAGACAAATTTCCCTTATGGAAGAATTGTAAATAATTTAGATATTTGTCCGTTCAAGGCATTGGAGTTCGACTCCCTGCCTTTGGAGTGGCTGCACTTGATGACTTTCCTCCAAAGAGCAGCACATGGAAATGGTGGTGAGAACGCCTGGCAGGTGCTACCTCGGCCAGGCGATCAAAGCTGACACCGTCTGTGATGTGAAGTGGACAACCTGTACGTTTCATACAGTGTCAAGAGACTGTCGCTTCACCTTTCTCGTCCCCCTCCTCAGAGTCCGTAACTCCAGTGTAATCTGAGAAAGATACCAGACAGGGTTTTGTCCCCAAGCGGGAGGGGGTGGAGACATCCTTCAGAATACCCGATCAGCTGGCTTCAGGGTTTTGTCCCCAAGCGGGGGGTGGTGGAGACATCCTTCAGAATACCCCATCAGCTGGCTTCAGGGTTTTGTCCCCAAGCGGGAGGCAGTGGAGACATCCTTCAGAATACCCGATCAGCTGGCTTCAGGGTTTTGTCCCCAAGCGGGAGGCAGTGGAGACATCCTTCAGAATACCTGATCGGCTGGCTTCAGGGTTTTGTCCCCAAGCGGGAGGCAGTGGAGACATCCTTCAGAATACCCGATCAGCTGGCTTCAGGGCTGTCAGCCTTCGAAAACAAGGAAAGTCTGAGAAAAGCTGCTACAGGTCAGAGGAGGCCACGAAGACATGGAATCTCCGGGATAGGTTCCTGGGCTTCCCAGGGGACACAGATGGTAAAGAACCTGCCAATGCAGGAGACATAAGAGACGTGGGTTCAATCCCTGGGTCAGGAAGATCCCCTGGAGGAGGGCATGGCAACCCGCTCCAGTGTTCTTGCCTGGAGAATTCCATGAAAGAGGAACCTGGTGGGCTACAGTCCATAGAGTCACAAAGAGTTGGGCATTGCTAAGGATAGTTTCCTGGAACAGAAAAAAAGACATTAGGGTAAAACTAGTTAAATAGGAATAATGTGTGCAGTTTAGTTCAGTCACTCAGTCGTGTCCGACTCTTTGCGACCCCATGGACTGCAGCACGCCAGGCCTCCCTGTCCATCCCCAACTCCTGGAGCTTGTTTAAACTCATGTCCATTGAGTTGGTAATGCCATCCAACCTTCTCCTCCCGCCTTCAATCTTTCCCAGCATCAGGGTCTTTTCCTGAGTCAGCTCTTTGCTTCAGGTGGCCACAGTATTGGCGTTTCAGCATCAGTCCTTCCGATGAATATTCAGAACTGCTTTCCTTTAGGATGGACTGGCTGGATCTCCTTGCGGTAATAGTAACACACCAGTGTTGGTTCCTCAGCTGTAACAAATGTACCACAGTAACTTAAGGTGTTACCTTCGGGCAGACTGAGTGTGGGGTCCAAGAGAACTCTCTGTGCTGTCTCTGCAGTTTTTCTGTTAAAGAAAAAGCAGTCCCCAATGCACAGACCAGTTGAGTGGGTCAGTTTTGTGTCCACGTCCTTTTTGTCACGATGGAGAGTAGAGAGCACAGCAGTTCGCCTGACCTGTCTGGAGTAACTGTGAGCATCGCGACAAGACATCCGAGAGCTGACGGCAGGGGCTCGGCTTCTACCTCATCCTCCCCAGCGTCTCCTGAGCTGCACGAGGGGCTGCTCTGTAGGTTCTCGGAACTTTATTTCCATGAATGGTCCTCAGCTGTGCTTGGGAAGGGTCCCCGAGGCCAGGCTGCCCACGCAGATCAGCTTCCTTCCTTCCCCAGCGTTCACCAGTGTGATGTGCAGACTCTAGACCTGGGAAGAGGAGGGGAGACGGTGCATTTGGGTTTCTTGCTTCACGCTTCTTTTAGAAAGTCTTGTTTATTTTCATGATTTTGTTGCCCTGCCCCTCCTTCGCTCAAGAAACAAGGATTTCTTGTTAAAGGATATGCACGTTTTAATCCTTTTGATATAAAGATCGCCAAATTGCCTTCTGATTTTAAACTCTGTTCCAGTTTACACTCCCGCCAGCTTTTTAGGACTTTTCCCCTTTGCTAATCTTTCTCCACGTATGATGGTTAGAGAAACAGTTCCCCAGTGGGTGACCTCCATCTTATGATTTTGTTTCTTTAGAGTGCGAGGCCCTTGAACTTTACAATACTCAGTTCATGCCCTGTAAATAGCGGATGTTCCATAGCAGTGTTTATGACAACAGATTGTTTTTAGAAGTTATCTGTAGGACCTGATGTAGCATCTTCTCTGGGATAGGGGCCCATCCAAAATCAGGTTACAGGAAAAAAAAAAGTTTTAATCATCTTGCACCATAGGTGGGAACAGGTTTTACAGTGAATCAAACAGTATGGTTTGTAGAGTTTCCTGGATGATTTTTTTTTTTCCCAGAGAAAGGAAATTTAATAAAATATGCCTGATTTGAGAGCCAGAGCTACTATAGGTTTATGCTTCCTTGGTACATCCAAGGAAACCTGAGCATCTTATGTGCCCGTGGTCCACGTGACGGGCAGCCACGGCTGGGCTTTAGATAACGAAAGCCCCTGTTGAGGGGACTGCTGTTCCCCAATGCACCTTTCATTTTCTGTTTAAATATCTTCACTTTAAAAATAATGACAACATATTTTATGTTCTGTGTAAAGTGTTACAGCCTCTGTAACATGTACAGAGTTACGAAAACCTACAAGACGTTGGAAAGCTTCGCGGGTGGCTCAGTGGTACAGAATCCACCTGCAGTGCAGGAGATGCAGGAGTTGTGGGTTCCATCCCCCAGTCAGGAAGACCCCCTGGCATGAAATGGCAACCCACTCCGTGTTCTTGCCAAGAAAATCCCATGGACAGAGGAGCCTGGCAGACTCGACTTAGCTACTGAGCACGCACAGACTTTTATTTGCTGATCTAGGCCTGAAGATTTTTTTTCTGGATGACTTTAAAGTTTAGGGAATCAAAACATTTCAAGGGAGTTTCTACTGTTCTCACCTAATTTTTTTTTAAATAAAGAAAATTCTGAACATTTAAGCTTATAATTTAACTCCTTAAGTTTCCTTTTGCTTCTTCAGAACAGTTAAATGAGCCGCAGAAGATATGTTAATGGCCTCTCCAAAGATTTCGGCCTTTTGGATATTGAGGGTCTTAATGAAAATGGCTGGTTTTAGTGCTGACTCAGCAAAAAGATGATTTTTTTTTTTTTTTTTTTTTTAATGTTTTAATCCTGCCTGCTCCCTGATTCGTGTGCTTTGAGCTTATTCTTTATAATCTTTAAAAAAAAATGCCTACGTAGCAGAGTAATACTGCTAAGGATATAGACGTTGTAGAGAGCGGTCAGTGTGCGTTTGAATCAAGGGCGTCATCAGTGATTCCTCGCTGGGTCAGGAAGCCTTGGCTGGAGGAGAGGCCCGGAGATGGCAGATGGGGGATGGCCTTGGGGGGAGGCGGGGAAGGGAAGGTGTTTAGGGAACTCATCCTTTTAGACAATTAGAAGATTAGAAAATCCTTAGAATGTTAAGCTTATTAACACGCCCATGTTAATTCCCTCACTAAAATGCTGAGTTTGCACACAGCAAGGAATAGCTTGTTCATTGCTTGGAGAACATCCAGTAATTTTTTAGCGTATAAGACATCTTTCATTCCAGTTATTCGAAGTGATGTGCATTTGATTGTTGGCAGAACTGCAAAGCCACAAAGTAAACTCGGTGCTGCCTGTGTTGAAGGCGTGTGATCGTTAGATGGTTGTGGCATTGCAGCTCTTACTTCAGTCGAGCGTAAGGAGTGAAGGTGAGAGTTTAGATTAGCAGCGTCATTATTACACATTACACTCCTGATATTTACTTGTAAGCAGTGTATTTGATGGAAACCATAAATAGCTTTTTAAAAGCTCCTCATAGCCAATACACTTATTTGTGTAAGTGTAATTAAAAATGGTGAGTAGGTATTTTGAAAGCATATGCATTGAACTGTAACTGTGTGCTCAATTTTTTAAAGAATATTAAAAAAAATCAGTGTGAAGCTTCATTGTGCTAAATATGTAGGAAGGGAAAGTGAAGTCGCTCACTCGTGTCCGACTCTTTGCGACACCATAGACTGTAGCCTACCAGGCTCCTCTGTCCATGGGATTTTCCAGGCAAGAGTACTGGAGTGGATTGCCATTTCTGTGCTAAATTAATGTGGTAAAATGAACAGGGGGTTGAATGACAAGATTTTCTAATAATAGTACTTCGTTTTGTTAAAAAGTTGGAGGAGAGGGGTCATAGAAAAGACTTAAAATTATAGGAATTCACTCTTATATATAAAAAACAAAGCCCATTACAGTGTGAACTTTAAAAATCCATTAGTTAGCTGTAATTTTATTTTCGTATCAAATCATATTATCTGTGGTTGACTTCCATTCTGTTTTCTGAGTTGGTCTCAGAATATTTTTAATCTCAGCATTTTGCCTGCAGTGTGCTGTCCGTTGTATATTTCATCCTCATTCCATCCAACATGATTTTATTTAAATGGAAAATAGTCTGTTATCTTTGAGCTCTTACGCACTAGGTGTATCGCACGGATATTGTGCCCGGTCATCCAATTTCATTCTGTTTTCACACTCACTCTGAAAGTTGAATGTTTAAGCAGCCAGGCTGATTCTATCAATGTTACTCAGGTGCAGAGTGAAACTCATGGCCCAGAGAGCCAAGCTGAGCCCTTTTCATCCTCTGAACTCTGGGGGTGCCCTCCGCCCATGGTTGGTCTTCCGCCAGCAGAACTGTTTGCTGCTCTTTAAATCTACTAGTGATACATTTCTGTTGATCTAACTCCACAGATGACAGATAATAAAGAGGCTCTGTGTCTCTAATGCCTGGTCAGAAAGTTGAAGTGTTGGCTGGCTCTCTAGGAGTCTGGGGTCTCGATCAGTTTGCTTCCTGTTTATTTGCATCTTCAAACAGCCGGGGAAGACCTGGCGGATTCCTGGTCCTGCATCTGAGGCTTTGTCAGGGGAGGGAGATGAGTGCACGAGGGGCTGACCTACCTTCGCAGAGGGGGAGACATCAATCTGTGTGTTGGAAATATGAAAGAGCTGTCAAAACCACGTGAAATCAATGATGTCCACTAGGAAACAACGGACTGCAAGCTCTTTGTTTTGCAGCAGTGTAAAACCGGCAAGTTGTTCATCAGAATAGAAAATTAAAACCAACCATTGCTCCGTCTAGGACTCCCCTTTCTCCAGCTTCTGGCTATACTAAATACTCCTGGATTCTATAGACTAAAAGGGAAGAGGGTAAGGAGTAGAGGCGGAATTAGATCAGACATTGGAACCCACTGTTCATAAAAGATTTGAGGACTGTAGAAGGTGGGGAGAATTCTTGTACTGTAAGTACATTATGCTGTGAATTATGTTGGTCAGAGTAGGTAGTTTTAGGTTATGTTAATTGAAGATGAGTGTTTTATTATGTCAGTAAAAGATGAGAACAAGTGGTGTGAAGATCAGACTCCCACTTTGACTGTGGACCAGTCTTCACTGGGACATTTCTGACCAGGTGGGTGGGGGACTCCAAGATACAGAGAAGAGTGGCGAGGCTGGCGAGGGAATCCACATGTCACTGTGATGGAGCCGGGAATGTGTGATCTGGAGAAGACACCATCTGAAGGTCAGCCTGCCAGCCGTCTTCAGCTTCCCCTGTGAGGGATTTGGTTCCAATGGGTTGAAGTTACAGGAAGAAAGGTTCAGGCTCCACTAAAGAAAGATCTCCCCCACAGAACAGCATCTAACGATGCGAGACGCATACCAGGAGCTGGGTGAATGTTTGGGTAGCTGGGTGGGTGGGTGGGTGGGTGAATGTTTGGGTAGATGGGTAGCTGAGTGGGTGGTAAATGTTTGGGTAGACGGGTAGCTGAGTGGATGGGTGAGTGTTTGGGTAGCTGGGTAGCTGAGTGGGTGGGTGAGTGTTTGGGTAGATGGGTAGCTGAGTGGGTAGGTGAGTGTTTGGGTAGATGAGTAGCTGAGTGGGTGGGTGAGTGTTTGGGTAGATGGGTAGCTGAGTGGGTAGGTGAGTGTTTGGGTAGATGGGTAGCTGAGTGGGTGGGTGAGTGTTTGGGTAGATGGGTAGCTGAGTGGGTGGGTGAGTGTTTGGGTAGATGGGTAGCTGAGTGGGTGGGTGAGTGTTTGGGTAGATGGGTAGCTGAGTGGGTGGGTGAGTGTTTGGGTAGATGGGTAGCTGAGTGGGTGGTGAGTGTTTGGGTAGTGCACAAACCAGCTGCCCTAGGGGTGCTAGTCACGTTGAGATGACCAGCTGCCAGCGTCCCTCAAAAAGACGGAATTGTTGCCGGGAGAGTCACACGGTCACCCCTCCCGGCCCTCGTGGTCTGTTTCTGGGCCTGCTGAGCCACAAGCAGAGCAGAGGGATGAAATGTCTGGTGTTTATAGTTCTCTAAGCCCGCCGTGTAGGCTGGAAACAAAACACAGGAAAGACAGGCATGGCTTTGTTACTCAGAAACGAGAGGTCAGATTCTTCCTCTTGAAATTGTTAAGGCCAGATTTCAAGGCCATAACGGGACTAATTTAGTTACTCTGCACTCTGTGTCACCCAGCTCTTTGATTCCTGCCCTGTAATTACCTCTCTTGTTTTAGTGACACTTCTTTGCATTTCCTTCCGTGGGAAGAGAATTATCACTGCAATGTTTTGCCAAGCAGAAGACCATTTCCAAAAGCTGTCCATCAAATCATGCAGGCCTTCCCCTGTTTACCCCTGAGTGGAGGAGAGCCGCGCCCACCGTTTCTGTCAGTCTCTGTGGACGAGCCAAAGCCGGTCTTTATTCCGTGCCCTCACTTGTGGGCCAGGCTCTGCTCGCACTCTCATCCTTGAGTTTTTCTTCCACGAGAGCCACATCACGCTATCTGTCAGACCATCTTGGAGACTCCGCAGGCTGTGTGGAAGGTGCTGGCAGAGTGTGAGGAGCACGGGAATCCCACATTAATTTCTAACCCTTGCTGGCTTCTCATCCATCTGGCGAGAGCATCCACAAACCATTGAGATGCATGTTGTAATCCTTATCTACTTAGGTCGAGTTGCTTAATCACGGTTGTCTAAGTTGGGACATGTTCATGGTGTGTTTATCTACATTTAAGTGGAAAGTTTTGTTCAAAGTCTGCTAGCCACCCACGTCTCTCTAACAAACTTAGTTACCCCGCAATGACCTCCCCCCCAAGTTTGGCAAGAATGAAAGTGAATGGGAAAAAAAAAAAAAAAGCATTCAGAGGAAACAGGAGAATTTTAGTGGCTCTCTCCTCTTCCAATGATAGAGAGAGCCGAGTTAAGTATCTTAGGATTCTTTTGAGCTAGAAATTGACGCCCCCTTTTGTTTCCCTTTTCTGCTCATAGAGAAATTGAGGAGCATAGAGAGATTCCCCCGCTCTTTAAACTTCACAGCAGAGAACCACTGGCGGTGGTGGTTCTGACGGGCTCTGGAGAGTTCCCCAGGCCCGCAGAGCCCCGCCTGGCCTCACGGTGGTCCTGCAGGCGATGGACGGGTGCAGCAGCTCTGACGTCCTCAGGAGGAAGAGGCAAGTTTGGAACAGCAATGAGAAGGCAGAAAAGCAGAAAAGATGTAAAGAGCTGAAGGTCTCCAGGTGCGGGAACCTCCCTGCCTGTCGGCCTCCTGGCCCACGGTAGACCGGAAGGCAGACGAGACGCCCCATCTCTGCTGAGCTTCGCCCCCTCTGACCAGGCCCTCCTACCCCCCTGGGCCTCAGAGCTCCTGCCTTGTGTGCAGGAGCCCAGCCTGCAAACCCCACGTGCCCGTCCCCAGGCCCCCTCCAGCTCCTACAGGTGGTTCTGAAAGCTCAGCTCCTCTGTACACTGGTGCCAGAGTTTGGGGTGAAGTTGAGAGGGATAGCTCTGTTGCTTTGCCAGGTGAATGGGGACACAGTGGGCTGATGCCCTCAGAACCCAGTGTCCCAGCTTGGGGAAGATGGCAGGAAGTTTCAGAGTAAACGCAGGCGTGCTCAGCTCGTGGACGTGTCTTCTGATGGGCTGGCGATGAGGTCAGGAGTCGGCGTCATCAGCTTTCAGGCTCAGCTGGTCTGGGGTCTGCATGCTGTGGGAGGCACCCCGTGACTTTTCCCATGGGAGGAGGTGTCAGCATCTGCGAAGCTGAGACGCCGTGTGTGCCCCTGACAGGGGAGCAGGGCCTTGCCCCCACCCCGCCCTCCCCTAACGAACGACCACTGAAAGCTGCCCGGTGGAACTCAGCGACGGTCACGGAGGCTGGGTGAAGACCGCGTCCTCTGATCCCAGAGAGGGAGGGCATGGAGACCTGTGCCCAGGAGCTCCACAGGGCCTGCCTGGCATCACAGGTTGACCACCGTCAGACCGGGCCTGGAGCAAGTCCCAGTTCCTCTCAGCAGGAGCTGCCGGCTAGAACCTTGGCTGGGCCACTCACTAGCTGTGTGATCTTGGCCAAGTTACCTAAAATCTCCGGGTAACGTCCATGTTGCCATTCCTCCTGTGATATCAGAACACCTATCTCAGAGCAGCGCCATGTGTATTAAATGAAGTAGAAGGCTGTGTCGGACGTGCTTGTGTCTGGCCCGTGGAAAATCAGTGCATTTAAGTATCTCCTTCCCCACCATTTAGGATTCTCTCTTGATAATTGTACAGTCTTGTTTTTGCACCTGCTGCATACCAGTTTGGCTCCCTGTATTCTGGTTTGCATTGTAAGACATCTTTTTATATTTTCTCTTCCATAGTTTCCACTAGATTTAAGATCTGTGAAAACCAGGATCCTTTGAGAGTTCTCTTCCCCTGTGGTTTCACCCTGCATGCAGGTGTTACTCAATAGACATTTATCAATGATTGCCTTGGAGAGCAGGCTTCCCAGCTGACTCAGTGGTAAAGACCCTGCCTGCCAAGCAGGATGTGGGTTCGGTCCCTGGGTCAGGAAGATCCCCTGGAGAAGGAAATGGCTACCCGCTCCAGCATTCTTGCCAGGATAAACCCATGGACAGGGGAGCCCGGCAGGCTACAGTTCCCGGGGTCACAGAGAAAGCAGAGCCCGGGTTATGAAACTAGTGCCAGGTGCGTTGCTGAGCTGCTCAGGGATGCCCCGGAGGAAGTGACCAACTACCCGCCTCCCCTTCACTGTCGGGAGGCAGGGGCCTGGAGGCCGAGGGGCGGCTCTCTGCACCCCCTGCCTCTCGGGATGCTCTAGCTGGTTTGCACAGGGGCTGTTTCTGGCCTTCCGTCTCCTTCCACGTCTGTCTGCCCAGGCCCTCCTCCAGTTGTCACACAGCCTGACTCTTTGGACCGGGTCATTCTCGAAGCCTGAGAGGCCCATCGGGCGACTCTGGGACGGGAGGGTTATAAATTCCAGGCTGTTGACCCCAGAGCACCAGACGCTGTCAGGACTGAGGGCTGCGCAGCTGCCACAGGAGATGCAAATGCGCGTGAGGTGGTGCCAGCCAGGAATCACGCGCTTTGTCTCCCTCATCGTTCCTTTGAAAAGAAGCCTCCCTCTGCTCCTTGCTGAAAGGGGCCTCTGCTGAGCACTTGCTGCAGAACAGAGCCCTTGAAAGTAAGGCGCCTGGCGCTCCCTTCCCTGGGCGCTCCCTTCCCTGCTGTAACGGGAACAGTTCTCCCCGCAGCGGCAGAGTCACTCTACTGTGCGCCTTCACCAGATACATAATCCGGGCTTAAGCCTCTTGGCAGCAGCTCGTTAGCCTTCTCCCCCTACATTCCTTTCTTCTCTGGTGAGAACAGAGCGTGTCTCCCCCCTCCTCCAGGTCTTGCTTCTTTCTCCCAGGAAATCTAAGTGTTTCCCTTTAACCCCTCAAGAAGAAAGTCACCCAAATGGCATCCCTCCCTGCCTGCTGAAAGGCCATCTTGATTCTTTGTGCTTGAAAAAATCTGTGTTCATAACTCACAAAAGTGTGATGCCACAGGCCCCGGGATCCTGCAAGAGGTACTCTGGCCACGGATCACGGCTTGACGCTGAGGTCCCCTTACTTAAACAAGGCCTCCTCCAGGCTCTGAAATGGGCTGTTCTTTTTTTTTTTTCTTCCAATATTTATTGTTATTTATCTATTTGGCTGCACCAGTTCTTACTTGCAGCTTGTGGGATCTAATGTTCCCTGACCAGGGATCAAACCTGGGCCCCCTGCATTGGCAGCAAGGGGTTTTAGCCACTGGACCACCAGGATAGTTACTGGGCTGCTGTTGAGAAAGTCAGGGTTAGGCATATGGTAACTCGAATGGAATTTTATTATTCAAGCAAGACCTTTGACGTTCCCTCTTCCTGACCCCCTCTTATCCTTCCCTCTTAGATGCGGAATATTCTGTCATTACTGTTGTTGAAATCAAAGTTATAGATAAACCAACCTGAATTTCTCTAATAACACTCTCTGATGCAGAGTGAAACAAAAATCTCTTTCCACCTGATATTCCAAACTTCTACCAAATGAACTATGTAGTGATCGGAAGCTCTTTAGCGCTATATATAGGATTATAGGCAGACCTTGGAGATACTGTGTATTTGGTTCCAGACTGCTGTAATAAAGGGAGACATGCACTAGAGAGAGTCGTGGGAATTTCTTGGTTTCCCGGTGCATATAAAAGTCAGATTTACACCTTACTGAATTCTGTCCAGTGTGCTGCAGGAGCATGATGTCTAAAAACACAATGTATGTACCTCAGTTTAAAAGTACTTGGATTCAAAATGCCATTATCTGAGTCCGAATGAGTCCTACTATTAGCATCAAGGATCACAGCTCACCGTAGCAGAAATAATAATCATGAGAAAGTTGGAAATATTGTGAGAATTACCAAAATGTGACACAGAGACACAAAATGAACAAATGTTTTTGGAAAAGTAGCGCCGACTTGCTCGGCAGGGTTGCCACAAACCTTCAATCTGTAAAAAGAAAGTGCAATTACTTGCAAAGCACAATAAAGTGAAGCATAGTAGAGTGAAGTAGGCCAGTATAAAGAACTTGAAATTTGTTCGTCACTCCTGCATGGAATCCTAAACCATTCTGGCTTTTGGGTGGGAGGCAGAAACCCTAGCATTTATTGAAGACCTACTAGGCACCAGGCTTAGTATAACAGACATCATATATGCAGTCAGTCTTAAGTCTTGTAAGGATCCCACTAGATTGACGTTATCCCTGTTTCCATTTTAGAGGACTGAGGAGACGCGGGCAGTCCTGTGCCTGCCTGTGGCTGGTCAGCTGGCTCCCCGGGGGCGGAGCTGAGACTGGAGCCAGCCCTCTGCCTTTTCTGGCTTCGAAGCTGGACCTCTCCCCACCTTCCCTTGGCACCGCGTGCTCTCGGCTTTCTGAAGAAACGGGCTCCAGTACCTGAGAGTCGGGGGTGGGCCTGGCGGGGTTCGGTGTCCTAGCAGAAGGAGGGGGTGCCAGGGGCGTGAGAGCCGTTGGGAGCCCCTCCAGGAGAGGGCATCTTGGAGGGGAAGGCCTGAGACTGAGCGCTGAGGGGAGCAGGGACCAAAGGCAGCGGGAGGGAGCCCCCAGGCTTGGTGGGGAGCAGGGTGGGGAGGAAGCAGAGAGGGGTGTGCGAGGTGTGCGTGACGGAGGGGGGGGTGTGTGTGTGTGCGTGTGTGTGTGTGTGCCCGTGTGCATGTGCGCTTGTGTAAGGTCACTTCTGTTTCAGACAGAACAGAAAAGTAAATACAAACATAGGCATGGGGGAGAATCGTACAGTATTTTCTCAAACCTGATTTGAGTTTTATGTTTTTGGAGATATATTTATACTGACTGTTTACCAAGAAGAAAGAAATTCCAAGTTCTCAATATTGAAGGACTTGCCTTGTTCACAGAATCTACTCTCAGAGATAATCAGGGTTTGGTTTTGTTTTTTTCCTCTAGGCCTGCTTAAATACCCTATCATCTTTGGAAAGAAATGGCCACACCATCTTTCTAACCATTTTCTATGTGCAATCTTTTGAAAAGATATGTTTGTAGGGAAAACTGACAATAGCTTGCCACCTTTTGGGGTTTAGCATGGTTTTGTGGTCATTGTTAAAGCAATATATTTTGTTGACAGTCTTTAAAAAAAAAAAAAAAGCTCTGTAATCATTGAACCGAACCTCCAGTATACATGAACTGAGTAAATATTTGTGAAGTCAAATGAAATAAATATAATTAGCATCCTTTATTTGACATTGAAGTCATAAAATGGATTAAAGACGCAGAGTTAACTTCACTTTGTTAAGGAACGAGGAAGTGAAGATTCTTCCGAAAATACCTGTCTAATTCTGGTTGGGCCACATATATGCAAATTAAACTGTAAATAACGCTCCAAGTAGTGCTGTGAAAGCGTATAGTTGCTACAGGCAAGACTCAGGTTATAGGAAACGGTGAAGCTCTGCTGGGCATTCTGACTTGTGAAGTCTCTGGATCAGCGTTAAGGGAACAAAGGATGGGGTGTCAGAATCACTAGAGGAAACTCGATTTTATTTTAGTTTTTGCAGCTTGGAGGGTAATGGCTTTTACCGCGTGGTGTTCATCTCTGCCGTACAGCAGAGCGAGCTGGCCGTGTGCTGCGTCGGCCCCTTTCCTCCCGAGCCTGCCGAGCACAGGGCGGCGAGCTGAGTCCCTGCGCCGTGCTCTGAGCACGGGGCGGCGAGCTGAGTCCCTGCGCCGTGCTCTGCAGCCGCTGCCCGAGACCCGTCTGCTCTGCACGGTGGGGTGTATAGGCAGGGCCACTCCCGTTTGTCCCACCCTCTGCTCCCATCCCCCCATGTCCAAACGTCGGTTTCTATCTCTGTGTCAGTAGAGGAAATTTTAAATAATTGTTTTGGATTTTGATGGTGGAAGGAGCTGTGTGTGTTGGGGTGACTTTTTACCGTTTGCTTTGAATATCTCTCAAAAATAATTATTTTTTCTAAAATGTTTATGTGGATATAAGAATGACGTGACTCTGTTTAGTTAGGTGTACTGTTACTATGGGGATGTTTGCTGCCTTAAGAAACGCGTGACAGGAAGATCGTGCTGAGAGTGGCTGTCCCAGTCATAGAAAGTTGGAGCAGAAAAGAACCTAAAATCGCCCCGTTTGGTTTCCCCAAATGGATCCTCCAGTGAACAGGGTCCAGGGATGTTAGGACTTCCCTTTTGAATACGTGTGGGGTTTTCCACGGTCAATAGATTGGGAAATGCAGCTCCTTATAACTGTTGTGAGCTAAAGCATCAGGCGTTCCCCATGCTTTATTAGACAGACACGTGTCGGGGGGTGGGGCACACATACCAACATATTCCAAGGAAACCAGTTTGGTAAAAAGTAATCTAGAATAAGGGTGTTTCAAAGTGTGAGTTGCCACTCGCTAATGGGTTTTGAAATCAGTGTAGGGGCTTACAACCATTCTTTCTTTCTCTTTTTAATGAAAAATAATGGAATAGAGTAAAATAGAAATAGCAGAATGGGTTGCACATAGAGTAAATGTTACCCTGTGAAACTTTTCTTTCAGCATGTATGTGGGTTTGTGTGAACTTAGTCATAGTGAAAAGTCTATTTCTTACTATAGCTGATCTCCAAAAATATTTTGGAGATCACGGGTCTAATTCAGTTCCTCAGTTTTATAAGCGAAAACACTGACATCTGTGTGGGTCTCGAGCACGTGGGGAGTTGGTGCCAGACAGAATTTTCATCTTCCTCTTCCTCCTACACCAGTGCTCCCCCAAATCTGTAAATCGTTCTGTTTAAAAAGGAACACTGGTGGAGACAACCCGAATGTGCTTCAGAGACGAAGGGGTGAACACAGTGAAGCTCGTGGCACAGTGAAGGCGTGAGCACAGTGAAGGCGTGAGCACAGTGAAGGCGTGAGCACAGTGAAGGCGAGTGCGCAGTGAAGGCGAGTGCGCAGTGAAGGGGTGAGCACAGTGAAGGGGTGAGCACAGTGAAGGCATGAGCACAGTGAAGGCATGAGCGCAGTGAAGGGGTGAGCACAGTGAAGGGGTGAGCACAGTGAAGGCGTGAGCACAGTGAAGGCGAGTGCGCAGTGAAGGGGTGAGCACAGTGAAGGCGTGAGCACAGTGAAGGCGTGAGCACAGTGAAGGGGTGAGCACAGTGAAGGGGTGAGCACAGTGAAGGCGTGAGCGCAGTGAAGGCGTGAGCGCAGTGAAGGCGTGAGCGCAGTGAAGGCGAGTGCGCAGTGAAGGCGTGAGCGCAGTGAAGGCGAGTGCGCAGTGAAGGCGAGTGCGCAGTGAAGGCGAGTGCGCAGTGAAGGCGAGTGCGCAGTGAAGGCGAGTGCGCAGTGAAGGCGTGAGCACAGTGAAGGCGAGTGCGCAGTGAAGGCGAGTGCGCAGTGAAGGCGTGAGCACAGTGAAGGCGAGTGCGCAGTGAAGGCGAGTGCGCAGTGAAGGCGAGTGCGCAGTGAAGGCGTGAGCACAGTGAAGGCGAGTGCGCAGTGAAGGCGTGAGCACAGTGAAGGCGAGTGCGCAGTGAAGGCGAGTGCGCAGTGAAGGCGTGAGCACAGTGAAGGCGTGAGCACAGTGAAGGCGAGTGCGCAGTGAAGGCGAGTGCGCAGTGAAGGCGTGAGCACAGTGAAGGCGTGAGCACAGTGAAGGCGAGTGCGCAGTGAAGGCGAGTGCGCAGTGAAGGCGTGAGCACAGTGAAGGCGAGTGCACAGTGAAGGCGAGTGCACAGTGAAGGCGAGTGCACAGTGAAGGCGTGAGCACAGTGAAGGCGTGAGCGCAGGGAAGCTTTATCTGGCCTTGAGAGGAGCGATGTTCTCTGCGTGCTGCAACAGGGGTGAGGCTTGAGGACATTACCTTGAGAGATGCCAGACCCCAAAGGACAGGCATGATGCCACCCACAGAAGGGCCCCAGAGTAGATGACTTGAGATGGAACGTAGGCGAGAGGTTCTGATGCCAGGCAGGGCCCTGTGGGCTCCTGGGCACAGGGCCTTTCTCTTCCCCCTTTCCTCTGATTGCAGGAAACGGCCTTCCTTCCCCCATGACCTTCCCTGGGCTCCAGTGGGCAGGCTCAAGCTGCTCTTAGTTAGGGACGGGGGAGGGCCTGGGCCCGGGGAGAGACAGACAGTCAAGGACAGCCTTGGGACACACACACACACACACACACACACACACACCCCATCAGTGGACACACACAGACACACACACACGGCATGGGCCGGGGGCGAGACACAGTCAAGGGCAGCTTGGGGCCAGGTCCTGCTTCCCCATCAGTGGGGACACACACACACACAGACACACACACACCCCTTCAGTGGACACACACACACACACACATACTGCATCAGTTGACACACACACAGACACACACACACCCCATCAGTGGACACACACACACACACACACCAGTGTCTCTGAGCTGTTTCGCAGATGCTGAAACCCTCTCCAGGCGGGGGAAGTAATGACTGACAGTGCTGTGCCGCCCACAAGCATGGAGACCCCAGACCAGTCGGACCTGAAGGCTCATGATGCCGACTCCTACTCACCCTCACCATCAGCCCATCAGCAGAATGCCGTGAGCTGACCACGCCCTCTGTGAACAATTACCATAAAGTTTCTCACTCTTCTCCAAGTTGGGACACACAGATTTGAGGGCATTAGCCTGTTGTGGCCCCTTTTGCCTGGCAAAGTAATAAAGCTAGCGAAAGTCACTCAGTCATATCTGACTCTTTGCAACCGTATGGACTATACAGTCCATGGAGTTCTCCAGGCCAGAACACTGGAGTGGGTAGCCATTCCCTTCTCCAGGGAGTCTTCCCAACTCAAGGATCAAACCCAGGTCTCCTGCACTGTGGGTGGATTCTTTACCAGCCGAGACGCCAGGGAACCTACTCTTTGCTCCCTCACCCACAGCTCTCTCCGAGATTCTTTTTGGCACCAGTGTATAGAGAAGCTGAGCTTTCTGCCTCAGTTCCCTGGGCCTGAGATGAGGGGATTAGCCAGGAGGTAGTGATATTAAACTAGTCTGGGTGCAGAGTTTCTGTTTGGAACGAGGAAAAACTTCTGGAAATAGCGGTGATGGTCGCACAGCAATGGGAATGTTCTCAGGGCATGAATTGTACACCTGAAAATGGCTACCGTGGCACATTTTGTTACCTGTGTTTTTCACAATAATAATGAAGAGTCCAGCCACAAGAGAGTGATAATGATGCGTGCGTGCTAAGTTGCTTCAGTTGTGTACAACTCTGTGTGACCCCATGGACTGTAGCCCGCCAGGCTCCTCTGTCCATGGAATTCTCCAGGCAAGAATGCTGGAGTGAGCTGCCGTGCCCTCCTCCAAGGGGTCTTCTCGACCCAGGGATGGAACCCGCATCATTGGCAGGTGGGTTCTTTACCACGAGCGCCACCTGGGAAGCTGCTCAGCAGAGTGTTTCTTTTGGACAGACCTTGTCTTGCTCTCTAACGTCCACTCCTGCCTTTGGCCTTCCCCTGGGCAGGCCTGGGTTTTGAGGAGTCTCGGGCCACCCGGGCAGGCTTCGTGCACGGAGGGCCCCTGGAGCAGAGTCTCCACGCGTGGCCCTGATGCTAGAGCCCCGGAGGGTGACGACAGCCAGCATTCCCAGGTGCTGCGTTTTACAGCCGAGAGCCGCGCCCCGCAGATGAGCTCTCTGTGCTAACAGCTCCGGTTTTCCGCCTGCTGCGCTCGGATAAGCCCGCGCGCTACTCTTGGAAGGCCAAGCAGAAAGGTGTTTTATAGTTTTTCTCTTGGCTTCTCCCCTCTCATCAGTTGGTCTTTATCCCCAACCCACTGACACACGGCCTGTTCTCCTGCCCTCTTCCCTCCTCCTTACAACCTGCAGCCTTGCTACAGACACCCGTGTCAATGAAACGCTGCCGAAAGTGGTGCCCACCGTCTCCATTGTCCGCTCTGGCTTCACACGTTTGGGATGAGAGTCGGAAGCATCAGGGTGAAGGGGACATGAGAGCAGCGGTGGCCGGTGACAGTCGGGCTGTGATTCTTCCTCAGCGCCACGGGTTTTGCAGCACCCATTGCGGGGTGACTTCTGCCCGTATAAGTTTCTGTACACAGGAGTCACCCATGGGCTCTGTTTCCGGAGACTTGGAGGTTTCTTTCTGGCAGGCAGGCACCCTTTGCTTCCTGTCCCTCCACCGATACTGACGGTCGGCAGGCCTGGGCCCACAGCGACCCTGTCAGAATCCCCAAGACAGGAGAGCGGGAGAAAATGCCTCTGCGTTTAGCTGGTGAAGATACTTAACTTGGTTTGCTGGAAGCTAAGGAAGTACTGCAGAAATAGTTTATGGGTTTTTTTTTCATATCTATTTGGCTGAACCAGGCCCTAGTAGCAGCACGTGGGAACTTTACTCGTGGCACGTGGAATCTGGTTCCCTGACCGTCGAGCCCAGGCCCCTGCATTGAGAGTACAGACTAGCCCCTGGACAACGAGAGAGGGCCCTGTAGTTTATCATGTTACCTGAAATTGGCCATGAGTAAGGCGGGTAGGATCTCCCTGAATTGGAGGAACAAATACATCATGATATTAACCTCAAAACTCAGCGCAGCCTTGCGACTTGAGATCAAACGCAGGGTTTCTCTGCCTTGACCCTGGTGGTGTTTGGGGGAGAATTCTTGGTTGTGAGGGGCTGCCGTGCGCGTTCCAGGGTGGTTTGCCACGTCCCTCCCCCTACCCGCTAGCTGCCAGTACCAACCCATGCTCCTCAAACTTGGGATGATCAGAAGTGTCTCCGGAATTGTCCTGTGTCCCCTGGGGGTCCAGATCGCCCCTGGCTGAGAACCGTTTGCAACCAGGCTTCTGCTGTGCTCTGAGTTTTAGGCCTTGAGAACTGTGTCAGGTGTTATTCTGGAAATCATAGGAAAGGGCTTGGGTTTTGTTGTTATTGTTAGAGTCCTACCCTCCTTATGTAAAACTGCAGTTTTTAATGTGTGTGTACAGGATCACCAACTGAGACATGAGTACCGGGCCCTGGGGTCAGGTGAATCCGTTACCCATGTCACAGCCTTGTACTGTGGTGGGTATTTGGTTATGGTTTGCGGAGTGAGGTTGAGCAAGCTCCGGAAGTTGGTGGTACACAGGGAGGCCTGGCGTGCTGCAGTCTGTGGGGTTGCAAAGAGTCGAAGACGACTGAGCAACTGAACTGAGCTGGGGACTGAGTGGTACCTGCCTCTGCCAGTCACGGGGCTGAACGGTGTGAGCAGGTTAGTTACTCCCTCTCCTGTGTCTGTCTCCCTCCACGTCTAAGTGGAGAATGAGACCTGCTCTTCCTCTTGTTAAACAGCCACGATGTGGCCAGTTCATCTGCTGAACTCACCTCATGGGGTGGTTGTTTTGGACCATGGAATTCTTCAAGGCTTCTTTCCCTGTTCCAGAGCCCAGATGGTTTCCCAGTTTCCATCTTCCGCAAAGCAAAACATCCATTTCCTCGCCCTGGGCTGGGTGAGCTGGCTTGTTGCGTTAATCAGTCACCCACTGCTCCTGGAGCTCCTGTGGGCCACGCTTCCTGCAAGTTTCTCATGGCGCTCTGATGACTAAGCTGCTTTCCTGTCACCCTCTAGTCTGAAAGGTGGACTTGCCATCAGTCTACCGTAACGTGAGAATTGCCTCCTATCACCTGTATGAAGTGAAGGGTTTAAGCTTCCTGCCTGTTTTGAAGCTCCTCCCACGGCTGCAGAACTAGCTGTGGTGATGAGTGTTTTGGAAGGCACCGGAACGCACTCTGCAGGAGCCCTGCTCTGAGAGTCTGGAGACCTGGCTGCTTTTTTAATGTTGACAGTGGCCCTGTGTAGCTGTGCACCCTTTCCCAAGTCACTTCCTCTTTCTGGTTCTCATTTCCTGGATTTCTAAAGTGATGCATATAGGCTGGATCATCTCTGAGGTTCATTCTGACTCCAGCAGTCTATGCTTATTATAGTAATAATTATATTAGAATTATTAAATACTCTTACGTTTTAGAGTTAGAACCCTTGTGATCAGCCGGCCTTTGTGAGGAGGCTCTATTGTGTGTTTTCACAGTGGGTTCCCTGCTCACTTGTGCCTGGTGGGGAGACTTGCACAAGTCCGGTGAGGTCAGAGCCCTTTCAGCATTAGAGGCCCCACATAAGGGGTAAACTAGAAGTCTGAAAGATCAAAACACAAATCTTGCCCTGAAGCTTAATAGGCAAGATGCTATCTCTAAACAGACCTTCAATTTCAGACGGCTTCTTTGCACAGGGCTTTTTTTTTAGAGGTGGGCGGGGGCGTGCCTAGATTCAGGGTACCCATGCATCTGAAGCTGTCGATACATTTCCTGTCCAGTTTAAGCCTTGTCTCCACACCTGTCATTTCTAGTTTGTATAAGCTCCATCTCCAGCTTTCCAGGGTAGGTCAGCTCAAAGGTGCTGTAGCCAAGCTCCCAGCAAGGGGTACACAGTCAAGGATAATATCTCTTGGCATATATAATGGGAGAGAAATATTCAGAGCATGCTTTTCTTTCTCCGAGACAACTCTGCATATATACCTTTCAGTTGTAGTCTTGCAGGTAAAATCTCACTTTCTCCAAGAAACCACACTTTGAACTCTCACCACACATCAGAATAAATTTCCTGGATCAGCTGGACGACACTTGGCAGATATTGCGCCATGCTGTGGTGCTTGTGTACTTGTGTGATTTCTCTTAAAAGACTGTAATCGTCTTCCAGACGCTCGATTGTATTTAACCACCTGGAAAGACCCTGCAGCCCAGGGCGGGCTGTGTGTGCGTTAGACACTGGCGAGCGGAGGTGTAGTGAATGGATGGATCGCAGTGTCAGGAGCTGGGAAGCACTCCATAACTAGTTGGTAGAACGGGACCAAATGGTAAGTGCTTAAATATGTCACCGTTCTCTAAAGTCTTTCCGCTTTATGCATTTACTTGGGTTAGGAAAGAAGATGAAGCTGTGTGTACCTACTAAAGAGCCATCGGTGGCTCCTGCTTATCTGAAGGGGCATAGAACTCAGCTGTTTTACAGCTCCGAATCTTTTTTTTTTTTAAGCAGTGTTTACTATTTCTGGCCTTTATGTACAGTAGTATAAAAATTTAATTAGCTCCTTTCTTTTCAGTTAATTATTACAGCCCTGTTTGTTTGCTCTCTTGACAGAACCTGTGTTGTGGGAACCAGAGAGATCAATTTTCTATCAGAAAATTCATTACTTTTGAGTCAAGTCCAGTGTGCCTGCAAGCATATGTGCCGCTCGGGGTGACTTTCCCGGCCGCTAGAGAGGGTCGTGGGTGGTGAAGTGAGCCTGAGCAGTGTCCGGTTTAGTCATCGTCCTTAGGGCAGTATGTGGAGCAAAGTTAAAAGGCTGTGCAGGCTCCCCTGGGGGCTCAGTAAGGCATCTACCTGCCAGTGCCGGAGAAGCGGGTGTGCTCCCTGGCCCGGGAAGAGCCCACGTGGCCCCGAGCAGCTGAGCCCGTCACCTGCAACTGCTGCGGTGCGTGCGAGCCCGGGGAACTGCAGCTGCTGAGCCCTCGGGCCCCAGCTCCTGCAGCTCGCCCTAGAGCCTGTGCTCTGCAACAGGAGAAGCTGCTGCAGTGTGAGCCCCAAACACCGCAGCTAGAGAGTAGCCCCCGCTCGCCACAGCTCGAGAAAGCCTGCAGAGCAACAGGAACCCAGCACAGCCAGAAAGAAACGAAATTTAACAATAAACAAAAGGCTGTGTAACTTCTGGGATTAAAAATATGCATGGGTCCTATTCATTCCTCATCCTTTAGCATTTTTTTTAAGAATTGAGAGTTGAAAGTAGGATTGCTGAGAAACAAGATGGCGGAGTGGAAGGACGTGCGCGCGTCCCCTCCTGCGAGAACTCCGGAGTTGCAGCTGACCCCTGAGCAGCCGTCGGCAGGAGGACGCTGGATCCCACCCCACGTCCAAAGGCAAAGAAGGCCCGACAAGACGCAGGAGGGCAAAATCGTATTTAGAAACCTCATACCTGCGAGAGACGCTCAGAGGGCGCAAACAAAATAGTATGAAAAGGCAAAAAAAGAGATGACACTGAAAGATGCGCGCCCCGGGGAGGGAGGGGCCCAGTATGTTACTGGAGAAGAGCGGAGAAATTGCTCCAGGAACGAAGAGGCTGAACCAAAGCGAAACAGTGCCCAGTCGTGGATGTGACTGGTGGTGGAAGTGAAGTCCGACGCTGTAAAGAACAGCACTGCATAGGAACCTGGAATGTTCGGTCCATGAATCAAGGTACATTGGAGGCGGTCAGACAGGGGACGGCAAGAGTGAACACTGCAATTGTACAATCAGTGAAGACCCAGCGTCATCAATATCACGTGACCCGAGGCTGGGCCCCAACCACTAATGCTGAAGTCGAACGGTTCTATGAGGACCTGCAAGACCTTCTAGAACCAGCACCAAAAAGATGTCCTTTCATCATAGGGGACTGGATTGCAAACGTAGGAAGTCAAGAGATACCTGGAGAAACACATAAGTTTGGCCGTGGAGTACAGAATGAAGCAGGACAAAGGCTCACGGAGTTTTGCCAAGAGAACACACTGGCCATGGCAAATACCCTCTTCCAGCAACACAAGAGAAGACTCTACACATGGACATCACCAGATGGTCAATACTGAAATCAGATTGATTATATTCTTTGCAGCCAAAGATGGAGAAGCTCTATACAGTCAGCAAAAACAAGACCGGGAGCTGACTGTGGCTCAGATCATAAACTCCTTGTTGCCAAATTCAGACTTAAATTGAAGAAAGTAGGGAAAACCACTGGAGCATTCAAATCCCTTGGGATTTGACCAAATCAAATCCCTTACGATTATACAGTGAAAGTGACAAATAGATTCAAGGGCTTAGATCTGATAGACAGAGTGCCTGAAGAACTATGGATAGAGGTTGATAACATTGTAGAGGAGGCAGGGATCAAATCCATCCCCAAGAAAAAGAAGCATTTTGCGAAAAGGCAAAATGGTTGTCTGAGGAGGCCTTACAAATAGCTGAGAAAAGAAGAGAAGCTAAAGGCAAAGCAGAAAAGGAAAGATATACCTATTTGAATGTAGAGTTCCAAAGACTAGCAAGGAGAGATAAGAAAGCTTTCCTCAGTGATCAGTGCAAAGAAATAGAGGAAAACAACAGAATGGGAAAGACTAGAGATCTCTTCAAGAAAATTAGATATACCAAGGAAGCATTTCATGCAAAGATGAGCACAATAAAGGACAGAAATGGTACGGACCTAATAGAAGCAGAAGATATTAAGAAGAGGTGGCAAGAATACACAGAAGAATTGTACAAATAAGATCTTTATGACCCAGATAATCACGATGGTGTGATCACTCACCTAGAGCCAGACATCCTGGAATGCTATGTCAAGTGGGCCTTAGGAAGCATCACTACGAAGAAAGCTAGTACAGGTGATAGAATTCAGTTGAGCTATTTCAAATCCTAAAAGATGATGCTGTGAAAGTGCTGCACTCAATATGCCAGCAAATTCGGAAAACTCAGCAGTGGCCACAGGACTGGAAAAGGTCCATTTTCATTCCAATCCCAAAGAAAGGCAATGCCAAAGAATGCTCAAACTACCGCACAATTGCACTCATCTCGCACACTAATATGTAATGCTCAAAATTCTTCAAGCCAGGCTTCAACAGTACATGAACCGTGAACTTCCAAACATTCAAGCTGGTTTTAGAAAAGGCAGAGGCACCAGAGAGCAAATTGCCAACATCTGCTGGATCATTGAAAAAGCAAGAGAGTTCCAGAAAAACATCTATTTCCACTTTAGTGATTATGCTAAAGCCTTTGACTGTGTGGATCACAATAAACTGTGGAAAATTCTTCAAGAGAAGGGAGTACCAGACCACCTGACCTGCCTCCTGAGAAATCTGTATGCAGGTCAAGAAGCAACAGTTAGAACTGGACATGGAACAACGACTGGTTCCAAATTGGGAAAGGAGTACGTCAAGTCTGTATATTGTCACCCTGCTTATTTAACTTCTATGCAGAGTACATCATGAGAAACGCTGGGCTGGAAGAAGCACACAGCTAGAATCACGATTACCGGGAGAAATCTCAATAATCTCAGATATGCAGATGATACCACCCTTAGGGCAGAAAGTGAAGAAGAACTAAAGAGCCTCTTGATGAAAGTGAAAGTGGAGAGTGAAAAAGTTGGCTTAAAGCTCAACATTCAGAAAACTAAGATCACGGCATCCTGTCCCATCACTTCATGGCAAATAGATGGGGAAACAGTGTCAGACTTTATTTTTCTGGGCTCCAAAATCACTGCAGATGGTGACTGCAGCCATGAAATTTAAAGGTGCTTACTCCTTGGAAGGAAAGTTATGCCCAACCTAGATAGCATATTCAAAAGCAGAGACATTACTTTGCCAACAAAGGTCCATTTAGTCAAAGCTATGGTTTTTCCAGTAGTCATGTATGGATGTGAGAGTTGGACTGTAAAGAAAGCTGAGCACCAAAGAGTTGACGCTTTTGAACTGTGGTGTTGGAGAAGACTCCTGAGAGTCCGTTGGATGACAAGGAGATCCAACTAGTCTATCATAAAGGAAATCAATCTTGAATATTCATTGGAAGGACTGATGCTGAAGCTGAATCTCTAATACTTTGTCCACCAGATGCGAAGAACTGACTCATTGGAAAAGACCCTGATGCTGGGAAAGATCGAAGGTGGGAGGAGAAGGGGATGACAGAGCACTGGATGGTTGGATGGCATCACCGACTCAGTGGACGTGAGTTGAGTGGACTCCGGGAGCTGGTGATGGACAGGGAGGCCTGGCGTGCTGCCATCCATGGGGTTGCAAGAGTCGAACACAGCTCAGCGGCTGAACTGAACTAATAGAATATGTAAATGTTCAGTTCAGTTCAGTTCAATTCAGTCGCTCAGTCGTGTCCAACTCTTCGCGACCCCATGAATTGCAGCACACCAGGCTGCGATGTTAAGAGAGGCCTTTTCTTTCAAGAGCATCTATAGAAAAAGGTGTCGGTTCTGGGAGGGCAGCGACCTAGAGTTTTGTTCACTCTTTACCTCCAGTATTGCCTGGTACATGGTAAGTGTTTGGTAAATAGTTGTTAAGTTATGATGCATGAGATAAATACTAACTGGTGTTGCTTTTGATCATTGCTTTCTGGATCCAAGAGTCTCTATGACCGTGTCTCTAAGTCTCCTCAAATAATGTCTTGGATGGTGCTGCTTTCCCAATGTTGACATGACCACACCTGTCTTCAAGAATTACAGCTCCGGGGCCTAACTTGCCAGGGCCCAGGCTAAGCCTGGTCCCCATGAGGCCCAGGAAATGCCCAGTGCACCTCACAGTGCTCCTGAGGACAGGTGGCGGAGGTGCTCCCACTGCGCATAGAGCCACTTGCCCCTCGCTCTGGCACGGGGCAAGGCAGATTAACTTCTGTTGTCTCTTCATGGATCTGTGAAGCTGGGCCGGTGATACCCACCATCCAGAGTGGGCGGTGGGTGATGAATGATGGCACAGGTCATGAGATATGAAATAGATATATGAGATGTGAAATACATATATCTGTTTACGATTCTTTTCCCTTCTAGTGGTTTCTTCTCCACTCTCCTCTGTCCTGAACGGTTTACCTCTTACTCATGCAGAAACAGGGCCGGTGGGAGAAAGGGCCCCCATAGCCTCGGGTCCTTGGTGCTTCAGGGAATCCTCGATACGGTGCTGAGTTCAAGGCCAATGCAGCAGTGCAGGAAGCACTCATTCCTGGGAGGGAGCCCCTCCGCCTGTGATCCATGCTGTCCCAGGCACAGACTCAAGCCAAGAGTGGCGTCAAGTGCTGGCGATTTGGCCAGATTGATTGAGGATCTGAATGTTTCATTTCATTTGGATTAGAGTGTGAACCCCTCACATGATGAGTGACTAGCGCATTGGCTGTGCAGCTCCAGGGCCTTGCCAGGCTTCAGGACTAGTGGTCTGTCCATGTCCTGGGAGCTCATGGGAATCGCAGGCTCTCAGACATCACCCCAGACCTTCCAGGTCGGAATCTGCACAGATGATCGTTCATGTGCACTTTCGGATTTAAGAAACGTGGGGCTGGCATCTGAGCCACTCAGCGTTGTCCCTGGACTTTCGTGAGCTCTGGTGCTGGGCGGCCGGCTCCTAAGTGCCAGAGGTTCTCGCTGTCCCCTTTGCCTTGTTGACCACCCTTGTGTGATTTCCAGGGACCCATGCATGTGGGTCTCTGTGCCTCCCTGTGACTGAGAGATCAAAGGAAAAAGTTATGTAGCTTGTAGCTCTGGACTGGATGCTATTAATCTCTATGTTCCCATGTTTTCTCCCCAAAAGTTAACTCTCTTTTTCTCTTACCACTCATCGCACTATAGCTTTATTTTCCACCCTACTTTGCCTTAAACTGGTAAAGATGTGGGTTTGTATGTGCATATATTCTCTCTCTCTCTCTCTCTCTCAATTTCTGGATGTTTCACAACCAAATCATGATGTTAAGGTTATGGTTATCTTCATGCTCCTAGCCGTCTGGCTAGTGATAAATATTTCAAAAGGATAGAGAGGATTTTCTATGTGAAATGAGAGAAATGTCCCCCACCTCTCTGAAAGTGCTAATGGCATCTCTTCTGGAATGGAACTGATTTAGCCAACTGAAAAAGAAGAAAGCTTCACAGGTTTCTTTGCCGTCCATCGGTCAGCTCACTTTGGGGTTGTTACTTGGATATTGCTGAGTTTAGCCAAGTTGGAAATCGGGTGGAGACGCTTCGTTCCGCCTTCTTTTTAGTCTTGAGTGCTCGCACACAGCACGTGCTGAGGGCTCACCTCCAGATGTTTGTATGATGTTGGTGGCAGGTTGCAAAACCACATTAAGCTGCATCTTGGGGCTTCCCTGGTGGCTCAGCTGGTAAAGAATCTGCCTGCAATGCGGGAGACCTGGGTTGGATCCCTGGGTCGGGAAGATCCCCTGGAGAAGGGAAAGGCTACCCACTCCAGTATTCTGGCCTGGAGAATTCCATGGACTCGCAAAGTCCATGGGGTCGCAAAGAGTCAGACACGACTGAGCGACTTTCACTTTCACTGGGAGCTGCCAAGGGCACCGTGAGGAAACTGAGGGAGCGAGCTAGAAGGGGCACCCCACTCGGACCCCGTGCTCTTAACCTGTCTCTAGAGCAGACCCGAGGTCACAGCACAGGTGAGCAACAGCCACAGTTTGGCCCCTGGTGCTTCAGTGCAGGATTTGCATACCCCACCCTGCCCTACACCTGCCTGTGCTCCCTGCCAGGAGCGGCCCCTTCTGTCGCCCCTGTGCTCCTTCTGCATGTAGATGCCATTGCATCTGGCCTCTCCCCCTCCGGGTCTTTACTCAGGTGCCACCTTCTCAAAGATGGTTTCCTCACCATGCCATCAAAAATAGCGCAGGTGCACACCCACGCGCAACAAGCACCGCCATTCTCTGTTCCCTCTGCCCTTCTTCCTTTTTCAGCTCTTATTCTTACCTGCCTTATATGCATTTATTTGTATCCATGTTCCCTTGATAGTTGGACTTTGTTTTGGACACTATATCCTCAAGATCTGGAATAGTGCTCAGCCCCCAAACAGCATGAGATACATGTTTTTTAATGAAACAAGGAATGAATGAATGGATGGATGAGTGAATGGACAGATGGATGGATGGATGATTGAAGGGTTGGATGGATGGATGATTGAAGGAATGGATGGATGAATGGATGGATGGATGATTGAAAGGATGCATGGATGATTTAAGGGATGGATGGATGATTGAAGGAAGGGATGGTGGACGATTGAAGGAATGGATGGATGGATGATTGAAGGGATGGATGGATGAATGGATGGATGGATGGTTGAAGGAATGGATGGATGGATGATTGAAGGGATGGATGGATGAATGGATGGATGGATGATTGAAGGGATGCATGGATGATTGAAGGGATGGATGGATGATTGAAGGAAGGGATGGTGGATGATTGAAGGAATGGATGGATGGATGATTGAAGGGATGGATGGATGAATGGATGGATGGATGATTGAAGGGATGCATGGATGATTGAAGGGATGGATGGATGATTGAAGGAAGGGATGGTGGATGATTGAAGGAATGGATGGATGGATGATTGAAGGGATGGATGGATGAATGGATGGATGGATGATTGAAGGGATGGATGGATGAATGGATGCATGAATGATTGAAGGGATGCATGGATGATTGAAGGGATGGATGGATGATTGAAGGAATGGATGGATGGATGATTGAAGGAATGGATGGATGGATGATTGAAGGGATGCATGGATGATTGAAGGGATGGATGGATGATTGAAGGGATGCATGGATGATTGAAGGGATGGATGGATGATTGAAGGAATGGATGGATGGATGATTGAAGGGATGGGTAGATGGATGGATGAATGAGTGAATAGATAGATGATTGAAGGAATGGATGAAGAATGAATGAATGGATGATTGAAGGTTTGGATGGATGGATGGATGATTGAAGGAATGGATAGATGGATCAATCAATGAATGGATGGATGGATGATTGTAGGAATGGGTGGATGGATGAATGGATAGATGGATGATTGGAGGAATGAATGATGAATGGACAGATGGATGGATGATTGGAGGAATAGATGGTTGGATGGATTGATGAGTGAGTGGATGGATGGATGAATGAATGGATGAATGGGTGGGTGGGTGGGTAAATGGATGGATGGATGAATGACTGTCTAACTGGGGGAGCTTCTGATGCCTCCTGCTTGGCCTCCTCCTTGCCCCCGACAACTCCTTCCAGAGGCTTTCTGTGTTCATGGCTCCTGACAACTTTCCTAGTCCCCACCCTTCACCGTTACGAAATATTCTTTATCCTTTGCCTATGCCTCTGCATTGTTCCCTGCATTTATTTGCCTTCCACACCCACTGCAGACCAGGGCACTGTGTCCTCGAGTGACCTGAGTTCCATCTCCCTGGCTTTTACACCTCACAGCCCTGTGTGTCAACTCTGAGTTGTGTGAGGAAGGAACCACCTCTGTCTTGCACCGCGTGGCTCCCCGCTTCTTCAGACTGAGCATCTGGCCCAGAGTGGGTGTTTGACGCCTGTGTGTTCAGGGGTGAATGGGGCCATCTGATTCTATGGGAGAAGCAAGTCGCCCTTTTCTAGAATTCGGTGTTTCTCTGGCACAACGAGGCCTGACTGTTCAAGCTGTGAGGTTTAAAGACAGTGCTTCCTGCTGATTATTGGCAGTTGCCCTGGAGGAACTGAGCCGTCATGGGGTCCCGAGCCCCAGCACGCCGCCCCCCACACCGTGGCGCAGGCAGCCCCCAGATTACCCAGAGAGGGCTGTGGTCTCGGGGCCAGGAGAGTCGGGAGTTGGTAAGAGGCTTTGCATTGAGACGCTAGGACCTAAAAAGCTCCTTGCTTTTGTTCCGGAAATAGTTTATCGGTTTTCTTCAAGGCAGCGAGACAATCCAGTTTGGGCCTTGGAGTTGCAGATGGATGTCCTGGGCTTCTTCAGATACTGCAGTCAGTGACCTATATTTGTACTTACTGGGCTCCTTGGTTTTTTCTTTTTTTTTTTTTTTGGCTAAGGTCAGGAATGGAAATAAAAATACTAATTTTTAGATATATTACTATATTGTAATATAAAATTAAAATATAATTTTAAATTATATTAAATTAAAAACATTCCAAACAAACAAAACTGAACGCCTGTTCTATTACGAGCATACAGAGACAGCCTCGCTTGAAAGCGCGTTCTTACTTGACCCGTATGTCTTAAAGCCAGAGTCTGGGAAGTGGGTGGGTAGTGTGATCAAAACCCAGTTTCTCTGTCTTGAACTCGGAGAAGATCTTTGCGCCTCAGTCCAGCTCCCCTGTGAGTGATGTCATTCCTAGAACTTGGCAGGTATGGTTGGGACTCTGGGGACGGAGTGAAGCCAGCGCACTCTGCATCCTTGGGGACGGAGTGAAGCCAGCGCGCTCTGCATCCTTGGGGACGGAGTGAAGCCAGCGCGCTCTGCATCCTTGGGGACGGAGTGAAGCCAGCGCGCTCTGCATCCTTGGGGACGGAGTGAAGCCAGCGCGCTCTGCATCCTTGGGGACGGAGTGAAGCCAGCGCGCTCTGCATCCTTGGGGACGGAGTGAAGCCAGCGCGCTCTGCATCCTTGGGGATGGAGTGAAGCCAGCGCGCTCTGCATCCTTGGGGTGGGCTTTATAGCTGTCACAGCTCTTCTCCTAATGCTTGAAGGTCTTTTCTGCCCCGGATGCATCCTGGGGTGTGTGTCACTTGGCTCCTGGCCCAGGTGCCTGCATCTTAGTCAGCGTCTTCTTCCTCATACCGTCAGCCTTCCTGTTTTACCTGGAACATTGACTGAGGTGAGGCAGCTCTTTGTTACTAGGAGAGCAGGCTTTCCTGTGCCCCTGAGAGTGAGCTGAAAGGTCAATACTTTGGCCACCTGATGCGAAGAGCTGACTCCTTAGAAAAGACCGTGATGCTGGGAAAGATTGAGGGCGGGAGGAGAAGGGGACGACAAAGGATGAGATGGTTGGATGGCATCACTGACTCAATGGACATGGGTTTGGGTGAACTCTGGGAGTCAGTGATGGACAGGGAAGCCTGGTGTGCTGCAGTCTATGGGGTCACAAAGAGTTGAACATGACTGAGTGACTGAACTGAACTGAACTGAACTGGGTGTGAGCAAGGAGACCCATGAGGGATTTGCCCCCCTGCTGATAATACTTGGGTCTGGCTTCTGTTTTTTTTTTAAGAATGCTTCCTTATTTTAACTTTTGGCTGCAGCATGCAGGATCTTGGTTCCCCGACCAGGAATCAGCCCCATGCCCCTGCGTCGGGTGTGTGGAGTCTTAACTACTGGACTTTCATTTCCATGAAGGTCCAAAGGTCCCTGGAGTCCTATTCTTGCATGACGATTGAGGATCAGCTCAGTCACAGAGTCTTCCATCTGCAGCGCAGGGAGCAGTGTCTGGGCGATGCGGAAGGAACCGCTGGAGAGATTCTCCACACCCCGGAACCCGAGTTAATGCAGAGTGTGGGAAACCCGGGCATCTTGGCTACAGACCGTAACTACCGCGCCTCGTGTTTGAATTTCCACTGTTAAAAACTTACCTGTGTGTCTGTTTTCTGCCAATAGTCAGAAAATGCTAGGCGAGTTCTGGATGTGCTGGAGGCCGTGGCAGTCTGCCTTCAGCATCCTGTGTGTAACTGCTGGTGTAGAATGTGCGTCCACCCTGGAGAAGCCGCGGGAAGTGATCGCCTTGAATGAACCCCTGACCGCAGCGTCTGGCTGGCCCCTTTCCCTTCAAAGGGAAATAATCTCTCTCCTCTGCCTTTCCCACCGCCTGCAAATGTTTTTATTTGACCATGGGGACTAGCTGGGTTTCAGTTAATTAAAGTTTTAATTGTGTTTGATTCTGCAGCAGACCTCGTGTTTGCTTTCCTTAATAATGAGATGCAGCGTGTCGTCTCCCAGCCCGCGCTCCAGCTGGACAGCAAGGGGACCGGAGGCGGCCTCAGGACCGCTCGCCTGCCGGTGCTCTGTGTTTGCTGTTTGTTTTGGGTGTTATGTTCAGGTCTGAGGAAAGGGCTGGCTTAAGCTTTATAATCTGAACATTGTTCAAGAATTCCCTAGTGTCTAAATAAAACATTGCCTGTACAAAACTCAAATATTTGTTGTCCTCTTGAACAGAAAAAAATTAACCTATCTGGCCTCTTCTTAGAAAGCCTTGTTTGCGGACTTCTCTGGTGGTCCAGTGGTTAAGAATCTGCCTTCCAGTGCAGGGGACGTGGATTCGATCCCAGGTCAGAGAATTAAGATCCCAGACGCCACAGGGTAACTGAGCCCCCAACTGGAGAGAACCTGGAGGCAGCGACGAAGACCCAGCACAGCCGGAAGGAGAAGGAAGGAGGAGAAAGGAAGGAAGGAGAAGGAAGGAAGGAAGAAGAAGGAAGGGGAAGGAAGGAAAGAAAAGGAAGGAAGGAGGTCTCGCTTATAAGGCTCGCCCTTGGCTGATATCTGAAGACTTAGATTTTGAGAGGTTTGCACAGACTAATAATGTATACTAAACTGTATAAACAATGTGATGATGGAAGAAATTTGGAATTTTGGTACGAGCCAGGCAGGGGGTGCCTATGTGAGCAGGCCCCAGTGAAAACCCTGGGCAGCCCTGGGAGAAGACTCTGGCAAGCTTGTGCCTAGTTTCCCCAAGACTTTTCCCCACTGTGCCTTTTCTCTTCGCTGAGTACACTTTGTACCCTTTGCCGAAATAATCATAGTCATGAGCATTTATGCTGTATGCTGAGCTCTGCGAGTTCTCAAGTCTGGGGGTTATCTAGGGTTTTGGGCATCGTTCATTGTCAGTTTGAGATCATTATTTCTTGGCTTGAGTAAATTGTTTTTACTGGGGCACCTGGACATCCTCCCAAACCTGTTCTGCCTCTTTTTGTTGTTGTTGTTCTGCCTCTTGAATGTTTCTGTGTTGGTAGGTTCCTGCCTTCAGCCCAGTATCCAAAGTCATGAACCTCGGAATCATCTCCGGGTCTGACCTTGGTTCAGATGCTGCATTCGGATCCAGCCTTCCCGGAGCCCTCGCCCCCTTCCTGCTGTTGGGGCATCTGCCCCTCCCTGGGCTTCGCTCCCCTGGCCTGGCTTTCTGTCTCTAATCTCCACTCTAGCCTTCTCCTTAAACCTTGGCAGCCTCACTTTCACCATTGAAATAAAACGCAAACGCCTCGGGCCAGCCTCCCAGGGCTCTGTAGTGCTCGGTGGGGCAGCAAAGCGGTGGGAGTGTAGGTTTGTGCTGTCGGCTCTGCCACTGCCTGGCTGCTGCCATGGGCAAGCTACACGCCCTCCGCAAGGACATCAGTATCCTTAACGGCATATGAGGATACAGATTGGTTGGTGCAGGTTTAAATGAGTATGTGTTTAAAATCCTTAGAACAGTGCCTGGCAGATGAATGGCTCCCATAGCTATTAGCTGTGCTTAGTTTTTTCTGGTTTTTGTTTCTCAGTTTTGTTAGAGTGGATTTACAGTGCTGTGTTGCTTTCAGGGGCACAGCAGCAGGAATCGGTTATACGTACACATGCATCCGCTCTTTTTAAGAGTCTGTTCCCATGTAGGTCATTACAGACCACTGAGCAGAGTTGCCTGTGCTGTGCAGCGAGTCCTTCTCAGTTATCTGCTTGACACACAGTGTTTATGTCAACCCCAGTCTTCAGTTTATCTCTCGCTCCCCCTTACCCCAGTAACCGTGAGTTTGTTTTCTACATCTGTTTCTTGGGATTAGTATTTATAATTATCTCTTGACCTTCTGCCGCTGGCCTGGGAGCTATTCCCTGACAGTATGCCTGGCTCTGGCTCTTTAATAATCAACTGCTGAGTAAAGGAAGAATCCATGAGAGTGGGAGGAAGGGAGGGTTAGTTAAAACCTGGTTTGTGTTCTCAAGAAGCTTGGGGGATAGAAGATGTTCTCGTCTCATTGGAAAAGACAAGACTGAGGGCAAGAGGAGAAGGGGGGTGACAGAGGATGAGACGGTTGGATGGCATCACCGACTCGATGGGCAGGAGTTTGATTAAGCTCTGGAAGTTGGTGATAGACAGGGAGGCCTGGCGTGCTGCAGTCCGTGGGGTCACAAAGAGTCGGACACGACTGAGCGACTGAACGACAACAATCAATGAAACTGAGAGCATGAGAGGAACATGGGGCGAATGGTGACGCGTTGTGCAGAGGACTCAGGTGGGAAGAGACGCACCAAACTGTTTAAGCAGTGACCAAACTCTTGCTTTACCACCGTTCCTGGTCCCACAGAGAGAGGCAGGGAAGTGTCAGGGTTTGGTGTGCCTCCCAGAAGCAATCAGAACAGTGAGGTCTTCCTACAGGACCCTCATTCTCTGCCTCCCACGGAAGCTTGCCTTTCTCTGGAGTGACATTTTGAGCTACCTAACAGGGCATGTGCCTTTAAGAGGATACAGTTACTGCCCGATGGCTCCTGAAAGGTCCTCTGCAGGTGTCTGGGTTTCCTGCTGGCGCCCTCAGGTAGAAGGAACGTGGGGAGACAGGAAATAGACATCAGCGCCGCACAGCCTCCCGGGGCCTCGCCTCCTGACGCGTGTCTGAGGATTGCACTGGCCATCCCCGGCCTTGCATCACTGAGTTGGTGCCAGGGGTTGCAGTCAGTTGCTCTTGAGTCTGGGTTTAACTCACCCTCCCTTCCTCCTCCTTCCTCCTTCCCTATTCGTTCATGCATTTGTTCAGCAGAATCGCGCGGAGGCAGTTCTGTCCTGTGAGCTCCCTGAGTCCCTGCTCGAGGCAGAAGGCGTTCGGATTGCTGTTGCTGCTTTCCTTTCTCTGTGCTAGGTGGCCACAGGAGTCACCCTCTAAAGCTCCCTCTTGAATTTGCGTCGCGGTCTTGGAATCACGGTTTGCTGAGCGGGTTGCATCGTGGAGATCTTTGTGTCATTTAGCTTCTGCTGCATAGCAAACACCCTAAACTAAGTGACTCACAAGAGTAGGCGTCTCTTCGCTCATCATTCTGGTGCTGGCAGTTCAGGCTGGACTCAGCACGGTGGGTCACCTCTGTTCCGTGCGGCGTTGGCTGGACCTCAGCTGTGATGATGGGGACAGTGGGGTGTCTCTCCATGGGCAGTCCCGTCCTGGAGGAAGCTATTCCAGGCCGATTCACATCGTGGCAGAAGGGTTCCCAGCCACAGGAGAAAAACCACTGCCCCAATTTGCAGTCACTTTCTCAGTCTCTGCTGCTTGCTGTTTAGTTGCTCAGTCATGTCCGACTCCTTACACCCCATGGACTGTAGCCTGGAGGGATGGCTCCCTCCAGGAGCCATGCATGGGATTCTCCAGGAAAGAAGACTGGAGTGGGTTGCCATTGCCTACTCCAGGGGATCTTCATGAACCCAGGGATTGAACCCACGTCTCCTGCATCTCCTGTGTTGGCAGGTGGGTTCTTGACCACGAGCGCCTCCTGGGAAGCCCTCTCAGTCTCTGCTGGTGTCCTGTTTCCTAATGCTGTGTTGGCCGTAGCAAGACACGAGGTCAAGGCAGC